>NC_137603.1:38001472-38406472 GCF_963280865.1 Gymnoscopelus braueri | reverse complement strand
TCCTTTAACACAAGTAAGACGCGCGAACGCGGTCTGCGTTAAAAGGAGCATCTTAGAAAAATACAAATTCACAAAAAAAAAACTTGGAATGTTTTTGAACAATTCAACAAAGTGTTTGAAGTGCCTGTTTCACCCACTTCCGGGGGGCGGAGCCAAAATCCGAGCCCGATGTATTTGTTCGTAGACCCCCACTTAGGGGGGGTAGAAAAAGTTTGGGAGCGATTCGGGCACTTTTCATTTAACATGGGGTTTCAATGGGGAGTTTTTAGGAGCCTTCTCCGGGGCGTGGCTTCCGGGGGAAGGGGCGGGCTTAAACGCAACCTTGACAGGTGTGTTCAGTTTTCAAAGACCTTTCATTTGATGTATGGTACGTCTAAATTGGACATTTACTTATCTCAGAGGAGCTGCACACAGGCAGTGCACACAGGCAGTGCACACGGAGACACAGAGACACAGAGACACAACCCAAGCAGGGTTACATAGTAAGCTCCACTTGGTCGGAGGCGCCTCCTCCCGCGTTCGCAACTAGCCCACCACCACATGATTCCTCCTCACAGAAATGGTTGCTCTAGTGGAACTTTTAATGTGCCGAGGCTCAAATTTCGGCTTTCCGAGTGCACGGCACAGTGTTCCAGCCAGCCACAGACTGCACACAAACCACTTCCTCCATCTAACGGGGAGAGAAGAAGAAGATGACGAAGAAGAAGGGGGGACGGGTTGCAGTGAGACTGTGGAAATGTATGGAGGGGTGTGTGTAGCAGCCTATAAGTGAGAGAGCATGGGAGAGCGTTGTTCCGATATGTTAGTGAAGAAAAGTTTCTGAAAAGGTTCAGCGGAAGTATGCCTCAGATAAAGAGAGGCACGGGTGGTCTGGTTATAATATCACATCTATGTTTTGAAAAGAGTCCAGGCCCGGCCTTGTGACAGCTACAGTAATTCTTATTTTTAATATTGTTTGATGCTGTTGGGTGGTGTGTGTGTGCGTGTGCGTGTGCGTGTGCGTGTGCGTGTGCGTGTGCGTGTGCGTGTGCGTGCATGCATGCGTGCGTGCGTGCGTGTGTGTGTGTGTGTGTGTGTGTGTGTGAGTGTGTGTGTGTGTGTGTTCTGTGTTGGCTATTGCCCAGCCACATGGAGAGAATGAGTAAACAATTACAGTTTACTAGTCTGCACACAAAAGCATCTTATACAGTATAGTAACTCATGTGCCAAAGTAATTTTCCAATGTTTCTCACTGGTTTCTCATTCATCTCCATGGTTCCTCCAGTTCCCCTCCTTTCCATCTCGTCTCCCAAACCAGGACCCTTTGCATTTGTTCTATTATATCACCTGTCGTTTGTAGGGGATGGTTTTCCAAAATAATTTCCCCCACCCATACACAGACACAACCACTCACTCACTCACTCACTCACTCACTCACTCACTCACTCACTCACACACGCACACACGCACACACGCACACACGCACACACACACACACACACACACACACACACACACACACACACACACACACACACACACACACACACACACACACACAGAGAGAGAGAGACTTTTATTCATTCAAAGAGAGATGTGCCTCCAACACACAGAAATGTGTCCTCTGATTACAGTAGCTCTGGCTTTATGGCCAATGTCTTGCTCAAGGGCATGGGCAGGGCTGTGTCATGCATGTCTTATTGGTGCATAATAATACTGTATTTATTTATACTCTGCCCTGCTCTTTGATGCTCTTAAATGTAGTTCTATTCCTCTAGCTTCCTCTAGTCTAGGTGAACAGTGAGTTATGGAAGAAAGTTATGTGGGCATGAAAGGAATAGGTAGAGGTTTGAATAAATGTAGAATGCAAGACAAACTTTCTTCACCTACGCTTAACATATATGTGGTCACACGCACGCACACACGCACGCACGCACACACGCACACACACACACACACACACACACACACACACACACACACACACACACACACACACACACACACACACACACACACACACACACACACACACTCTGCCTGGAAAACAGCATCCTCACGTTCACTACATGACAGTGGTACGTTGGCTCACATGTGGTTGCAGTTAGCAGATCATTTTGTGAAATAAAGACAAACAGTGGAAACATAGCTCACCAGCTCTGTCAAATCATGACATTACGGAAGGAATAGATAACGTTACCCCCTTAGAAAGGCCATTATGGGCCTCATTAGATCCATATGCTGTTGTACCGTATGAGCATTTTCCATCCAGGTCAAGGAAATGTGTTGGGCAGTAGCTACCAGTAGTCCACATAGTAGGCTACTCAACCCCATACTAATCAAATATTACTCATCTATACTAAAGTGAAAAGTGAAAGTTGCTCAGTCAAATTGCTTTTTTTTTTTTTTTTCTAAATTTTTATCCCGCGATTTTTGTAACCCATTTTTTTTCACCCGGTGCCAATTTCCTAAGTGATCCTGGGCGCTACACCAGCCCTACACCAGCACTACACCAGTCCCCCACAGTAGGGAGGCCAGGGCCGAGCTCATGCTTCCTTCAGGCATGAGAGCCAACTGACCTTCTTGTCACCTGACAGGGGGGAGTTTCCCTGGTAGGACGTAGCGCGTGGAAGGAACACGTTATTCCAACCAGTTCCCTTCCCCTCCATCAGGCGCCCCGGCTGTCATGGGGGAGGCGGTATAGCGACCAGGATTACTACATGTTTTTGTGAGGGTATTAACTACCCTAGGAGACACGGGGAGAACATGCAAACTCCACACAGAGTAGGCCCTTTCGCCGACCCCACCTAGGGTATGGGCGCTGATGACGCGGAGGAGAAGACACGCCCCCAGCGCCCACAGTCAAATTGCTTTTAAATATAAGTATTCAAAAGTGCAAATTACAAATGAGCCTACATTTTCTTTTTAATATCAATGCATTGCTTTGTTAAAATTAGGCATCTCCCCCAAAAAGTTAGGGGAAAAAAACTGAAATAGTGAAATGTACAAGCTCACAACGTGGCACAATGCAAAGTGTTGTAAGCTTGTAGATTTGCCATTTTTAAAATATTTAAAATCAGGCAATTCATAATGTACTTTTTCTAACTATTACTATCTAACGATTCTATCTATCTATTGCCATAAATCTTTCTTGTGCAGCCCTCCATCCAATGCAAGCACCTCAAATGAGTCACTAAGTCACAAAAACTTTGAGAATACATGAACATAATGATTCAATTCATCTTTATTAAGTAAAAGGTTTTATGTCTCGCTTACAATTCATGGTCATATACTGCACTGGGTAGTCAGACAGTATATGACCACAGATAAAATCCATATCTGAACTTTTCGGGTTATGTTGTACTCCTCAGTGCAAGACCACATGTGGAGCAATGAGACAAAGTTCAGTTCCTATCCAAGGAACAGTGGCTGCTGCCGGCCACTGACCTGCGTGAAGAAGCAACCTGGAGTGTGAGGGAAATAATGTCACCTTAAAGGGATAGTTCACCCCCAAAATGACTTTTTTTCTATCGATTAGTCACCCCATGGAGACTTGAATTCATGGATATTCTTTTGTTTTTGTCGCATTCCTAAGCCAATAATTTGATGACTGGCAGCGGTTCCGGTAGGAGACACAAAGAGTCTCCTTCGTGTCTCCTACCGGAACCGCTGCCTACCGGTCCGCTGGTCATCAAATTATTGTTTTAGGAATGCGACAAAAGCAAAAATATATCCATGAATTCAAGTCTCCATGGGGTGACTAATTGATAGATAAAAAGTATTTTCTCTATATCACGTGGAAACATCTCTTCTCAAATGTTTGATGTTTGGTGATAGAAAAAAAGCAGACTTCCAGATTTTCATGTTAAATTTCAGATTAACGGCAATGTGTTTTTGAAAATACAGAATGCTTTGGAATGAGAACATTTATCTGGTTGTCAGGAAAGAATCATACTTGCACACACAGATATTCCTAGTTATCTTACTTACAGTATTATAATATACTTATGATACACACAAAAATTCTCCAGTAGGAACTTAATATCAGATTTTTTTAGATACTACATTAACTTCTTATATTTTCCCGTTCCACTTCCACAACAAACCAGAGTCACACTTTAATCACACTTAATAATAGATTCATCACATAAATTGTGTATTCTGTGACTCAGAAATTGAGACAACACACTACTTGTTCTACTGTGTTTACTGTGTGACTAAAAATAATTCAGAACAGGGGGACGGTGGCGCAGTCGGTAGTACTGTAGCCTCACAGCTAGAAGGTCATGGGTTCGATTTGCGCTGTGGGCGCTGGGGGTGTGTTCTCTCCTCCGCGTCATCAGTGCCCATACACTAGGTGGGGTTGGCGAAAGGGCCTTTCTGTGTGGAGTTTGCATGTTCTCCCTGTGTGTCCTAGGGTAGGTACCCTCACAAAAAAACATGCAGTAATCCTGGTCTCTATACTGCCTCCCCTGGTCAGCCTGATGGAGGGAAAAGGAACTGGTTGGAATAACGTGTTCCTTCCACGCGTTATGTCCTACTGGGGAAACTCCCCGCTTTCAGGTGATAAGAAGCCGCCTGCCCACTCCTCATGCGTTGAAGGAAGCATGAGCTCAGATCGGGGCTCTCCCTAGTCTGGCAGAGGGAGAGTAGCGCCCAGGATTACAAGCTTAGACATTAGCACTGGGTGAAAAATGGGTTGCAAAATCGTGGGATAAAAATACATTAATAATAATAATTCAGAACATCTTTTGATCTTTTGATTTTAGGCAATTATTTTTATTTATCAAGTGGTTATTGTAAATCTATTAATGGATGAGGAGAATATGGCAATTAAAGATATTCTTCTTTCAAGATCCAAGAAACTATTATTTCCCTTGGGATCATACAGAGGACTCATAGACTGTGAGAGGACTGGCTGAGTGAGTCATTTGATTTGGCCATACACTGTGGCAAATCCTTCGGTCCGTTCATTGCCGAACACTGAATGCGAAGTGCCTTTCATGTACATTTGTTTTCAATTTAGGGACAAATTGATGGGTACCATGCTGGCATGCTGGCACAACATTCCAACTGGTTTCTTTATCTTTTATCTGCATCATGTTGAGGGACAATAGCTAAAGCATTTCAGTACCATATCCATCATTAACTTGGCTGTTAAAGTGAATCATAAAGATCCTAAAACATTCTTATGTTCCATCCAACTATTCTCAAACACGTGTACATGGTTTGCATTAAAATATCTAGTGCCTTTATCCAATTGCAATTAAAGGGCATAACTTTTTTCATTTATTTTTAATATTCTTTTTGGAAAATGAAATAAATTAAATACATTAATAAAATTAAATAAAATAAATGAAAAAAGTAATCAAAAAAACACGGCCCCCTCACGTATTAGGAGGGCAGGGTGAGTCAGCAGAACCAAGGACGGGTGTTTTTGATGAATCTAACAGGTTAAAAATTGAGTTTGAAGTTATAATGGGTTTGTATGTGAAGGGGGCGTGTCTGATAAAATCATTATCAAATATCTAAATACTGAATCAAGCAACTTAAAAACGGTCTGGGGGTCTCTCAAAAGCCTGAGTAGACGATAAAATGACCAAAAGTTTTTTGGAAAGTGAAATATCCCTTTAACCAATAGGCTCTGTGCATAACTGTTGTCCCAGTTTTCTGAAGGTGGCATACCTGTTTCCTGTTAATTTCCCCATAGCTTTGTTTGATTGGCTCAACAGCAGATTTGAACTGGAAACAAATGTGAAGGTGTCTTCAGGGCCGGTGCTAGGCAATTTGGCGCCCTAGGCAATATTTTTCCTGGCGCCCCCCCCCCCCCCAAAAACAAATTTGTTTTGTTTTTGGGCGCCCCCCCCCCCCCCCCCACACACACACCTAAGCGAACCATGCAACATACTTGCTTGTCGGGAGTAAGTAACATCTTCCTGATGAACAGGTACTGTGACCAACCTGTAGGAGTCGCTAGAGCAGCGACAGTGATCGCCCTCCTCAACCACCTGCCCATCCACAAACGCGGGCAATAGGCTCTATGCACAGCAGCCATATTGGACAGAAATTGGGCCTCTTCTTTACTTCCTTCACAGGTGTTGCCAATTATACTAATTCCATTAAGTCTAGCACAGTGGTTCTCAAACCTTTTAATTTCAAGGACCCCCACAACTCTGAGCGTTTAGACAAATGGAACCAAATGGACCTGTAAGGGATTTGGTTCCAATTATCACTAAGAGTTCCACACCCGTAAGGGGCCATTTGGAACGCCCCCAAGGAACCATGGGGGTACCTGGACGGCCCCTTTTCCACCGGCGTTGAACTGGTTCCGTTCTTTTTTCCTGCCTAATTTGGTCCGAAACCGAAACTGAACCTTTTAAGTCATCTCCGTCGGTAAGTCAGTATGTCTTGATAACACCCAATGAATGGTCTGATAAATCGCCTACTTCGCCCATTCAATGGTCTGATAAAAGGTGATAATGTCCCTGCATGCATTGATAGCATCCGAATGGGGTGCACCGAACCAGTTCAGAGTGTTTCCACTGAAAATGAATTGGTTCAGAACCCTAAAAGTTGGTTCGGAACTGAATGGAACCCAAAAATACTTATTTTTTCTTGCCGTGAACTGGGATCCACTATTCTACAGTTTGGAAGATGCAGATGCGATATGCGATATACACGATAAAAACATAATTTTAAAAAAGAAAAGAAAAGGGAAACTGTGACTGCCATTGAATTTCCCTCATGAAATGGACACTTCCACTGGTGATAATCAACACATTGCTGGGCAGGCCTGGAATCAAAGCTAGGGCAACAGGGAACTGCTGCTCCTGCAGGCAGGCTCGCTAACCATTCAGCTATGCCGCCCCAAAATTACAATGGTTCTGCTTAAAACTGGTGGAAACACGAGCCGGTTCGCGGCTGGTTCCGTGAAAGCACCAAGGTTCCAAGAATCTAGAGCGGAACTAGTTCTAGAACCAAACCTTTTGGAAAAAGCCGGGCCTTTGAGACCCATTTGGTGTAGCAGTGTTTCCAGTGAGCTAACATGCACGATATCAGCACAGAGCCTTCATTAGTATCATTGGTAACACCTGTGAATGAAGAGGCCCAATTTATTTCCAATATAGCTGCTGTGCATGGAGCTTATTGTGAATGTGTAAGTTGGAGCCAAGACAGAGGCACTGTGGCGGATTCTACCCCAGTTTCCACGGTGGTGGGCATGAACTTTCCCCTGTGCCACCTGGAATTCCTTTTTAGCAGTACAATGTGTTAAAAGTTGAATTGATGTTGACTGTCTAAATTGAGAAAAACAAACCTATCTGGATATGTGTGTGGTCCATGTGCCTATACACCTCAAAGTCCACATGGGAGCCAACTGCCTAATCCAAAGCTAAGTCTAATTTTCTTTCTTCAATTAGTGTTGCTTCTGTCAGTGCTTATACAGCTTCGATGCCAGTCCCAAGTTCTCACTTCTTGGCTTAAGTCTAACAGGCCAGGGTTTATTGTAGAAGAACTGGAATGCTATTGAACCTCTAGGAACTTTGCATGCAACGTACTGTACTTCAAAAAATCTAATGATAAAACCCTGAACGCAATCCCATGTTTATAGGTCAAGAGGTAGAAAAGTTACTTAAAAGTTACAAAAAACGATTGAGGTTAATAATCAAAATGATGGTTTTGATAGAGGATCTAAATGAACGACAGTGATCTTCAAAGAGTACTGAGGGGATTTGGAAAGCTGCATGTCTGTTCTTTCTGCCTCTCAACTTTGTGTTTTGTTCCCTTTTGGAATACGGTACATCAAGCAAATGTTTGGAATCCTAACTGGGGGTTGTGCACTCTTTGAGGGTATCCAAACTCGATTGTGTTTGATTAAGTTGGTAATCAAAATTGGTCCATTTTCAAGGTCTTATTAGTGCCAGCCTGAAACCAATTTTTGCACCACAATAAACAAGTCAGAAACTAGAGTTGACTACAGCCAGTTTCTTTTCCTTTTTTTCAACAGTATAAACCCAGATGTAACAATGAACATCAGTCAAGCTGAATATGAGAAGCTGTCGTAAACACAAAGCGATATGAAGGGGATATTACATTTTAATCAACACCACACCTCATGTGGTAAATGGCAACCCTTCAATACATTATTATGTGCTTTTTCTTTGAAATATGTATCCTTATTTCTGTGTATAAATGCAGGAAAATCTGGCTTTTCTATTTTCACTTTACCATAATGCGACTGCCAAGACATGAGCATTTAAAATTCAGTAACTTAGTGCCAGCCTTACTCTGGCTTGTGGGTTGACATAATGTGGCAAATGTATATACAGTGGCTTGGAGAAGCTTACAGTGGTCCAATGCGCAAGATCCAGGGTGATTTCTTATCAAAACCAGCTGACACCAGTATACTGTACTTGAGTGACGGCCACTAAAGCTTTCCATGTACATCACCATGGCCAAATATGATGATGATGGTGAAACTGGCAAGCCAGTATTGTTTTCACACACAAGCTTTGTTAAAAGCTTAAAGCATTATATTCTGATAGTAATCATTGTTATAGAGCGTTTGTTCGGTAACAGGAGTCAGTTGCTGTAATGCTGTTTGATAAAGAGCTGGAGAGACAGAATCCTGTTACTGAACAAACACTCTATAGCAATATAGAGTGCTATCAGAATATAGAGCTATATAACACTTATATTAACCAAAGAAAGTCACTTACCCTACCTTAACAACAGCAAAACTTTACTAAAAGTTTGTTCATAAACTACAAAACAACTCTTTATTGAGAGAATAACTAGTTAAAAGGCTAAAAACTAAGCAAAGAAAAACTGAACTTTCGACTGAATTTTACTGCTAATTGCCGGCAACCATGGGCGAAATTCATCAATGAAAGATGAAAGAACAACATGATAATGTTCTCGATGCATTAATAACAGACAATTACGATTAGGCTATACAATTAAGATGATACAAAACCAAGTTTAAATACAGTTATACTTTAGTCGGTTAATCAGAAAAAAATCTGTTGTAAATCTTATTTATTTATCTTAATTTATTTATTTGTTGACATATAGGAAATAAAAGCAAAGTTATTACAAATAAAACTCTTGGTTGTTCAATTAACCTACATGAGCAAGATTAAGGTATTGCCTATGGTTTGTTTCCGTTGCGGTCCTTTGTACTAATCTCATCGAAACATTTAATGACAGACAAATATACACTATTATGCAAAACATCATATAAACAGTTGGGAAACAAAAACCAAAATATGTACAGTAAACATTTCTGTTTAATTGCTCCAGCCCTATCTTGAAGGCATCCTGAAGACAATTTTACAACCAGAGGTCTTACTGTAGTCATATTGTGGACTCTGCGCTCATAAAGTGTGTGATTGGACTGGGGATATGGCTGTCAGAATCCACAGGAGCCATGTTTACCTGTGCCTGTCAGAGGAAAGACACTCGGTGTGCAGAGACCCTAGTCAACTCCAGCCTGTGCTACTGCAATGACGCCTTATCCCTAAATCACAAAGCAGTAGAGAGTGTTGAAAAAGCCTGAAAGTAGTCTGACTCGGTATTTCCAGCTAAACATCTCATTCCTGGACACCAGCTGTTTGGCAGGGTGAAAGTGAGGCTCCAGCCATCTACTTTATACTTTGAGTCCCCTTTTTTTCTGGATGAATATTTTCCAAGGTCTCTTTATTTAAGAATTTGGAAGCAAAGTCATCCATCATGTACTGTGGGCAGGGCGGGGGGGGCGGGGGGGGGGGGGTGCTGTGACGTTCGTTATGTATCTACTTTTCTGTTGTGTCTGGTGGACTTGTCATAGCTGTGAATTAGCATATTTCATTCTCATAACCAAGGACAGGACCATCACTATATGCAGGTGCATGAAGGAATCTCTCCCACAGCCAGCAATTAACTGATTGGCATCCTACAGTATTTCTACCCTGATAAATAGTAAAAAATAAAATAAAATAAAAAGTCACATATGTTATATTTGAGCTACTGAGGTGGTGTCATTTTGTTTAAATGTGGTACTATAATTTACTCTCAGTCCATACCATGTGCATGCCCCCTAGTATGTGCAGAATTGGCAAAAGTGCTAAAGCTTTTACTGAATTGCTCCCTCATGGCAACGCCAATAAACATTCAAATAAATTCTCTCCTCATTTACTAAGACCATAGTTACCACAAACTGCAACTAAACTAGAAAAGTGCTCATCTACGCCAGCCTTGGTTGCTACCCAAGGCTGTGTCAGTCGTGGGGTGCAGCCGTCACCCGTCAGGACACAAATTGTGGTTTGTATGACAGATGGTGCATCTGTTCGCGTTCGTGGCCCTGCAGTGTGTAATTCAAATTTGGGGTGGCGTTTTTTGAAAAATAGGCCCCTCACGCACATTTTGGCAGCCCCAATCATATGCGATCGAAATATGATATGAAAAATCTGACTAATACATCTTGATCACGTGATCAAGATAATGAGTTCCAATTTGTGTGAACTTTGGATAAAATGTACAGTAACACGAGTAGTAGCGAAAAGTGTGTTTTGAAGATAATGCAAAATGGCGGAAAGATCTAGTCATGCAGATTTGATTGTATGGCCTATATGAGGAGTTGCGTCATGATCCAAGGAATCCAGGGACTCTTTTTATTGTACGACCTACAACTCAAGACCAAGGTGAAAGTTCTTCCTTGGCCTACTGGGAGTGTGTGCATGCAAAGTGTCATGCTGATCGGTCCAGCGGTGTCCATGATTAGCTACAGACGGACGGACGGACGGACACGAAAACCTAATCCCCAGCCTTTCCAAGTAATTGGATAAGGACCAAATTAAGGTAGACACATTTTTCCTGTCAGCTTTATATATAGGCTATATAAAAAACGAACCCCTCTTCTCCTGAGCAAGTCTTCTACCAGATCTGGTACAGAATAAACAAGAGATTTAAAATCACCAGCTTAAACAGTGTATGCAGGGTCTAGAACAACAGAAAATACCATGCACTGACGTTTTAGAAATAACAAGCCCACAAAATGTGTTACATTATCTACTGATGTGTTGTCATTTAAAACTCTGTGAGAGGGACTTAGACTGGTGTTTGAGTGGTCAACCTGCAATAAGATAATTATCTACAAGCTTCTCGAAACCTAATAATTACAAGCAGAAAATTGTAGACTGCTTGGTTTTCCATCGAGATCCAAGAGAAAAAAAGTATTTTTCCCCACTACAATTTTTCCATCTGTCTCCAAATTAATGTAAATGCAAGCGCAATGAAACAGGAGTATGTGTTCTCCCATGATGAAGACGTGATGGAAGCAAAAGTTTATTTTAGACCACAAGACGGTATTACCTAAGATTCTGTATGAGAACCAATGAGAATCCAGCACCCTCATGAGTTGTGAATTGCTTGACTGGAGATAGGAATGTGTAACTCGTTTTGATTGGTTGTGTGTAGCTGTGCTGCCAGACAACTTCCAACAGGAAGGTGTCTTCTCAAGGAGGGTGCAGTTTGTATAACAGCTATCATGGTTGTATGAATTTGTATATCAGCCCTACAATTATCTCACAGACAACATTTTACTGTAACCTGTACTTGGACGTTCTTATGAAGGGACTAGGAGAGATTATGAATAGACCAGGAAAGAAATCTCACTCACTATAGTTATAAGGAACATATATACAATGTTCATGAAGGTAATTACATATGGCTTGCATGGCTTTGTGTTTAAGCTGGGTGTCGAGAGACGACTTTGCTCTGAATCTGGATGCTTGAGCCGTATGGTGTTCCACTGTCGTCCATCTTGTGGCGTGTGGCTTCAGTTTCCACATTAGTCTACTCCCCACTATTGCTACTGGCACAAGTTAACCTGAACAATTCACTGCCAGATATCTGGAAAAGTTAGAATGACTCACACAAGCTCAGACATTTCTTACCCTCTTTTTAGAATATGTATGCCTCTTTATGCCCATTTTTACCATAAAGTAGCGCTTACAATGGCATGTGACTGCTAATGAGATTGCATCAATTATCAGGTACCGCCTCTGCTTCCAGAAACCACTTCCAATGGACATAATAAAGTAAATAGACCAGAACAGTGAGCGAGGGCAGTACATTATAGGTTAGTTGTTGGCCAAAACAATTACTTTGAAGTTCTTTCCCCACATACTTGGTATGTATTGCTATAACTTTTATGGTTCCCAGGATAATTATTTCCTTTGCCTACTTCCATCGCAGATCCAGTAGTTAGTAGTTTCTACCAGTTGTGTTTGTATGCCAAATCTCAGCTAGAGAAAATGACATATGTAGAATAGACAGCTAGACTAGACTAGAATAGAACAGATGTTGATCATGCTGGGGAGATACCCAACTTTTCCTGTTTCAGAATTTGTCTTAACGGAAACTTTGAGGCTAACTAAAGCTGATAAAATTTCACACCTGAGTGTTGACCATTTATTTAGTTCACCATTACGCATGGCAACCCTATTTTAATCTCAAAAGCAAGTAATGTAGCACACTAAATACTGGGCACACAGAGGCAAAACTGATACTAATCTTCTTGCTGCACAAAATGTCCTTTTTAAAGACTTAATTTGTTGCTCTGCTCCTTTGATATTTTGTTGTTTGCTTGCTTCAATGGAACAGCTTGGATAAAGTATTTATGTCACAACTAACAGAAGTCCACATTCGTAACTATGCATTTCCGCTTTCTAGCCTCTAAAACATACCACAACTTGCGCATAATAATATGTGTGTTCTTACTGTTGTATTATGTGTTTCCTCTTCAGCTTGGTTGTGGGTAGGCTTACTTTGAAGTTTCATGCCATAGATCACGAGTTGAGTTTACAGCTATGTTAGAATGTTTATTCTAAGTGTCATCATTTGGAAAGATCTATGAACACAGAGCAGCTGAAACGACCACTGTTTAAAGAATCTCAGGATATGTCCTAAAGTCGCTTCACAAAACCCTCGTAGATACAGAAATCCCTAATTTACTTAATTACTCATCACAGTGTGGTGCAGCTTAGGTGGAGTGTTTACTCCCTGTATCACTTTCAAACAGCACTCTCAAACCACAGACATAATATGAGACTGTCACGCTGCAGAACTAAGAAAGGAACACTAAAGAATACAGTGTAACATAAAATCGAACAATGTCTGCACATGCCAATGTAACAGGATTTCTGCACAGCAGCCTAGACCGAAAACCACTGAATTCCTCCTGACCAGCATTCTGTCACTCAAATTCTCCTCATCCAAATCCCCTCTCACTACTTAGCTTACTGACTGAAACCTTCCACTGTGAGTTCACTATGGCCCCTCATTCCTGTCAGATGATTTCATTCACCACAACACAACATACAGCATTCTATCTTATGATCTACGGTTAGTGCATTAGGTGACCAGCTTACATAACCAAAGCTTTGTTAAAACAAAAAGCTTGCTTCGAAATCCTAATCATCACGCGTAATCCAAAACATTGCTAATTCATTGTACGTTATGAAACATATGTCAGTGTTCCATTGAAGGATACTTATTCAAGTAGAATCAACGACATCTACATGTTAACATCAACTAAAACTATTTAGAAGGGTGCTTTGTAGAGTGCATATCTCTGCCAGGCCAGGTGGCCCTTCCCATGCCACCTGGCGTGGGTAGGCCCAACCCATGCCAAGTTGTGGGTACAAGTACCTTGATGTACGCCTGGATAGGACATTGTCCCTCAATCAACACCTAGAAGAAGTGAGGGTCAAAGTGACATCAAGGGTCTCACTTATCTGTTGCCTCGCCGGTACGACATGGGGAGCCTTAGAATATCCACACAAGCCCTGGTCTTCTCTGCTGCCGAATACTGTGCCCCAGTTTGGAGCAGAAGCCCACATGCCAAGAAGGTTGATACTGCCATTAACATAATTAACATAACATAACTGACTGCCTGAAGCTTATTGCCCCGGCCGGCCTCCGACGAGAGGCTGCTACCCTAGCCCTAGCAAGGAAAGCCCAGAAACATGACTGGCATATCCTGCATGATACAACAACTAAGGCAGCGCCTCCAAGCAGACTCAAGTCCCGCCACCCCCTACAATAAGGCGGCACAAGACATGCTTAGTTCCATCCCAGAGGACGAGTCTGTAAATGCATGGCTGGCGGCATCCTGGAAGCAGGAATGGGAGTCAGCTGAACACACACGTATCCACCACTAGATCCGGGACCTGGGAGACGGCTTGAATTGGAAGATCTACCACGTCGGCAATGGACCCTACTGAATCGTCTACGTACCGGTGTCGGCTGCTTCAAATCATCTATGAAGAAGTGGGGCCTGGCAGACAGCGCAGCATGCGAGTGTGGAGAGCTTGAGCAGACTACCGTCCACATAGTCAACACCTGTCCCCTGTATAGACCACCTTCAGAGGAGGGCCTCTTCCTTGTGGGACCGGAGACGAGGGCGTGGCTGAACGACACTGAGTTGGACATTTGATGCCGATATACAAAAGAAGAAGTGTAGAGGCCTCTCATGTGATTCAAATTTGGGGTTGATTTTTGTCTCCGCCAGGCTGAAAGGCATGGCGAGAGAGTATGTTTTGCACCCTGTCCGTCCGTCCGTCCGTCCGTGTGTGTGTGTGTCCGTGTGTCCGTGTGTGTGTGTGTGTCCGTCTGTGAACAGGTAATCTCCGGCTCCGTTGGCTTGATCGCAGCGAAACTGTGCACACACACTTCCTGGATGCCAATTCAGAACCTTTGCCCCAAATGTTTCACATGGGCCTGTTATAGCGCCACCAGGAGGCCGCTTTTTGCAAAACACATTTTTTGACAGTACTCCTACAGATTTTGCCCAAACGTCACGCGAATCGGTACACAGTATCTCTATAGTCATTACACAAATAAAGGCGAAAAATGGCTTCCAAAGTTTGCAGGAGCGCTCCGTTTTGAACAAAATGCCTCAAATCATGAACACAGCATGCAATTTCCATGAAATTGTGCACGCACATTCCCACTATGCCGAGGAAGAAATGCCACTTCAACATTTTCAAATCAGCCACATGGTGGCGCTATAACATGCCGATTACTGTTTTTACCTATAACTGCACCGATCTGTGTAAAACTTTGTGCACTCCCTAGAGGTCAGGGAAAAACCTTTGCCCTGCATTTTTCACATCTGACTTTTATAGCGCCACCAAGAGGCCGACCTATATAAAACTCCTTCATAGATACTCCTTCACATTTTATCCAAATTTCACGCAAATCGGTAGACATGATCTCTATAGTCATGTGATCAAGACGTATCTGTTAGATTTTTCATATTCCATCCTGATTGGCTAAGATTGACATCTAAAGTTTGCATGAGTGGCCCGTTTTGAACAAAATGTTGCAAATCATGAACGCAGCGTCCGATTGCGATGAAACTTCGCACGCACATTTGCACTACGTTGACGAACAAATGCCACCCTTTCATCATTGCCCTATTATAGCGCCACCAGGTGGCCAACTTATATTAAAAAAATAAATTATATTATTCCTATGATTTTATCCAAACATCACGCAAATTGGTACACATGATCTCTATAGTCAACTGATCAAGACGGATCCGTCCGATCCGCCAGATTTTTCACATTCCAGCCTGATTGGCGAATTCCCAACATTGCTGCCCCACACTATCCTACCTGACCTGGCGGAGACCTGTGCTCCGAGGAGCACTTTTTCTAGTTATTTTTGTAACACAAGCCCCTCCGGAAAACTTTGGAAGGCAATTATAGCTAATCTGTACGGAATATAAAAATGCTGTATGATACATCTGAAAATATGTAGGAGTAGTAGCAAAAAGTGAGTTTTGAAGAAAATGAGAAGTGGCAGAAAATCTAGTGGAAATGGGCCTGGTCTATATATGGAGAGTTGCATCATGATCCAAGGATTCCAGCGAATGTTTTCGATTGTATGACCAAGAGTTATATTCCAAAACTGGAGCGCGCTGGTATAGCGCCATGTGGCCGATTTTAAAACACACACACACACAGAAACAGGGGCGGAAACATAATCTCCGACATAACCTTCGGCCTGGCAGGGATAATGACACTGGAAAACAGAATGATTAACTAGCCATTGCAGTAAAATATAATTTTAAGTAGACGACAAACAATTCTTTGACAGGCTTTGATATGTGGTTTTTGGAAGCGTTCTACATGTGCCTTCAACATGTACAGTATAATATGTTTTACAAGGATCTTTTCAAGGACTCAGTGAAAGTGACTTCCAATAGTCTCTCCAGGTTAATGCTTAATACAGGACCACAAGTTTGATATGTGCAGCAGTCTCTCTGCACATAAGGTGATTTGGGTCCAAGCACGAGTTGCTTGGAAAAGTATTCCATTTCAAGAGGCTCCTTGGAGGACTTTGTGTGTGTGCTGGATCGTAATAAAAGATCATCCGTTGTTGTATCCCGCCTGTGCCTTACTTGGATTTGATTTGTGGAAAGTAACATCTCTACAGGCAATAAGATTCAGCATGTACAGTACATCTGAATTTCACAAGAACGAGTTCCAAGAACTGCTCTTGGCAGTAGTGCAGAGGGACAGCGTCTGACAAGGGACGTACCAACCTTAATGTGTTTTGAAGTTGGTTTGGCTAAGGAATTTTCTATGTGACTGTGGGCATAAAGATTACATGTGGAGCATCTAGTATATATGGATGGTTGAGGCTTCACACTTGACTCTGAGGTTTACTAATCTGCTCTCCAAACTGTTTCATGGTGTGACAGAGGAGGCAGTGCTCAATAACATTGGAAAAGTCACTGGAAAGTCCAATAATATCTCAGGAGGAAATCATACCGTATCTGTTGAGTGACAGAGAAGCAGGGAGGAAGCCAGGCAGGACAAGAGGGAGTGTAGAGGGAGTATAATATTTGAGACTGCTGGGCTCTTTGCTAATGTCTCCATGGTTAGATTTTGTCTCTAGCAGTAATCTCACAGAAGGCTCAGCTCAAACATTAATGGATGGACTGCCATTGAATAGTGCTGTAGGTAGGTTACATGTTTCAATTTGTAATTGTCACGTTTATTAGAGTAACTTGCACAAACAGCAGTCAAAACTACTTGGCCATTGGTCATAGGTTGCATCTAACTTAATCAATGCCTCCAGTGGTGAACAAAGTACTCAACCCCAGTACTTGAGTCAATTATTACTCAACTACAAGTGAAAGTTGCTCAAAATGATTTCTACATAAGTTAAAGTACTGTAGTACTTGCTTAAAAGTATTCAAAATACCAAAACTCAAGTAGAGTACAGATACTCTAGACTTAAGTAGAGTGTACTTTGTTACTGTCCACCACCGAGTGACTCACAAAACCAGTAGCTGAGAAACAGAAATAGAAGGCAGCGTGGGAGGGTTGAACCTTGATGACAACATAACCTGTGATAGATCTCAACATGTGGCAAGCACAAAGCCTGAACTCTGATGGAGGTGGGATATTTGTTGCTTTTTCCCCTGATCCCTGGGGATTTGACCTGTGCCTGGCTAAAGCTCTCAAGCCCTATCCGTCTCTCAACAGACAGCCATATATCGCACACAAACTGATAATCCGGGGGTGATTGAGGTAATTGCTAGCAGTTGTAGAATGGTGAGGTAAGCATAGCTTCTGTTCAGACAACTAGTATTGATTTCAGGCAGCACTTCACTGTGGGGCCCTGTGCACTACAATATTTCAGGATGAGGGGAAACGAGTAGGACTTTCAAAACCTAACTTTTAACACCCTGCTTAGTTCCGCCCCTTTGGCCCCCTATCCATGTCCCCTTCTATCACCCTGTTCCCCTTTCCCCCTTTCCTGAAAATGAGCTAAATACCCACATGGCAATTTTGGTCAGCAGAACAGCATTGGGGAGAACTTCCCTCATCCCACCACCCCCTGGTCTGGAAAATACTGACAGAAACAACGCAGCTCCCTACACGGCACTGGCACACTGCCTCCATTCAGAGCAAAAGACCTTAATTTTAATTGTAGGTCTCTCTCCGATTCATCATTTGTCTTGCAACCCGGCAGCAGGAGATTCTTGAGCTATGAGATTGTGCCCACAGTATCGGTTAAAGAAATTCTTTGTTGTGAGGAAATTCTTTTATGTTTACGCAGACGTTTCTCTGTTAATAGTTACCAACCAACTTCTCTGTTCTCTCCCGTTTGCGAAGGTTTTGTTCCGAGATATTTTGAACAACAAAACATGTTGCCTTTTGTCTTCTATATTGAGCTCTTTTTTTGTATACTGTTTTTTTTTGTTTTTTTTTATAACACCAATCATATCAGGAACAGCACATATTATACATGCATTGGCTTCCCAACATGTACAGAGGTGAATGGCATACACAAACAGAGAAAACAAAAAAAACAAAAAGAAATTATTTAAAAAACGTATCACAGACAGCATTAAAACGTATCAAACAACAGACAAACATAACACAGGGAGAAGAGTAAAGTGTGCCATTAAGCACACATTGAGTTGTTTGTCTTCACTGTAAAATCCAGTGGTACTTTGAGAGCGCACAAAATGCAGTATTAAAATAACACTTCTATGATTATTGCTTCTCTATGTTTATGTTACCTGACAGAGTGTAACTTCATGGTTATTTCTTGACCTTCAAAAAGAAAGTACTGTTGATTATTTATGGCTTCTCCTGAAACTTTATCTGATTCCCCACACTACTGTATGTCAGCATCAGGAATAAATGTGACTAGAAACAAACTATACCACTTCTTACGCCTAATTTATACTCCCTTATACAACGCTGTTGCACGATGAAAATAGCTAATGTGACACATTGTAAGCTTGTAGATCTGCTATTTTCACCACACCTCAGGCGTCGTACGATGAAGGCTTTAGGCAACAGTGGTTGCATTAAACTAATTTCACTGGTTGGCCAGTCACACTTAAACCAACATAGCAAAGGGGGCATATGGAGGCACCAGCCATATGGAATTGGGCTTAATTTCCTGATTTGAACAAGGGGACCCGCAGGAGGGGAGGACTGATGAGAGAGCAACTCAATGAGCTTTTAAGCACTCATAATGAAAGCAAGCCTTGGTGTATATATAGTTTTCTTGATGACTTGTTTTCTTGATTACTTCCTCTATAGCTATGTTTGCCTGATAAGTGTGTCCTGTCTTGAAAAGAGACAGCGATCGTGTGATTTCAAGGAGGTTTGAGTGTAGCTTGCTAGAGGTGGTGATGTGTGTTGGCTGGCCAGTCTACACACACTTAGACAGATAGCTGCTTAGGGATCATCTGAGCTGAGTCTTGAATTCGGATATTTGAGGTTTCTGTTTATGATGAGTTTTACAGGCATTCACAGTCTCTCACATATGCTCCATCTGACTGTACCTGTTCATTCAATTTTGAGCAAAGTAAGGACAAACGCAACAAAGCTCTTTGATAAAACAATTCAGTTCTATAATCAGTTCTATAAATGTCGTATTACATCTGCATTTGTCACAGCACTACCACATTACTTAATTTACTGAAGAAGTAAGCACACTGGCTTTTATATACATCTGCTAATTTAGGTGTGAAATTGGGTTTATCAGTTTAAGAAAATATCAAATAATCACTCTTGTATAATGAAATAATTTTAAGGTCTAGTGTATACAAAGTTGTGAATAGGTAAAATACAGTAAGCGCAAATGGATTTCATGAACATTTATTTGTACCTTGAAACCAAACTATACCATACAAATTATACGGCAACATAAGTCAGACCATTATACACATTTAGAGCTGAATGGTTCAACTGTGTGGATATGTGGTAACGTACAAACCCCAAATTTGTGTCATAGTGGTTCTTGTGTGGTTACATCACGATGATACCATGTGGTGCATAACTTCAGAGTGAGGGATTTTCTGTGTTTTAACAAAGAAAAGTTTGGTGGTCGTACTTTTTCATAATCAATTGTATAATCGAGAAGTTTTGTGGAACGTTAAGTGAGTTCTTTTTTAATGACGGGTGTATTACCAGGCTGTCATACTGAATCTCTTTGGCTCATGATATTATTATGGAAAAGCTGTCCAAATGTCCAACCAGCTTCTAGACCATGGCTTTGATCAGGATCTTTGAGAAAGAGCAAAACTGCTCTTAGAGACCAATTGAGATAAAATCCTGTTAGGAGTGGACATACTGTATGACTTATCTTTGTATTCAGTTGGAAGATGGAAGATCACAGAATGTTTTTGTCTTAAAATCACAAGTTAATAAGGTGCATTCACGGAATACTTAGTAACTTACCAGTACATCTCCTCAACCACATCAGTCTTAAGTACTCAGCCCAATTATAATATGGACCCAATGTGTACATTTTTATACACTCAGATTTAAACTTCGCTGTGTATCCACTTAGTATTTCACCAAAAGCTCCTTGCAACCATTGCTGAGTATTCTCTCAGTGTCAAAAGTACTATGTTAAATTAACAACTTACACCCTACATACTTAATTGACTGGAGTCCCCAAGGGGTCTAAAGCCGATCTGAAAAGTGGACAACATTGTTGCGGGCTGCTATTTGGGGCAAATGTTTGCCTATTTTTGGATTTTGGCTTTTACTTTGTGTAATGTTCTTTTACATCTCAGCCTGAGTTGAACCGGGTGGAGTGAGGAGGAGAGGACTCCTGCCTGCTGTGTCAAAGTGGACCTCCTCCTGCAGCCACAGTCCCTCCTACTTCCCCCAGATATAGAGGCTTTTCACTAGGAGGGGGAGTCAATCAGAGCGGGATCTTTAACAGTGCACACCGCTGGGTCTCTCTGCCTCACCCGACACACACATACACACACACGCACACACACACACACACACACGCACGCACACGCATATACACACATCAACCCGTGCACATACTGTATCCACACATACATAACCTAATGGAGTACTACTGTTGCCTATTGCTCTGGATCTGTGGCCAGATGCTAGGTGAGTTAAAGTACTGTATGCATGTGCATGTTGTGTGTGTCTATGTGCATGTCTGCATTATTCCTGACATTTCTGTAAATTAATACACATCTCTATTTTAGTCTAAATACTTTGGCAGTTTTATAATTGCACAATAAGTGCTTGTTTTAACATTTACCCATCCTGAAATAAAAAATGGTTTTGTGCACTATACTACTGTACACTTTAAAACGACTGAAATAGATAATTAACTTTTTCTGTTGTAGTATATCAGGATTTGGAGACCTACAGTTTGCTTGTATTATCTATTCCACAATCTCATATGTCGCCTCCCATCTTGAACTCATGCGATGGAGAGACACAGGGATGCTGAGTTGGCTTTGTTGAAGGATGTGTTGGCTTGCTCAGGTCTGCTGAGGTGCTCTGCCTTTCATTGGAAACAGACATGTAGTTTCAACTGAAAGCTGATGCTATCTTTTCATAATCAAGTGGTCAGAATTTCCAGTGACTGGAGAGGTGTTGGTGAGCAGCCAAAACTGGGGTCAATTACCAGTGAAATCACAATACCAGCAACAAACCCAGACGCAAAGGAGGTGTGTGTGTGCGTGTGCGTGTGCGTGTGCGTGTGCGTGTGCGTGTGTGTGTGTGTGTGTGCGTGTGCGTGTGCGCGTGTGTGTGTGTGTGAGAGAGAGAGAGAGAGAGAGACCAAAGTCATATTTTCTTTATTTGAGTATGATTCGTGTCATTTAACTTGACAATCTAGTAGATGGATCACTCTGCACTGTCAGTCTCAATTGTAAAACAAATAATAAAATAAAATAGAATTAATTGGGACAATGCCACCTATGGCAGAGATCTCCATAACAGGTGTTTATTGTAACTTAATATATTGTAAGTTACAATATAATGTAACCACATACAGTATACAGCACAATAGTCCAGCTTGGTCAGTCTTTGGTTATAATATGCTGTCACCACTGTACATTAAAATGATACCATAGTCTTTCATATTTTTGTCTTGACAGTCAATATCATATTGAGATCAATACAAGGAAAAACATTTTGAGGTCTGGGTAATTTGAATCATTAATCTTCAATTTGGTAAATAACAATATTTGTCAAAAACTGGAATGGAATGGAAATCTTTTGTAAATATTTACTTTGACTTTGGAATTTTGTTGAAACTAGAGGTTTGGACATGAGCAGTGCATAGTGGAAGAAAGGCTGAAATTGAATGCAGACAAAGTCTGTGTGGAAAGACAAAATACTGGCTAGAGTGGGAAAACCATTAGGAGACAGGAGAAACACTGAAATCATACCGTGGGAATTCATGATACATGATCATTGCCAGATTGACTTGCAGGAGGATTTTCGGATCCAGGCTGAGGTGACAGTGTAAGTAAATGTCTTTAATAATAATAATAATAATAATAATAATAATAACAATAATAATAATATAATTCAACACCTACTGTATCAATATCCGCTATTAGCTAATGCAGGGAAATATGCTCAGTAATCTATTTCATCTTGTGTGTTGTCTGTGTGATAACTGACCTCTACTGGTATGCACACTGCATCGCTTGTGTTGAAATACTGTCATGAGGATTTGTTTGGAACTCTTTAGAGGCATTTGGTTGATTGAAAGAGTCAATATTTAGGTTACAGTAGCTGTGCCCAGTTGGCTGTTATACACTGTATGAGGAGCATCTGGTGTCAGATATCCCATTCCCATCCGTCCCAACTCATTTACCTTGGCCTCAGCACTGGAGTCATAATGTGTCAAAATGGCCAAAGGTTTATTGCCCATTATGAAGTATCTTTCCAGTGAAAACTATTTTAATGGGAACAAGATTGATGGAATATTGCAGACATACTGTACATCTTTTTCTGAGAGAAGAAATTGTAAAACTCATTGAAAAGCTGTAGTGTAAATGATAACTTCCAAAGATGTGTGTGGGTTTCAGTGGCAGAGCGTAATGGTTTATGCTATGCTTTATGCTCAATAGACGTGCTACCCCAGTAGTTCTAGTCCTTGGTTAATAGCCATGTTCATTAGCAATTACACAATAACAAACATAATCGGTAATCATCGAAAGGGGATGTACAGTATTAGTACGGATGACTTTAGATATGATTTAGATTTAAGTGTGTATTACTCATGAAATTAGATATGGGCTTGAGGATCCATTCTAGCCACCAGATCGTCACTGGTTCAGAAAGCATGCCCTGGGGGGGCTGCTCTGTGTCATCCAGTGGGTCTGTGGTGGAACTCCTGCAGCTTGGGGTCAGGCCAAAGGCAGCAGTGGACTAATGTGGGTCGCACCGGCAGCCACCGACCGGCCTGAGGTTTATTTATCTGGGCATCGACGCCGGTACACAGGAAACCCGGCAAGACTCCGACCCGGCTTTAGAAGCTGCTGATATTACTGGGAATATGAAATTGCTCTGCCACGTTAGGAGTCTCGAAATGGAAACTGGATTCCCTCCATTCTCATGCTTTTTCACCCCAACTCTTTCCCCTCTGCCCTTCATTCTTCTAGAGCCTTTTCTTTTTCTTGGGCAGACCACAGCAAAGCTGTTCTGAGATAGTAACTAGTGCGGCTTGCTTTCTATGAAGTGCTGAAAATGCCATCAAAGTGCCGTCTATTACAGAATCCTTCGCTATTCATTTGCTGTGCCTCATATTATGAAATTCAAAAACAGAACCCACCCGCACACTGTTTGTAAAAAGATAGCTATTCCACAATATTGCTCCGGGTATTATTTGTTAACTTTTCTCGGCAGCCCAAACACATTTATTTGTATATTTATGGTTGTCAAGAGTGCATCTCTGCCATATAATCCATTTAAAAATAGACTTTATATTTCCAGATAAACAAGGCCTTTCAGGATAAAACCTGGGCATAGGATGAAAGGACCAGCTGAACATGTGCACTATTCATTCAACAGGAAATGAGCAATGAGGAGAATGTGTCAATATTTAGGGGAATGGTATAAATGGTGGGGACGATTGTTGCATGAATGGGGGTTTTCATGAAGCAGAACAAATTAACTGTGGTTGTGTAAAGGTGGTTTGGACTGGTGTGACAGACTTTGTTGCTCAGCATCCACTACTACGGTTGAATGATTCAGGGGTGTCAGTCAGTACACAAACAGTCCAACCACCTATTTTGCTGTAGTAAAACTGGGGTTTTAATGGTTTTACTGCTCTTTGCAGTGTGGTAACTTCACACTTATACAGTGTTATTTTGACTGATACTGAGTAAACATAATTCTAGTGTGGCCTTCTTTCTTGGTTCTGCAACATCATTAACACTCCCATACTGCATATCAGTGAGCAAGGAATGTGGTCTACTTCTATTTTTTGTTAAGGAAGTTTTTCTTGAATAAATACAGCTGTGGAGCTTCTACACAGTAACACACGGTACCAACAGGATGGATACTATACACACACAGTATATATTCTCACTGCTCTACAGTACTGTATATGAAGCATCAGGGGTTGGCGACTTGGCGTGTAACTCTTGACATGTAAACAAGTCATATCACTTCAAGAATCTTTCAAATTCCATATACTGTACAGGACTTGAGGCCTATTTCAAAAAGCACTGATCTCAACTAATTTAACTGCTGTGTCATATGGAGACAAGTAGGTTTAGATGCCATATGGGAATATGGCATCTCCATGTACTGTAATACTCAGTCGGCATTGAAGAATTTAACAGCCCTTCTACAATTTCATCCACATCGTCACGCTCATGACACTATGACTCAGCCATAACCATACAAGGAGTTCCCAATGCAGCTACGCCCAAATATGGAGTGTGTTGTCTAATTTCATATATGGGCATACAGGGGACACAGGTGCTCTGACAAAGCCCCCGACACTATGACTCAGACATATTGGTCGGATCGGCGGTGCAATTTAGGTGTGAGGGCCGCTATGCGGCCCGAACTCTAGATGGTCGGCCCGAATCTCTAATGCTTCAAATGCCCCAAAGCTGATTTACTGTAGAGAGATTGTGTCTGATTAAATCATAACTAGTGCATACCCGGTCGACGCATCCGTGGGGGGATATGCGAACATGATCTGGCAACCCGGGAGGCAGCCCCATAACCATGGTAGGATCAACATGGCTGAACTGCACATATCAGAATCAGAATCACTTTATTTGTCACTTTCTCCATGTACTTCCATACATACAGAAAATGAAATGCCGTTCCCCCTCAGTCACTTGCAATGCAACATAAAACATCAGCCTATCTAAGAAACATAAAAAGACCAAAACTAAAAACAGCATAAACAAACATTTATAAAAAATATGCCACATAGTACCAACACACAGCACACTTAACATTTTCTACATTTGATTAAACACCGGTTTAACAAGGGTGGAATGTTTCTAGTTATATAGATTCTAGTTATATAGAAGAGGTTATTGTGCCCTACACCTCTGATGGGAAGGTACTTTCACATCTTCCTTACTGGGTATTAAAACGTGGAGCATTTCCTCCATTAAAGTTGTACAATGCAGGTTCACAAATAACGATTTTTAGCAACCTCTGCTGGTCACTACCGTCACTGCATACAATTTTCCGTAGTCCTCGATTACCCAGAATTCCATTTGTTTTCACCAGAAGCCGGAAGCGTTTCAAAAAGCGTTCTTTTAATTGTTTTATACTATCTGCGGATCGTTTCTCTTAGCCAGTGGAGCATTAGTTACCATGAGCTGTGTTTTCTTTTTCTGTTGTTTTTCGATCTCACAATCCTACATTCTCTTAAAATCAGCGTGAGGTTCCTTTTTGTTATTAGCGCGGTAGTTCCTGGCCAAACAGGAAACCGGTGCGGTAGTTCCTGGCCAAACAGGAAACCGGTGCATTTTCCGGCCGGATGACGTCATTTTCGCGGGAGAGTCTCCCCCGACACCGTTCAATAGAAAATATATAAATAAAAGGCTTTCGGGGGTGAAATTCATGGAGTGGGTGTTGTGAAACATTTGCCACTCACAAAAGATATACAATTTAACTTTAGTTTTTGTTTTAAAGTTACCTAGTATTACTTTAAGTATCATGGAAAATGAGAAGATACCAAAAGAAAAAACATGTTGAGGGAGCCTGAGGGAGCTTTCAAGACACTACTATGGGATACATCAGTTACTATGCAGTTACACCTATAGAAAATAGGCAGGGAATAGTGTCATTTCTCTTAAATCTTTCCAGTTGATCAATTTAGTTTTAACCCTATTTTATATGTAGTACCCAGATAATGTTCCATAATTTAATAAGTCAAGTAATTATATTTAATGACTAATAAAGAAGTTGGGCAGTTTAAACAAGTGTACTATTTTGAATAGCTAAATTCAAAACTTAGGGAGTAGCCAAAATGGATAACCTAATTAAATCACTGGGTAGTCTAATTAAATCAATGACAAACTGCAACAAATCTCCATTTCATTCACGGTAAACACCTCAGAGTTAAACACTGAGGATTTATCTGTTCATTAACTTCATTAACAACAAACCTCACTATACATGAGAGGACAATGTTCTGATGCATGCAGGGACACTACCATAGTGAAATAAATTGTTATGTCTGCTTTTAAACTTTGTTGTTCATTCCTTCACCTTGTTGTTTACATTGAGGTGAATTTCCTCTTGCAGAGAAAAGTAATGCTCTCTTGACTCGACTTGACCCCAAAGCCTCACAGATGGGTAGTGAGAGAGCTATGACTGAGGAGGCTTAGAATGAGGCCAGATGGGGAGAATAAACCCCACAGTGTATGGATAAGGGAGGAGGGGTGTGTGGCTGTGCGTGCGCAGGGATGCATGCGTGTAGGACTGTGCGAGTGTGTGCACGTGCATTGTGTCTTTGTGACCAGAGCTCTGCAAATTTGTGCTATATGAAATAAATGTCAACTCGAATGGAAGCTCCAACAGTGAAAAACAGATTATTCTTTTGAGCAATAACAGTCAATCCTTTGGAAACTAAATTCTATATATCTCATTAAGCATGATTACTTTAAAAGCTGCTTCTCTTTCTTTCTTCTCATTTCCTCTCCCTTTCTTAAGCTCCTCTTCTTACAGTTTCTGGGATGGTGTTCTGTTACCATCATTGAGTTGTTATGTGACAGTCTGCAAGAAGTCTGCTGTATATGTTTGGCTTGGGTTCAGTCATTACTCAGTATCAACGTTGACGTCAGTTCCGGTGCACAGGGAAACATGGATACTTAAGAATGCCCCAAAGCTGATTTACTGTAGAGAGATTGTGTCTGATTAAATCATAACTAGTGCATATTCTTAGTTGCGCATGGGTGTTGTGTACCTAAAATAACCGATCTATAAGCTATCTATACTGTATGGTGTGACAGCATAACGTGTTGTGAGCTTATAGATCGGCTATTTTCTGTGTGTGACACCCCAGCATAACTAAGAAAATCTCAGGCATTACAGTAACTGGAACATACTGTATCACTACACAGTAAAATCCAGAGTGATAATTACATTTTGAGAGTGTAAAAATGGACATCTAATTGTACTGTGCGATGAACAACAGAGATAAACTAGACGCGACGCAATTCTGGGAAATTGCAAAGTGTGGTTGCGCCGACGCCGGTCGCGGGTCGCGGCCACCGGGACTCGAGAGATACACCGGGAGTAATACCGTCGGAGGCCGCGCGACGTGCCATTCGAATCGGGTGCCGATCGGATCCTGCCTTCGTGATACGTGCTGTTTTCATTTTAGGAAATAGGCCCCTCCCACTAAATAAATAGGCCCCTCCCACAAATGTAACGGGCCAATCATATTGTCACGTCACTCCTGATATCGCTTTTATTTCATTTTGAGAGGATTGATCCCCCCAAAAATCATGTTTTTGCATCAAACGGTTATGTTTTGTGCATTTGTGGCGCCCCTTTTGGGTCAAAGTGGAAATGCTTTTGGGGATTCGTTGAGTAAACCACCCTCGACATGTGATTCAAATTTGGGATTGATTGGACGTTTCGTTTCGTGATTTCTGGCATTTTTTGTAAAACGGGCCCCTCCCACTAACTTTGGAAGCCATTTACGGACGAACGGTAAGGACTATCAAAATGCCGGACATGGATATGTTTATTGCATAAGCCCAGAGATCATGTGAAACGATTTTCGTGAAATTTGGACAAAATATGTGGGAGGAGGAGCTAAAAGTGTGTTTTGAAGAAAATTCGAAATGGCTGAAAATCTATCCTGACGCAAATGGGCGTGGCCTATATGGGGAGTTGCGTCTTGACCCAAGGAATCTAGGGAAAAAGATTTTTATTTTACGACCTACGGTTCAAGAGTTATAGGCCAAAACGTAAAGGGGGCTTTTATAGCGCCACCATGAAGCCGACTGGTGTAATATATTTTTTTTGATAATTTCGGACTAAATTATAAACCTCCCCTCCAAGTCTTGTAACTCTAGCCCTTACAGTTTCTGAGAAAATAATACTTGAAATCGAGTTTTTTCATTTTCCCATTAAAGCGGATGGGGAAATTTAATGCACTAATAAATTAATATCAATTAAACTATGCAACCAATCTCTTAGCAAAATACACGCCCACTATTCCCGGTGCACGACATTGGGGGATACAAACTCTGGGAGGAGTAGCGGTCCAAAATAAAGTTTATCTATAAAGATTAATAAAGTGGGAAGAGTACTATAGTCTTGCCCTGTTAGGGCAACCACACCAACAAGAGATTAAGGGGTGGATGAGTGGTGTGAGATGGATTGAATGACAGCTCTTCTGTCAAAAGGAAGATCTCCACCTCTCTTCTAATGCACCTCCTTGCTGAATGTGTACTGTTCATCTGGTGCATCATATTGTTATCACCGTTAAGGTATTTTGTGCAACTTACTGTAGGTGACAACAAGAATCGGAAAAGGCCTTCTTTCATACGTTTTGCTGAAACCAGAAACTCATTGCAAATGTTTTCTCCATCTGGTCAGATTGTACAAAGCATGTGAGGGGAATAGAATGAACGAGTGTAATTGAAAATACAGCCCTTCTTTGATCAACTCATGAAGCAGGATTTGCCTCTTGCATATAAAATTACACTTGCCTGTGAATTATGCTTCCTACATGCTCTAATCTAGATTGTATTACATTGATTACTGTGATAGTGATTTGCTGTTCCTCTGTATGAAAAACAGATGTTTATATGACAGGTTGGATGTTTCAAAACTGGTTGATTTTCCCATCTAAGTCGCTTTTCCACTGCATGGTACCGGCTCAACTCGACTCGGCTCGTTTTCCACTGCAGATAAGATAGGACCCCCTCTATGAGTTGAATACAATATTTTATTGACAGCTTAAAAGTTCAGCAGTACGTTAAAAAAAGACATATTAATCAGAAATAGCCAAAGGCGTCTTTCCATTGTGGTCCATGTAAACATTCAACATCTAGACAAGCAACAATACAGCAACGATAGGCATAATACATATCAAAATATTAAGTAATCTTTTTACAATCCAAGCTGAATTCACACCAGCAGTGTCACAACGCTGGAGAATGTGAGACGAGTGTCTGACGCTTGTCCCACAGTGTCTGATGCCGAGATAGAGTGGAGAAATCAAAGCATTCCCCTAAAGCTTTGACAAAGCATCAAGCTGAGAACGTGCCAAAACCCAAAACAGTAACACACACTGCTGTATGGACGTTGCGAAGATTGATGACATTAGCAACAAGTGTTTACAAACAAGCTGCATTGAGTGTCTGTACTTCTCCTCCCTGTCTGTGAGGTAGTTGGGTGCACCCGCTGGATTTGATCCCTTGGACCTCCAGGGCGCTCACTGGGCATGGACAGAAACGGACCTCTGTATGGAAGTAGCGAATATAAAAGTTTCAAACTAGCAGTTGTAGATAGACAGAAAACGAAACAACTTGCATTGTGAACTAGCACTGACGCTGCCGGACACAGCATAACATAATTTCACCATGTAGCTGGTCTCCATATAGCGATGTCCAACCCCCTGCGTAGAAGAGTACTAAACAATGCTAAAGTTAAAGCGAATGCTACAGCTGTCTGGAAATTATATCTATTTCACTGGTACAGTCCAACAAAAACGGTTTCTGATAAAAAAAATTGGCGAGAAATAGACAATGAAGTTGCACAATCTTGATTAATTTCACATTTTCACATAATTCAGGAGCATCCAATGCAGTGACGCTATGAAAACATTGCAGACTATTATTAAAACATTGCAGACTACTGTCTGTACTGTTTTCACATCACCTTGGTCCTTTTGGTATTGCCTTAGCTCGCTTGCAACCTCTATGGAAGTGATACCAAAAATGGATCAGCTGTACTCGTTAGGCTTACTTTTACCTAATGGAAAAAGAAAAAAAAATTATAAGTAGAGTCGAGGCGAGTTGAGCTGGTACCATGCAATGGAAAAGTGCCATCAAAGATATACCAAACCGAAAATTACCTATTTGCCACTCTTAAAGTAATGACTGCAGTAAAGTACCATTTTCTGATTTGACTCATGTTTTCAACTGCCTTGCCAAACTCATGCAATGGTTTTGGTCAATTCTTGCCTTGTTACTGTAGAGGCAGCTTGCACACCACAGGGGGTGCGCACACTACAGTTTGGTGAAATATTCTGTGAAATATTATTTTCTGTTAATAGATGGAATAAAATTAACAAAAACTCTGATTGTATATGTCCGTGCTCTCTTCATGTTTAAGTGCCATAAACCTTCGTTGGTCAATATTAATTATGTAATATTTGTCTGTGTAAGAATGCATCCATGCCTGGGGGTCCATAACTCAGGATTATGTTGTGTAGTGTTCAGTTAGTATTCACGGTGTAGCAATTCTGGTGTTTTATCTTCATGAATCTCCCTGTTGCTAAACAAGCCTGACACCATGTCAATCAAGCCTGACAGACAGCTCTGCTGCTCTACGATGATAACAGAGTTACGCATCTGTTTACAATGAAGCAGGGATTCAGGAATGATTAGATTATCACAATAATGTGTAAGACAATCACTGAAAATGACTACCATCCATGACTTGTGTGGTTCTTTTTGTACACAGTGTTTTGGTCTAGTTAGATTCCAGAAGAAAAAAAACGCCAGACTGTTCCGTCATTAGCGAAACTTTTGAGTTAAATGAAGGAAAATCATACTAGAGCACATACCTATTTTCTATAGTGTTTTATGGTGCGTTTCCATCAACAAAATCTATTTCTCGTATTTGTGAAATTTGGCCGGTAGCAATTTAATGACAACTAAATCTTTCCACTGGACTTAAGGATACTGGTGGATGATGTATTTCCGAAGCATCAGTTATATCTTATTTCTGATGACTTGCATCTGTCTTGCTATGTCTTTTTCCAGGAATCCATGAATGTTTTAACATTGACACAAAAAACCATAGAATCATCAAGGGTCCGAAGCAGGCCCAGTTTGGATACACTGTTCAGCAACATGTGGCTGCTGAGGGAGAAAAATGGTATGTCACTTTTTTATTTTACTTTCTAACTGACAAGTATTTCTTATTGTGACTTTGAGCTAATACATTTCTTATTTAAAATGTCCTCCGCCTGAACAATTATATTTGACACTTTCCTCTTTATTACATGAATGGTTTCAAGGAATAACTGAGTTTGCCAAGCTGATGGAAACAATCAACAAATTACCAGAATAAATAATTTTAAATTTAATTTAGTTTTAATAATTTTTATCCCACGATTTTGTAACCCATATTTTTTCACCCAGTGCCAATTGCCTATGTAATCCTGGGCGCTACTCTCCCTCTGCCAGCCTAGGGAGAGCCCAAGCTGAAGCTCATGCCTCCTTCAATGCATGAGGAGCAAGCAGGCCGCTTCTTATCACCCGACAGGGGGGAGGTTCCCTGGTTAGACGTAGCGCGTGGAAGGAACATGTTATTCCAACCAGTTCCTTTCTCCTCCATTAGGCGCCCTGGCTGACCAGGGGGAGGCAGTATAGTGACCAGGATTACTGCATGTTTTTGTGAGGGTATTAACTACCTTAGGAGACACGGGGAGAACATGCAAACTCCACACAGAAAGGCCCTTTCACCAACCCCACCTAGGGTATGGGCACTGATTAATTTCTGCTCTTTAATGTACAGTATATCTGTATATTCAAAGATTATTTGCCATAAAGAAGCTCACCCCTCACTGGTTAAACTTTAATGACTATAAGTGAATGATAAGATCACCAATTAACACATTTTAACTGTACACAGTTTTCCCCTGCATTACAAAGTTTCGACAGCAACATTTTTGATAATAAGCCATGCCTACTGGACGATACAAGTGATTCACAGTAATAGCCTTTTCTTCAACCTCAACGATTCCCAAAAGTATTCTTTATTATCCCCAAATGCCTAAATGGAAATATATCAAAAACAGAAAGAAACTGCGAGAGTATCTATAATTACGTTGGGTTGATCAAAAATAGATTTATGTTCGATGTTAAATTCAGTGCTACTGTAAAACAAAGTGCTGACATAACACATTACAGTCTGTCTGCCTCAGTAGCCAGATGATGAGGTATTTCCATTTCAGTGCATTTCAACAGGCAAGATAGTGAACTACCTCTCCTGTGGTGTGTAAAGTTGCCTGCCATGAGTATTGTGCTCACTTCACAAATCGTGGTCCTGAGGTGGATACTTTACATTCATCATATTACCTCACTGCAGATCCTGGCTTTTTATACTCACACTGTTATTAGGCCAGTTGGCACAGTGTGGTGGCCGAAATTCATTTCTGGCATCTGCCAGTATGTCTGTTGGCCAGCACTGTTTTGGAGCAATGCCCGGTTCCAGCTGTGTGTGTGTGTGTGTGTGTGTGTGTGTGTGTGTGTGTGTGTGTGTGTGTGTGTGTGTGTGTGTGTGTGTGTGTGTGTGTGTGTGTGTGTGTGTGTGTGTGTGTGTGTGTGTGTGTGTGTGTGTGTGTGTGTGTGTGTGCGTGGCAGTGTGTGTGCATGTACTGTACATCTGGGCACGCGTATGTGTGTATATACAAAATGTGCATGTGAAAACAATGTATGTTTGTGACGCAGCTTTATTGGTGGGTGCATCAGCTCACTAACTGTTGTCATTCTGTATAATGATAAAGCTGATCATCATTTGTCTGTCTCACTTTAATTTTCACAGACTACTGCCTCACCAATAAAAAGTACCAGTACACAGTATAGGTTTGTTATTACAGTTCCATGTTGATATTTGGCTTGACCACAACAGCAGGGCCAGCCCTATAAACACCAAATGTCTCACTGACTCACTGAGTGACTTTAGCCAGGTGGCCTAACAAAAAACTAACCAATAGCAGAGAAATCGTCTCTCCAGGCTATGGGATGTCATGTCATCCCTCCAGACAATCCAAAAAACAACCTTTCCTTATTATTTGACACCGGAGTCGTTACTTTCATAGCCATGATACATTGATTCCAGTGAACCAGAATGATCTATTACTGTAAATTGACATTACCAAACCTCTACAGGGATAACACCAAAACCTGAACATTACTGACTGATGAAGTTACACTGGCTGAGCTTCCTATATCCTCCAGGGTTTCATGCACTGTCCCTAAGGTAGTCTTGTTTACTGTTGTTCTTAGGAGGAACAGTATTTACGCGTGTATGTGTGTGTGTGTGTGTGTGTGTGTGTGTGTGTGTGTGTGTGTGTGTGTGTGTGTGTGTGTGTGTGTGTGTGTGTGTGTGTGTGTGTGTGTGTGTGTTTGCGCGCGCGTCGCTGTGAGGACAGCGAGTGCTACAGTAGCTCATTATCAACCTAACAGTACAGCTCCTGATGCCAACTATCTTGCTCTCCGACGCCTATATGTGCCGAAGAGATAAAATATCAAACGAGCCAAGTCAGCTTGACCATGAGCCGTCCACTGTCTGTGTGTGCATGAGAGATCTTTGACTTTTGACTGTGTGATGTAACGTGTGCTGGTATTGTACACACACACACACACACACACACACACACACACACACACACACACACACACACACACACACACACACACACACACACACACACACACACACACACACACACACACACACACACACACACACACACACACACACACACACACACACACACACGCTAGTGTGGATTAGATATGGATGTGCATGTGTATACTTGTCATAATAACCCATTGTTCTGTTATACTGAGTAGGAAAGGGCTGATTCAAAATGTGCAAATGCAGCACTGTTCAAATTACAGCTGTGTCCAGAATTGCATAATCATGCAGTCATATTGCATTCATGTTAAACAGTCTTCCTTAAACTGTCTTGTTACATGCAACAGCATTCAATTTGATTAGCCCCAAGTGTGTCCAATCAATGATCCAGAGAAATATTCACACTGTCTGAAGTGGTTCCTTGCATTCACTCATTCCCTTGGTTCCAGATCTAAACTCTGACGCTTATGTGTCAGCATTTTCTGCAAGTTGAAGCTCTATTTCCATGTAGTTTTGAAATCTCAGCTCTGCTCACACCACACTGTTGTTGTTCTACTGACCAGCATGCCCCCCCCGCCACCGTCCCAGATGTCAATCAGTGAAATACTAATGCAGAGCCATGCTTATTATATATATGGGAAGCAGACCACCGTTAACACAGCAGCCATTGTGCAACACCATGGAGGCATCATTTTGGTGTTCTTGTACTTACTGTGTGTGAGGGTTCCTGTTTCTCCTCCCCAGATGAATCTGTCTGTGTCTGCCAGGAATTCAGCGGGTGAGGAGACGAGGGGCACTGAGGGGCACTGACTTTTTCTTTGAAAATGTGTGTTTGAAGTGTCAAACAGCTCCCCTGCAGAGGAATGCGTGTTCACCAAGTGTCACAGTATTGCAGGTGAATTGCACCTGATTTATAGTTTAGTTGCACGCAGGTGTCTCGCATTGAAAATAGCCGATCTACAAGCTCACAATGCTTTGCACAACATGTTGTGAGCTTGGTTCTTTTTTATATAGAAAAGTAGAACTCAAGCTTTAGGGTGAATTAAGTGTGTGTGTGTGTGTGTGTGTGTGTGTGTGTGTGTGTGTGTGTGTGTGTGTGTGTGTGTGTGTGTGTGTGTGTGTGTGTGTGTGTGTGTGTGTGTGTGGCTTGATGGTCAAAAACATGGCTTGATGGTCAAAAGAACAAACTACATTCCTTGAAAATTAGAAAATTGTTCGGAAACTATTTTCGTTTGTATTGAATGCTAAAAACACATTTTGAGAATACACTAAACATGATAATTACCCACATCATTGTCCTAAACCACTCATGTTCTTTCCTTCTAATTGTAATCTAATTGTGGTATGTCAAAACTTTATTTATAGTGTATTTAGATCACTTCTCCTTTATGGGAATTTAAATTATAACAGTTTTTTACTTTGCCCACAAACGTACAGTACTGTATGTGCCAAATAGCAGCCCTGTCAGCCATTCTAGCATGATTATTCAACAGGCTCAGCTTGGTATGTAGATAGCAAAAGGATCACAGTAGAACTTTAAAACGGTTAAACGGCATTCTTTGATGATGACTTCACCCCATTGCAACCGGGAAAGCATCACTGTCATTTTCGATTTTAGCGTTGGCTATTCAAAAATAGCAGATATCTATTATTAAAAGGGGCTTATCGTCCGACTTTCCTTTTTTTTTGGCTTCTACGTTCCAGCTATGTTCTGCCAGTCCACCTCTCCAATTTCCACCACATTTCGCCCTAAAAATCTATAATGCCCCTTTGGATAGTGTACATGCCTTTGCAGAAGGAGCGAGTGCATTCTCCGGCAGCGGCAGCAGCCGCGGAACTGCCGCGGAAACTGCCGGTGGAGGAGCGGCAGCTCCCGGCAGTGACTGCCGGCGGTGGAGCGGCAGCTGCCGGCGGAACAGCGGAACTGCCGCGGAACTGCCGGTGGAGGAGCCGCAGTCAACTTCTTTTTTCCGCCGATAAAGTATAGTTTTGGACCATGACGGAGGCGCGCCGACTCAGTAGACCTTGAGGCCAAGGAGTCGAGCACAAACGCAGCACACTCCCAAAGCTGGCGCCGCCGGCAGCTCCGCGGAAGCTCCGCGGAAGCTGCCGCTGCCGGAAAATGCACTCACTGTCCCTCTGCCTTTGGATAGTGTACTTTCAATTTGTCTAAATTATTAACCACGTTAGTCTCATAGAATGACTTTGTAAACAACAGAAGAAAACGGCTATTTTAAGTGTGCGTCAGTACAAGACATCCGGACGGAGCCGCCAGTGTTGCCAGATTGTGCGAGAGAAATAAGCAACCAGGTCTATGAAAACAAGCCCAAACTAAGCGACTAAGTCATATGAGCACTCTAACCCTATATACATTGGCTATTTGAATATCCCAACTCTAACCCCTGCAGAGCATTGGGTCCAGGGACCCCTGCAAAGCATTCGCTGGGGATCCGGGGACCCCCGGGGGGGAGTAGTCGTGCATCAATCGTACCAAAACACAGAAGTTGACTGGCAGTCAATGACTGCCTGCTATTCATATTTTTATTATTATTATATCACTGCATAATGTTATATCATTGACCTAAATTACGTTATATCAACAAGGATAGGGTGATTAAAAAAGGTCATGTCTGTATCAGAAATGACTTTGGACAGGTGGAAAACTTTAGTTAAACTTGTAGAGTAACACATTACTTTACCTGGGCTACATCTTCTGATAGTTGTACTTGAATGTCGACATGAAATAATAATCCTGTTTAGTGTTTCATTAGCGCCATCGTGACAAAACAGGCTAGACGCCTCTACTGTTAATCTATCTGCACGTCACAATCATTCTCCGTAGTACGACGGTATGTTGTGCAAAAGTGCAGATTTACTGTACAAGGTATCGCCAACCCAACCCCCGGTTTTGCCTGTCTGAAAACTCCAGCCCGTAGGGTGCAGATGCTCCATTCATTGTATCACAACGCTGTGTCTCACACACACACACATACACACACACACGCACACACACACGCACACACACACGCACACGCACACGCGCAGTGTATATACATATATATATATATATATATATATATATATACATACACACGCACACACACACGCACACATACACGCACACACACACGCACACACACGCACACGCGCAGTGTATATACATATATATATATATATATATATATATATATATATATATATATATATATATATATATATATATATATATATATATATATATATATATATATATATATATATATATATATATAAAATCTTAGAATATTATTAATAATCATATACATATACTGCATTATCATATATTTCATTAATAAGCATAATAAAATGATATCAATCCTAAAAACCAACATGAAAAATTCATTGTGATACGATCGTGGATCGTGATTCTGCCTCACAAAAATCGTGATATGATATTTTGGCATCAGCATGCCCATATATGGGCAATTTGGCATATACTTATGACATCAGGGATCTCAATACATGAGAATAAAAGGGACAAGGACTGACAGACACACAGATCTCCATATATGGCCATATCTGTCACATTGGCAGTGGCACATACAGTAGGTGTCGAACTCTTGAGGTTCGGGCTGCGTAATGGCCCAAATTTCTAGAAGGCTACAAGCTCACAGCACGACACTTTGTGCCGCGCTGCCAGCTTGTACATCTTAAATTTTTTTTACATTTATGAAAAATCTTGAAAGTGACAACTGCTGATTTGTAGAAGGCATTTGTAGAATCGGCCTCATGGTCTTAGAAAGTAATGTGCACTTTATCTCAGTGTGCGAGGACCAGACATTTACTACAGGATTCATGCAGTTAGTATGTCTGTGATGTTGAGACAGCACTGCAAATCTCGAATAAAGACTTCTTTCAAAGTCTTTCAAAAACAATATTTTAGTTGTATTAAGCCATTTTGTGCTATAAATGACAACCCTATGAAATTAATATGTCGGGAAATGGCGATTGAAATGAGTGTTCCATCTCAAACACACTTTTGCCATTAATTTTCACAGGGTGAAATTTTTCCGCGACAACTTTTGACACCATTCTTGACTTAGAGTCAAGAATGGTGTCAGAGTATAGACATCAACTAACTTCAAACATCTTTGCAGGCCTGTTGAAAGGTTCTGTCCATGACTCCCGTAGAGCTACACAGCTGGGTAAAAGTTGAGATGTCTAGAATGTGTCATTGTCTCGTGTCATTCCAAGATGATGGAGTTCTAAACAGTCTGCCAGATCAGGTCTTTGGGGAGCCAAGGAAAGGCCACAACACCCCCAGTGACAACAAGCTTCCACCTACATTATTCCTGACGGAATACCCTGACTTGAATTCCATGACTGTACACCCCCTTCTTTCCATTGCCACTGTTTGTTTTTCTACAGATGTACCAGGTCTCCTCAGCTGGGACATGACCTTTAACTCCTTAAGCTCAGTCAAGAGTTTCAGGCCACAAAGAACCAGTAGGAGTCTGTGAAGTCCTCCAACCGCTGGCCTTAAATGCTGTTGCCTTTGTTTAACTTGTGCTTTTGAGGAGCATTCCTCTCCAAACAAAATAAATGTTCTGTTCTGTGCTGTCTGGCCAGGTCTGTCTCATTGCCCATTGAATTCAATTTAAAACAGGGCTTGACCTTAATATTATTACAGTGAGATGCTGTGACACCTATGGGTGTAGAAATATTTCTGTGTACTGTAGAGACAGTAACATAACTGCTGATCTAGCCAATCTTTAGAGCTCATTTACAGTATGTGGAACGGAGCCAGTGGTGTGCTCTGTGATACAGTCGGCTTAATGTTCTAGTTACCAGTTCATTTGACACTATATATATATATATATATATATACACACACACATATATATAGGGAAATGGTCATGCTTCATTGGTAGTAATAATCGAAAGAGTTTCCATAAGAGAAATACAGTACAGCACCATGCATGCACTCTATTTACATTTTACACCATCACAGTCTGCATTTTAAAACCAGGGACTCATGCCTAGGTTTATTTTCGTCTCTGTGTTTTCAAAACAAAGTAATTCAAGAACCAATGAAAATAGTTGGCCGAACTAATCATGAACTAATCAACAATGACATGTTTGGCGGGTAAATGACAGTGGTCGTTTCTAATGCCAAACAGAACAGAGAAAAAAATAGTTGGATTGAGATCACTGTAAAATCGTAATAGCTAAATAGGAACAGAATTCGTAAGGTGGCGAGAGCTTATATTGGGTGGCGTTGAAGACACAGAGCTTACATTGTTTACTAGACATGATAGGTGAGAGCAGGGTTGGGGGTGGGGTTGGGGGGGTCCCAACATTGCAACCATTAAAACTAGCAATTGGCACTTTAACAGAATAGGCCTACTTTATACTGAGATTAATTTATTGTAAAACTAGAAAAAGTACGTAACAGCCAGGTCAGGTAGAATCGGCCACATGGTGGCGCTATAACAGGCCCATGTGAAAAATTAGCAAAATTTGGGGCAGATGTTCGGAATTGGCAAAGTTTCGCTGCGATCAGGCCAACGGTGCCGGAGGAGATTAGCTGTTCACAGACAGAAGGACGGACGGACAGGGTGCAAAACATACTCTCTTGCCATGCCGAAGGCATGGCGGAGACAATAATGTCTTTGGTTAACTGGATAACATTTCCACAGCAACATATACTCTAACCTGTCAATCTATGAAATGTAAGGAGCAAGCGAACAAGCGTGTTATTGAAGCAGGAGTGGACACAGGCTTTTGTTTGGGACTAGGGATGTGGTTTCACGGTATACACATCTCCTCTTACCAAATATGGAAAACATTACCACATTAATGCCAGCTTGGGCTGGGACATGGCGATTCCTCAAACAAAAAAAATCTTGTATTCTCTGGTAACCATGGAAGTAATTGTCCGTCCGGTCATTACATTTTAGGTCAAGTTATTTCTTACGATGTCATCACCATCTCTGCTGATGCCCCATAACTAGCTTTTGACTCTAATGAGTTCTGGAACATAATTGTTTGAACAGCTTCTGTTGAACTGAACTGGACGTTCTCCTCCAAGTGAAAGGCAACAATGGCTCCCATTCATCAAGGTAGTAGTGTCCTGAATTGAACTTTAGCTACAGCTTCTCCTGGTGCGACTGGACAGCAATAACTGAAGTAATACTCCTGATATTAATGGCTCTGAGGTGAAAATGATTTCCAGAGTCTGTGAGAGTTGAATCGGCTGGCTTGAGGAGCACATCCATCACAGCTTGTTTGCATATGAGTCACTCATAGATTTGCAGTGATTTACTGTACTGTTTTAACAGCTTCTCTTCTTGGCTTTAGTCAGTGTTGTAAAAGCCACAATAACTGTCTGGTGCAACTTTTCCTATATATATTTATATACACGCAGTGAGTATTTGGTATAATCTTAATGATTTTATTAGGAAAGACAACATCAAAACTTAAGAGCTTTTGCTCAAATTTTGCGTGAATGAGCTGTAGAGCTGTAAAGTTCAGCTGTAGTTATCCTTTGATGAATTAAATAACTTCAGTCATTTACTAACTAGTGACCTACTGCAATTACCAAATTAGTACCAAAGTCTTTGGAACACAGTTCTTATATTACGTGATTTAAAAGTCTATGGGATCTTTGAATGGAATAAAGATCTTCATGACCCAGGGGGTGCATATTGACATCAGGACTTCCATACTCCATAACTGTTTACAGTAAGCTAATTAATTAACAGGGACCAGCGCATTCATTTGCACTGAAGCGAGGATGTAACTGTTCATATCAGATGCAATGCATTTGTGGTAATTTAAAAGTTCTTCATTGATTATTCAATAATATATAACGTGATTGGCATAATATAATTGTAAGCAGCAGTTGTTTTTTTTCCCACTTCTCACGACACAAAGGTGTCCTGCATAATGTAATACTGTATACTTATTACTTTCAAAACACAGACTGTTGATGTCAAGTGTCAAGGTAACAGAACATTAGAGAGGTACTGTGCACGACTGCACCCCATTTAACGTAAACGCTACCACGTCTTACCACATGGAACAGGGAGTAATAATTAGACATGTTTTGAAACTTAAAGGTGTCTGAGGTCGACCCAGAATTCTTAGCGGGAGGTCGGAGGTTTTGTTATAATGTGGTGTCAAGTGTCTATCCCAAGGGATACCCGTGGACAACTGAGACAGCTGTTCCTACGCCTCTTGCCATCCTTCTGGTTTTCACTTGGATGAAAACAGATACTTCTATTCCTAGGTGACCTCTATGACCAGTTAGAATGTCTCCCCAAACCATGCTTAACATTTTAGCGATTTCCTAGGTGACCTCTATGACCAGTTAGAATGTCTCCCCAAACCATGCTTAACATTTTAGCGATTTTAATCTAGCACTTATGTCTTTATTGTTTTCGTTTTTTTCTTATAAAAGTTGGTTCCTTCCTTTCCTGCATGTAAGGTGACTTTGGGTACTTAGAAAAGCACTATATAAATCTGAGCCATTATTATTATTATGTTGAAGCAGTTGTAGGCATGTGATTAATTAAGATACAATCCACCATTTCATTTAAGCCCAAACCATGCTTAACATTTTAGCGATTTTAATCTAGCACTTATGTCTTTATTGTTTTAGTTTTTTCTTATAAAAGTTGCAGTTCCTCCCTTTCCTGCATGTAAGATGACTTTGGGTACTTAGAAAAGCACTATATAAATCTGAGCCATTATTATTATTATTATGTTGAAGCAGTTGTAGGCATATGATTAATTAAGATACAATCCACCATTTCATTTAAAAATCATCGTTATTGATGAGTTTGACTTGCAGATGGCATCACTGAAAATTGTGCATACAGAGAAAAATAGAGGAACTTAGCTGACATTACCACATGCTACTTTATTGTATGTATTTTTGTTTTCAGCTTCTGAGCTATGCTGAAATCTCAAGGCAATGTATGGCTGAACCTTGTGACTGTACAATGTATTATTTGTGAGGACAGTGAGTAATAGTGTTTGCAAGAAGCTATGGATCTTTTTCTCTAAGAATATCAACTCATGCCAAGGAAAACATCACATGGTATTGCCCCAAACCCTAACGTATATTTCACACAGAAAGTACAGTAATGGTATTTTAGGCATGACATAGAGTGGCCTGTATTTCACTTGGAATTACAAAGAGCCCTTATCTGTGAAATACCCTCCTGATTTACAGCTCCCTTTGGTCTTTATCTCATCAGTCATCACTTGGTCCTGAGGAAAACACGTACGACTATTTTATATTCTCCATTGCATTAAGTCACTGAAAACCTCTTTCTGACATTTATGAGACCACGCTGACCTGCCTCAGAGGACATATTCTGAAGTCAAGTGTGGGTCTATCTCCCCGCAAGGTTAACGTCATTCCCAAAGAATCTCTGAATGCCAGCAGCCTGCTTTGTAGAAGTATCCTCGTGAGCTTATGGTGGTCTATGATCCAGAGACAGAGATATTTAGTTTGACTAGCATTCAGCTGTCAGGAGAGACCTGTGGTAAAGCTGTCTGCATGTGGGAAATGAAATGGTCAGTACCTTAAATGCTAGCCTGTCACACAGATGTGTTCCTGCTGACTGAATGTGCGTGCGTGCGTGTGTTGGGTGTTTGAGTGTGTGAGCACCACATCGATTTTCCACTCTTACAACCCAGGTTAGTTTAGCCGTGGTCTGCAGGGGCCATGTATGTAACTGTATGAAGCTCAATTTATACGTTTCTTTTATACATTTAAATGTTCAACATACAGCGACATATTCCCACTATGCTTTGTTTAGACATCAGATTGAGATAACTCAGACATCAGGTCTCAGGGGGCTGCAGCCTGGGGCACCAAGCTCTGGGGGACATAGAAACCCTGGCGTTGCCAAACAACTAAGCTTTTTTCTTCTTTTTTTATCCCGTGCCTGCCTCATGCCTCGCGCGAATCCAAGCACAAAACCATTTCAAATCTTTTCATGTGTACTGTAGTACATTGACTTTTGGATTTTATTTTTCACAGGCTATTAGTTGGGGCTCCCTATGAAATGAACGGCCCACACCAAACGGGGGATATTTATAAATGTCCACTGGGTAAACGAACGAGTGGTAATGGCAATGGCTGCTCCAAGCTCAACCTAGGTACGGTATTATGGTATCACTTAATACTTTTTCTCTCTGTATGCAAATTCAATTTTAAATGTTCTGTTGTGTGTGCGTGCATGCCTGTGTGTTTTACATGTTTGCAGGTTTTTATGCCATGTGTCATTGTGGGACATATAAAGGAGAAATCTGGGCACCATACTATTCCTTCATTCCACGTTTTACTGCTGTTTTTCACAGTGTACATTTCCACATATGTGCTCTGCCAGACATTGCACCACATGTGCCATTATACGGGGCACATGTGTTGTATTGGTTAAATAGACACATCAAGTTGTGTGAGCTAAGTGGTTAGATCTTAAGGATGTAGACATACCTTTGGCTGGCTAAATAGACTTAACAAATCCGGATCCCAGGTGGAGACATTTACCCCAAACCCCAAACGTGTTCTCCATTGGAATGTATACTGATAGGATGCTGATTGTGTGCTGATTGTGTCCAAACATATATACACACTAAAATCCTTAATGTTAATTTAACTCTGAGAGTGTACAAATGTAACCAGCTTTCATACACTCTAGTTTGAAATTGATAAATTAACATAGAGGATTTTACTGTGTACTATATAATAATACGTAAAAATGTTTTGCACAGAAATGACATATTGCACAATTCCATCACCTTTTCACTAAGACTATGTTTTCCTCAAGGAAGGATATCTCTGACCAATGTCTCTGAGCGAAAGGACAAGATGAGGCTGGGAATGACTCTCACATCCAACCCCAAAGACAACAGCTTTGTGGTGAGACCTGTGGACATAGGTTCTTGTAACATAATATAATGATCCACTTTCCTAAGTTTGTGAATATCAGCAGACAGGTTTAATGGAATAGTTGCTGTATAAAACCCAAACGTTTTATTCCACCATTCCTCATACTGTATACTAACATCCTTTGGAAGTTCTTTTTGACCATGAACTTATACATTTAGGGAATACATAGATATAGAGTTGTATACTGTACAGTACATGCAGTGCAAGTACTGTTGGCCACTGACCATATTCACACGGCAGACATTTGACATAAGAGTTGAATGGCCATCATGTAAATATGGTGAATGGTGTTTCTGGTATAAATACTTTGTTTTATGTTGCAGGCCTGTGGGCCACTATGGTCGTATGAGTGTGGCAGCTCATATTACAGCACTGGGATCTGTTCCAGAGTCAATGCCAGCTTTAAGTTCTCCAGAACCATTGCTCCAGCCTTTCAGAGTAAGGTTAAGTTAAGTCCTGCTTGACAGAGACTCATGGAATTATAATTGGGGTTTTCTATGTCATTTCTGAATGTCTCTTTTCACATGTAAACAGAGTAAAATCCTCAGTGCTCATTTAACTTGGAAACAGTTAAAATAATTAAAAAATATGATTTTTACACTTTATTTGTAAAGAATGTGATGATCAATTGACCTGTTCGTTATTTCTTGTAAATGTTCCCCCAGGATGTGAGACCTACATGGACATAATGATTGTTCTGGATGGTTCTAACTCAATCTATCCTTGGTATGAAGTCCAGGCTTTTCTCATCAACATTCTGCAGAAGTTCTACATTGGACCAGGTCAGATACAGGTGTGTGTAAAGATGGAGGTCTTAATTTCATTCAGAAGGAATAGATGTACTGCTGAATACTAAACAGAGATTATTCAATAAATATTTATTCACATGCTGTGTAAGTTAAAACTTACTATGGAACTTATACTTTGTATACTTTATAATATTACAATGTGGATATTATTATTATTATTAGCTTTATTATTATTATATCATTATTTGTGTGTTGATTTTCATTCTTCAGGTTGGGGTCGTTCAGTATGGGGAAAAGGTGGTCCATGAGTTCCAACTTAGTGATTACAAATCAGTAGAAGAAGTAGTGAAGAGAGCACAGAGCATTGACCAGCGAGGAGGAGAGGAGACCAACACGGCTCTTGGCATTAATATTGCACGGTACAGCATTCTATGCAACACATCTACATTAATGTTGCATGGTACAGCATTCTATGCAACACATCTGCATTAATGTTGCACGGTACAGCATTCTATGCATCTGCAGCAGCGGTTCTCCTCCATAATGGACTTTACAGTATCTGACTTCTTGTAACCAATTACTTTGTCATTCTTGTCATCTGCCACAGCTCAGAGGGGTTCAAGCAAGGTGGTCGGCGAGGTGCCAAGAAGGTGATGATTGTGATAACGGATGGAGAGTCACACGACAGTCCAGACCTGCAACAAGCAATCGAGGACAGCGAGAAGGAAGGCATCACCCGTTATGCCATTGCTGTGAGTACCTACAGTACTATGTTTCTCCTGGATTATGGCTCTCAGTAGCATCAGAGTTGAGATGAATCAGGCCTTAAAAGAGTAACTGAGCAGGAGCTAATTGCTAATCCTGTATTGAAATTGGCTACTGGCCGTCTGGTCCGGTTCTCCCAGTCCTCCCAGTCCTCCGAGTCCTCCCAGACCTCCCAGTCCTCCGGTTCTTCCTGGGCCCATGATAAAGCTTTTGTCATAGTATTGTGGTGTTACAGTATGCCAATCTGTTAAGAAGCAATATGTTAATTTTTGTGATACACCATGCTCATCATCATGGTCATGCCCCCTTAGTTTTGGGGGCAAATAACCAGCATTAAATGTAAATCAGTTCTTCTTTGGGCCATGACCAACATTTCCACCACGTTTTGTGCAAATCCATTCATAACTGCTACAGTAGGCTACTTGCTTGAGATGTCCTGTAAGCAGACAGACAAACATAGACGGACAGACAGGGGCGAAAACATTACTTAGTGGAAGAGGTAATAAGCAGGTGAGATAAAGAAAGCTAGGGTCTTCAACAAACATCTACCTTCAAAGGAGACTTTGTCCTATCCTATTCCTTTGTTTATGAAGACCATAAACAACTGAGTGCTGTGGGACTCTACTATCAATGCCCTCCATTATGTCCATCCATTTTTACCTGCACATTTTCAAGATGGTTATTGTTAAGATAAGATAAGATAGGATAAGATAAGACCTTTATTGATCCTGCGAAGGAAATGTAGTCACCAAAGGCTGCACAGCAGTTAAGATACAGTTACAGGGCAAGAAAAGTACTGTAGATACAGCAGGGTAAAAGTTAATTTGTAATTGTCTCCGCCAGGCCGATTTATTAAGCCTTCAGAATTTATCAAAATTTCACTCACATCGGTACACATGATCTCTATAGTCATGTGATCACGATGGATCTTTTAAAAATTTCATATTCCATCCTGATTGGCTAACATTGACATCTAAAGTTTGCAGGAGTGGCCCGTTTTGAACAAAATGCCACAAATCATGAATGCAGCGTCCGATTGTGGTGACACTTTGCACGCACATTCGCACTACATTGAAGAACAAATGCCACCATTTTAACATTGCCCTATTATAGCGCCACCAGGAGGCCAATTTTGCAACACTTTTCTTTTTTATATTACTCCTACAAATTCAAACATCATGCAAATCGGTACACATATAGTCAAGTGATCAAGATGGTTCCGTCCAATTTTTCTGATTGGCTAATTCCGAACATTGCTGCCCCACAATAACCTACCTGACCTGGCGGAGACCTGTGCTCCGAGGAGCACTTTTTCTAGTTTTACTTATTTCTATTTTTTGTTTTGATTGCACTCTCTTGATGCTTAATGTTTTATGTAAAGCACTTTGAATTGCTTTGTTGAAATGGTCTATACAAATGAACTTGCCTTGCCTTGCCTAGCTCTTCTCCTAATTCTTTACTTTGATTAGTGTTTTATAATTATACGCACATGATAGAGAATTGTTAACTCCTCGATTACACACGTTTCTTTGAAGCATCTGAGCAATAGTCTAAGATAATTTGTAACACAACCAGCAGGAATTGGTGAAAGTACATCGGCCATTAGAAAGAAAAGAGTTTAAACAAACTATCCTCAGTTAAATCGGTAATATTATATTTACTTCTCTGTGTAAGCAGTAAAAAAAAACAATGTGAACTAATCTCCATAGGTTCTTGGGTACTACAACCGCCGTGGAATCAACCCTGAGGCCTTCCTCAATGAAATCAAGTACATTGCCAGCGACCCGGATGACAAACACTTCTTTAATGTAACGGATGAGTCGGCTTTGAAGGACATTGTGGATGCACTCGGGGAACGCATCTTCAGTTTGGAAGGTTTCACAAGAAATTGATTTTGACCTATGACCTGAAATGCACACTGATTTGTATAACCTGCCACTGTAGATGAAATAATTAAACTAATTAAGTTAGTACCATTTTAGTAACCACATTAAGCAATTTTATAATATCTGTTTGGGTTCAGATAATGTGTGGTTCAGTTAATGTGTGATGACCATTTATTTTTTGTTTAGTTACCTAATTTTGCCATTATTTCATAGCCTAAATAAGTTGCTGAATAATCTGAATAATCGAAAAGCTTATCAATCATTACTCAATTGTGAAAATAATAATTTGAAAACTAGCTATTATCCCAAGAGTTGAACGTTTTTCCAGTGCTGCAAAGTTTCATATTTGATGTTTTTGTTTACCTAGGGACCAATAAGAATGGGACAGCGTTTGGCCTCCAGATGTCTCAGGCTGGCTTCTCCTCACACATCGTAGAGGTAAGTCAAACTTCTGGTAGTAGTCTCCTCATGTTGACTGTGCAGAAACAAAAAATTCCGTCTGATTTATACTTGGTTGCGTGCCGTGTCACGTGCCGAAAATAGCAGATCTACACGCTCACAATGTGTGCTACAAGCTCCAAATGCTGTCACCCGTTGGGAGTTTGCAGATTGGATATTTTCGATACACAACGCCTGCACGCAACTAAGTAGAACTCAGGTTATTGTCTGTCTCTGTGCCACACAGCTCCATTACTCTTCCCTGCAACCCTCCATTCATCGCTATCCATCCCCTCCTCTGAGCCCCCTGCTGTGTGGCCCCTGAGGCTTAGGTCATCCTGATTTAAAGGCCTCTGACAGGAGAGACATGCCTTTTTCCACTTCAGCCACACAAGAACGGGAAATAAGACACCACTAATTCCTATGGGAGACATATTAGTGAAAGATTGAGACAAGGTTGAGGCAGCCTTTGCGGAAGACAGGACTGTTTCCCCTTCTACTTTTTAAAGGGTTTTGGCTGTATGTGAGAGCCGATAGCAGCAGGTGTGTTGGCTTTAAGGCTGGAGGAGTGAGATAAGTCCATACTGTTCAACCCTGACCGTTAATTTAACTCTGACAGCATGAATATGGACCCTTACGGATCCATTTCTTTTTATTCAATTAACACTAAGGATTTTGCAGTGCCCTATACATGGTGTGGTTGGTTACCTATCCATAGGTAACTTCTTCTTTTTGTGTCTCCATCTGGGACCTAAGTTGACATTTGAAGATGCAACAGTTTTGATTGATAAAAACTGTACTAGCCCAGAGAATCATAAATATATCCCTTTCAGACAATAAATAAATATATAGCATAAGTTGCAGCTGGGTGACAACAGGTTTGGAAATTCTCTTGCCCAAAAGGCTGGATTCCAGGGATAGCACTATGCTCAATAAAGGTAACCTGAGTGTTGAAAGTAGGATAACTTATTGGAAGGAATGTTGGGTCTTTAAAGGAGAAAAACAGCCCTGAAAGCCCAGATGGTTTTGTTGAACATAAAGCATGCCAATTTAGAACGCTGCTTATGTCATACACATCCTGACGTCGCAAGTCTTTTGGCATTTTCTCTGAGTCATTTGCTTCCCTTACTGTATCTTCTATCTCCAAATTACATAAACCTCTGTCTGTCTGTCTGTCTGTCTGTCTGTCTGTCTGTCTGTCTGTCTGTCTGTCTGTCTGTCTGTCTGATAACGCGAGGACCAATAAAAGGTTTCCAAGAAATGAAATATTTTGTTGATAGTTGGTACTGTAGCTGTATTAGTGGGTCTGAGAACTTAAATAAATAAATGGGTGGGGCATTTCCCAACTTGCATCATTCCCAAATAGGCTTGTGCCCGTTTATAAAGCACCCATTGATTGTAATATCTAACGTTAAAAGTACTTTGGCAACGGGTAGAGTGAGTACGCTGACAACAGGTACAACGGGTATTGCATAACCGGGTGAGGCATGCAGCATGGTCCCAGAATAAGCTGGTGCCCTTTAGTTTCAATAAATGTTGAAAATGGCCCTTAGAGACTAGCCTGGGACCAGACGAATCTGCCAGTGCAAAAAACAAATTGCCCTCATAGTTTGGCCACGCGAGGCTACTTAGAGACAGGGCAACAAGATAATTTTAAACATAGGAATTTTGTATGTGAAAAAAATTAATAAAACAGAATTCCTATCCTTTGTTTGATTTTGGCGTTTTCATAAGTAATAAATATGTTATATACATTTTTGTAATAATGATTGAACAGCCAAATCTGCCACAACATTTACCATGTCAAGTAGTATTACCTTGCTGCTGCTTGACCGCTATATACGTATACATATTATGTTTAATCTTACGTACAGTCAAAAGGCTTCCATTGCATTGTAAATATAGCTGGTTTCGAATGCTAGACACAATGTGCATTTTTAGGTCAGTATTGTTCCGTGTAGCCTACTGTCAATACAATATAAACAACTAGCAAGCATCTTCTTCCTGTTATGACTGTGCAATTCCATTCTGCTACATGTACAGCCGCCTTTTCAGAACTTCTCATTTCTCAGATTTTCATATAATTATACGTAAAAAAGCAATTGATATTGTTCCTGTTATTCTGTAGTATGTAAATATAAGTTACCTGTTATCTAAAATGTACAACTGACATAGCATAGCCAGCATAAGTTAATGGCTGCTTTTGACGTTATGTTAAATGTGCATTCCCTGTCACTGGAATTGGATCCTGCATAAAAATGTATGCAGATACATTGCATACCTATTCCACTCTATTCTTATTCATGTTACTTCTGTGGCCTAAATTATTTCAGCTGACAAGCATGGGTGCCAACACATATCTTGACCACATATCTGGATTTTCCATCATAAGGAAAACTTGACATCCCAGTCAAGCCAGGGCACATCATGGCAGGATAGCCATGTTCCTACATAAAAAAGAGATAGATCTAGTCTTCTGATTTTATTCAATTGCCATAGCGACCGTTTTCACCATAACAGATAACCACAAAGGCTAACATCAGAAACTGACAGAGCATGAGTTTGGTGAGCAGACAATTCCAGTTCTCAGTACGGAATTGTAAATGCGCCCCAACATATCCTAACCTTTGGAAAATGTGTTGTCTGCATAGCGTGTATATGGCAGAAAACCGAGCTAATTAAGTAGTATAACCCTATCATTACAGTGTCATAGATTCAAGGTACTCTGAACAAAAGTCAACCGTGGAAGTAATAGGAAGGCCTTCTTTTAGTTCCTCTCAGTTTGATTAATTACCGTACATTTTCCGGTGTCTTTCTTTTGTTGAATAATGGTTTGTAAAAAAGAAAAAGAAAGAAAAGATCACAATTCATTGGCTTTTTGAGATAGTCCTCTGAATGGCTGAGCACATTTTAGTGTGTAAAGATTTTGTTCTTTCATAATTGGGGACAAATTATAGCTGCTTAATTTATGATCCACTGAAATCATCTGATTACTTTTAAATACAGTTTGGGAGGAGAGAGAAGGAAAATATATTGAAAGCAGTTGTAAGCAGTCTTTTGAGTCATTTTATGCCCTTTACTGTTTTTAATATTAGTACACGTCTAGTTATTGCAACATCTTGTTGAAGTACACTGTTCCACCAAGGAAAAAATATCCATGAAGGTGGATCATTGACTTAATCAATCTAACAAAGATAACCTCTCTCATCATCAATACACAGTTAGATTTTGATGGAGGTCATTTTAACTCATAATTTCATATAATTTGCCTTATTGACTGCCACACACCCTGTGCTCCCACCTTTCACAGAAAAGGTTTTGGTTATTCTTCTGCCTATACATACAGTACGTCATGTCCTAGTATGAGCGAATAGGGGAAGGGAATCAACGTCTTGAATCATGCCTTTGTTTGGCCCGGCAAAAACTCAGATGTTTCTCAAAGAATATGATTATTGGCAGAATCGCAGAAAGTTTAGAATATTTGGCGGTCCCGTTTTCATTTTTCACAAGATCGGTGATTGTTGCAATGACCTGCACTACAATACTTCACCATATGTTGCGCTATGACGAAACAAACCCATAAAATGTAACAACGTGTACGTTCCGTAATGCAATTCCAATGGTGAAAGCTGTGTTGAAAAAGTAATGGCAGATTTGGCCACGCCCCGAAATACCCATATGTGTGTCTGAAAGAATAGTATATGCAATTTTTTTTCATGGCTCAATCAGTGGTTAGCACAGTTCCCTCACAGCCGAGAAGGTCCCAGGTTCGAACCTGCCTTGTCCCGTCCATGTTCATGTGGGTTTCCTTTCCTCCCACACCAAAAACACATGCATGTTAAAGACATACTCCTGCCCTTGAGCAAGGATGCTGACCTTTAGCGCAGGATACGGTCCCTGGGCGCTGCTCAATGGCTGCCCACTGTTCCTAATAGTTAGGATGGGTCAAATGCAGAGGACAAAGTATAGGTTAACTTAACTCATCATCTGTCTATCATTGCTTGAGGACATGCACCGTAGAGTAGTACTAGGACGGTGCTCTATTCATGTCCAGCTACACTGACCAATAGAAATGGTTGACAATTCTGCACTTTCATTTACAGGACGGGATTCTAGTGGGTGCTGTGGGGGCCTATGACTGGAATGGAGCAGTGTTGAAGGAGACCCGCCAGGGGAAAGTGATCCCTCCCAAGTCCTCCTACGCGCAGGAGTTCCCTGAGGAGCTGAAGAACCACGGCGCTTACCTGGGTGAGTAAAGACGCTGACATCACCACTAACCTTTTAGCACTCGTTGAGTTGAGTGAGAGAAGCAGAAATGTTTGAAGAATAGAAAATGTGAGGGATGAAAAATGCAAAGAATATACTTGTGATATGTTAAGAATGGGTTTGACCACCTTTTCAACACTTCGGCTGCAGTCTCTCTTGTTCTCTTAAGGCTTTGCCGCATGACTGAAAAAAGTGTTGACGGCTAACGTCGACACTTTATTGGTTGAAAATGCATCAATTTTGCCGAGCGCCACACAGTGATATGACGAAGTATAAATGAGCTGTTAGTCTTTCCTTTCTGTTTTACACCATCTTTCTGTGAGTGAGGGATGTGTGTGGCAGGCCTGATAGAAGCCTTGTGGTTTAACACCAACAGTCCTAGCTGCAACCCATCTCTATAAAGTGCTCCATAGCTCCACTGTTTCCCACCACATTCAACCCCATCCCACCCCACCACCACAGAACCTCTGCTTTTGTCATCAGTGGCTCTGCCCCTCCTGCTTAGCCTGGCCAGGCTGCCAATGGAGGTCATTCTAGACACATTAAGAACATGAGGTGGAGGCATAATTTTCACTCCCTCTCAGAGAGGGAGACGGAGAAGAAGAAGAAGAAGTATGGAAAAAGATGAGAGGAGTGAGAAAGTGATATGAGTTTAGTACAAAAAGAAAGAACGTGAGATGGAGGAAACAGAAGGACATATGATACTCGACTGCAATACAAAGCGCCTCCGAAGGACACACTACAATGCAACAGTGTTGTGGCACAGTCTCTCTCTCTCTCTCTCTCTCGCTCTCTCTCGCTCTCTCGCTCTCTCGCTCTCTCTCGCTCTCTATCTCTCTCGCTCTCTCTCACACACACAATATAGTGGTATACACTGTGGTACATAATTATTATTTTTATTTGGGGGGCTTTTCTGAGCCTTGAGTTGACACGTATAAGATGGGAATCATGAAGAGAGAGAAGGGGAGTGATATGCAGCAAATGGTCCTGCTGGCTGGGAATCAAACAAGGGACTAGTTGTCATTAATTGTCATTAATTAGAGACCGTGTGATATGCGCCCTGAACACTCGGCTGTAATTGTATTTTTTGCTGTGTGCTGATGACACACTGTACAAAATGCTACCATTTGTCACAGATACAACAACCATGTGCTTCAACGAGAAAAGCCTTGCTTGGAAAGAAAAGTAAATGATGGTTGTTAAAGCAAAAAGAGGACACAAATGGAGGTCTTGTAAGCTCAAAGGAAAGTGCACTTTCATGTGAACAAAAGTTTCCGAGTTGCTTTTTTAAAGTGCCAAAGAGAAAACATACAGTATAAGAGGATCTGCATATCTAAAGTGACAATTTAATGACTTTTAAGACCTTTTTAATACCTCTAAAAATAAGACTGCATCAAAAGTAAGCGAATTGTGGCTATTGCAATATGTCTGACAACAATCTAGTTTATTTAGAATTAAATGTTTTGTAGTGCCTTATAAATTGGCCTAGGACTTTACTGTGTACAATAAGAACACGTCTATGTACTATACATTAGGTTGTAGTTGTGTGTATGCATAGATATGACCTGGTTTTCTGTCATCAGGTTATACTGTTACCTCTGTGGTATCAGCTAGGAATGGTCGTCTATTAGTGGCTGGCGCACCACGCTTTAACCACACTGGCAAAGTCATCATCTTTACTTTGAAGAACGATGGCAACCTCACCATCCTTCACTCCCTCAAAGGCCTACAGGTAAGGCCCTCCAATAAAATGATATATTATGTATAAATCTACTATAAAGTTAAAGTTATGGCAGGCAGGCGGGTGGGCGTGCAGATATGCCCAATAACCCGGCAACGACGGGCAGGTTGATAAGCCCAATTATGGACATGCCCGATGGCAGCGCAAATTGGCATGTCACATGCCCATATATGGAGATACCGTGGGTGTAGGTGCCCAGATGATGTCCTTATTTCATGAAGATGAGCGCAAATCGTTATTTGGCAACAGTTTTATGCCCATATAGGAAATAGGAACGTTTGTTTAGCCTGGAAACCAGACAAATCTACCAGTGAGAAAAATAAAATAATAGCCCTCTGCAGATTAGTCTAGCCCCGCTCGGTTGTGATTGGATTTCCCTGCCCCCGAAGTTGTGGGGCACCAATCAGGGCCCAGTATGCAAATATGGGGCGGATTTATCACCAGAGGCTTTTTTTTGTAAACGCCCCTTGGAAATGCAGGTTCCACACAGAGATTCCAGACTAATATCTATGCAGTGATATTAGTCTGGCCATGCAAGGCTACAGTTTGTTCTAAATCATTCATTGTTAATGTTATTTTCATTAGAAGATTAAGATCATTGTGTAGGCCTACTTTGGGAGCCAGCTGTAATTTGACTGATCTATCATGAGGATTTGCTCTAATATAATAAATATTATTTTCAAACTCATATCTAAAATGAACACATCTCTGAATATGTGTTCATTCATTTTTCATCATCACTGGTGAGGTGACAATTCCCAGGGACAAATGCCACAGTCATCTTCCAGAAACTACATTTTATCTTGTCAGTAATACTTCATCTGTGTAACAACAGATGTTCCTTGCATACAAATGTCTCTCTGGCAATCTGTGACAAAGGAGGTCTTAGCACAGATGTTTCCAATCTGGAAACCAATCACCACCATCCCATCCAGTGACAGTATTTCCCAGCAGAGCTCTCAGAAAGTCTGTATCTGCTAGTGTCTAGACGTGCCTGCCACAGCCACTGACATTACACGGGCCTTATGTGCTTCCCATCCCAGAGTAAAGTTCAACGTTATTCCAGGTCATCAGTAAATCATCAAAACCCCAAATAAGCTGTGCTTTAGCAATGGGGAAATGCCAAGGATTCCAAGCTGCTGTAAACAACAACAGAAGTCTGTCCTGGAATTTCAACTGGCTGATAACAAACCGTAGGCCTACAGTGTTGCAGTTACCCAGTCAACCAAATGTGTCAGTAAAAAAAGGGATAGTGAATGGTGAATTGTCACATGAATCCTTGCATTTCTTTCATAGATTGGCTCATACTATGGCAGTGAGATTGCACCCTTGGACATAGATGGAGATGGAGTGACAGATAACTTGTTGGTGGCAGCACCCATGTTCTTCAGTGGAGGTCTGGAGAAGGGCAAGGTCTACATTTACCGTGTGACAGAGCTGGTGAGTAGACTGTGTGTGTGTGCGTGTGCGTGTGCGTGCGTGTGTGTGTGCGCGCGTGCGTGCACACACGCGCGAATGGCCAAGTACCTACTATATATGCCAGACAATAAATTGGGTCTCCACCTGTGCTAACACTCCAGCCTTGCAGCAGAAATCCAGATAATTATTCCCAGTTCTAACACAATCACACCAGAGCAGTTCTGCATACTATAACACACCACAACAAACCAGATGCCATTGCATTCCAGTTTCACAATTAACACATTCAAGTGCTGCGGGCAGACATGGCGCACTTGAACACACGCAGATTTAAATGGGAAACCCCCCCAATGCCAGAATGCAGACTTCATAGATGTATTCAATGAACTCAGAAGGAAAATATTCACTGCTTCAAAAGTCATTTCCAGCAAGACATTTGGAGGGTAAAGCCTGCTTGAAAGAGTGGAAATGGTAGGAAAGAAAAGTTATTTAAGCATTATCACCCAAAAGGGCGTGGTTTATACTGCGTATCAGACAGTTGGAATTCGGCGTATACAGTACACACAAGACCACATAGCCGTGTGCCAAAGATAATCACAGCCATGTTGACTGGCTATTTTGGCTAATAATCTTTATCCAACATAGCCAGTCATAGTTATTAGTTGTAGGGGTGTCCGATATTATCGGCCTCCCGATTTATTTATTTTTTAAAAAATATATAAGTTACAGGAGTTCTTACTGTATGGTGTGTGTGATATGAAATGTGAGCTTACCATAATCACAGTAATCCTTAATCGTATTCCATCATATTCAAGGGCTTAAGCAGAGAAATGAGAGACTCCAGTCACTTTCGAATTAGAGCACTGCAGAGGGCAGGTGTGTCTGTCTGTGTCCAGCTGACGCTCGTTGACGCTCGTTAATGTTATAGGCATCAAAGCAATTATGCTTCTGCACTGGCAAATAGGCCAACATGTAATCTAATTAGTGGGACTCATTCAAATGACCACTTTATTGAAAACCTAACAACATCACTGTATTACATTAGATTTATTCGATATTAAATTGATATTATAGCTATTCTATTGTATTAGATATGTCATGTTGTTACCTGACAATTAGTTGACTTTTGGTGAAAAAGCCTGCCTATATCGGTATCGGTTGATATCGGTATCGGAAATTAGGAGTTGGACAATATCAGTATATCGGTTATCGGTAAAAAAAAGTCAATATCGAACATCCCTAATTAGTTGTCTAAGGCCTTTCTATCTTGCTATGCAAATGTTACTATAGATTCAGGAAGATTTGTTGAGAGTGAGAATTAACTGCTTGGCCGTTGGTCATATTGGTGTATTCTTGCTTGGTTCACTTAAATGGACTGATATACTGCAGGGGGAGCATGTATGTCTGATAAAAATGTATATCAAATATCTACATATTGAATCAAGCAATTTAAAAACTGTCTGGGTTGCACACAAAAGACAGAGTATATGTTAAAATAACCTCAGAAGTGTTTAAAATGAAATTCCCCTTTAAATCTGAAGTCAAACTAATTTGGAGAAAAAAAAAAATTAAGCTAGTGAATTTGTGTTCTCCTGCTTACTGATGATGACAGTCCGTCCGACTCTACTCGTGAGCCACTGCAGTTACAGTATGTATGGTCTGTATGGTCAGTAATGCTTTTTCCACAATCCATATGTTTCAAATTAAGTGCTGGCTGTTCCCATTCTCTCTGTCTCTCTCTCCAGCTTTGTCACACATACACGCACCTCGGGTAGCTGAGAAGTAGAGTCTACTTCCTTAAATCAACTCCCTTTCCGTATATTCAACTGAAAAAATAAGTGAGCTCATGTTTCGTCTGCTGACGATGTCATAAATTGTGAAGAATATTGGGACAGCAAGTGGAGTGGTGATATGCATGGCTAATGATGGGCTCAATTCTCCCTTTCATTAGAATACCGGGGAATCATACCTTTCCCTCTAATTCTTTTCCAGATGGTTAATTTTGTTCAGATTTCAGACATAGGATACTTTCCATCTGACTTCATAACCACAAAAATAGTGGGGGAAGGGCTTGCAAACTAGCCCAAAATAGTGTAAAAATAACTAAACAGAAACTCCTTGAATGCTGCAAAAATTCATGCTATTAGGAAGTGCAGAGTTCAACTGGCACTATAACCACTTTAACCCTATATATATAATTGACCGGGGTCCCCCAGGGGTCTATGCTTGCCCCCCTCCTTTTTTCCCTCTACTCCAAATCTCTTCACCAAAAATAGCCTATTATGACATGCTCAGAATAGGGACACTGGGGTTCAAGTAATCATTGCTTTAGGCTATTTACTGTTTGTTCAGTAACAGGGTTCCCCCATCTCCGCAGCTCTTAATTAAGTAAACAATAAATACATATGGAGGTCGCGATACCAATTTCATTCAGTCAAGAGAGAAAACTCATACACAATACAAGATAAACAAGTAAAATTGGCAAGCTCACAACGCACTGGCTATGGAATGTTTGCAAACTTCAGCCGAATGTTCGCCTTATTATGACCAGGGGTGCATGCTCACTGGACGGCCTTGCACGCCGTGCCGGAACCTATTTGACCAGGAGCATGCGCAGGCACACGCATAGATTTAAAACTACTTTAAATACGAACCTCAACAAAGTTTTCAAAGGTTCCCGACTCACACCTAGCGAATTAACATAGGAATAAGCCTAGATGCATATCAATTGTCCATTGTGTGACTTGCAGTATACTGTAGGTGTTAAGCGACGTGCGCGTCACGTCATTGAAATAGAGTGCAAGAACATACCAAATGAGCATTGCATGCCTGATTATGACATGCCTAGTATAGGAATGCTAGGGTTTATGTAGTTAAGATAACAATCCTCCTTGATCTTGTACGTGTTGGCTTGTTTTTGCAATTAATTTGAGGCCAATGCCAGAGGACATGGATCTACCCACAGCAGGACATTGAAGATTGTTGGACCAAGACCCTATTTCCTTGACATATGGCTTGTTTGGAAAGAGACTTCCTTTGGCATGTGCTTTTGTTTGTGAAGGAGAATGCATGCTATGAAGTGTGCGCTTGTATAAGTGTTGTGTAATAAGCAAGGGTAGAATGAAAACATGTTTGTTTGTTTGTGTTTGTGTGTGTGTGTGTGTGTGTGTGTGTGTGTGTGTGTGTGTGTGTGTGTGTGTGTGTGTGTGTGTGTGTGTGTGTGTGTGTGTGTGTGTGTGTGTGTGTGTGTGTGTGTGTGTGTGTGTGTGTGTGTGCGTGCGTGCTGCGCAATATTGCTTTAGGTCTTGGGAAGTTGGTGTTATGCTTATACAGCATCATTGTGTACGTAGGCATTATTTATATACAATATTGATCATATACTGTAATAGGACAAGCAAGGTGACAAAAGTAATTTCACAGTGGAATAAAATAGCATCAAATGGTGACAGGGATGCTGTCTGTCCCGTCTAAAAACAAACAATGAGAGACATCTATGAACACATTACTTTAAAACTACAAATCTGTGTGTCAACAACATGAGATAAAAGCTGTGGCATCATTAAGTGCCCCTCCCTCCTCAGAATCGGTTCATCCTAGAGGGGGCACTAGAGATCCATAATGGTGGCCAGAATGCCCGCTTTGGCTCCTCCCTTGCTCCTGTCCCTGACCTGAATGGTGACGGCTTCAATGACCTGGTGGTGGGGGCCCCATTGGAAGATGACCACAAAGGAGCAATTTACATCTTCTTCAGCCAGCAGAACAGAATACTACGCAAATACAAACAGGTATTGTTAATAATGTACCGAAGTCTCAAATCATGTCCCCTGGGTCACAGCAGGGTTTTTCCCATTCAAAATCCCTTTTTTAATATCACGTCATAAGAACTGTGTTCCAAAAATAAAGAATATAAATGATTTTACTCATATGGTTATGAAGCATCAACTGACAGTTAAAAGGTACTAATGTATCCAAAGAAGAGTAAGAAAACAAAGGGCCACCTACAAATCGACTGCAATTCTTCAAATTCAATCTGCCATTATACATGTGGCTTCCACCCAAGGTCCCAGGACCGCTGTGGACTACTGAGGCCATAGAAGCCTGGTGTCCAAATCTGGTATGGCAAGACTTCAGCATTTAGAACGCTACTGCGCATGCTTCTGTCGTCTGAAATGCTAGTGCGCCTGCTCTATTGGCTCCAACATTGGAGCATTTTTTTAAATTATCATAAATGGACGCTTCTATCCCGATCGCCATGGTAGGCTATGGTAGCGACTTGTTAATCACAACATAGACGCGCCATAAAGCATACCCTACTTTATGGTCTTTACTCTAAATAGGACCATAATTTGCTAAATTAACATCACTCTTTTGCAATACAACATGATGTAACTTCATGTTGTACTGAAAAAGACTTGAAACTATAGCGATGGAAAACAAACTCATTTGGAAATGTTTACTTAGCAGGGTCATGTTCCCTTTGACTATGCAATCAAACTTCTTTTTGGAACCAAGCAGGAAGCTTTTGGCCTGAAAAATGAAGCCAGTGCAGAAGTGTCTTGTCCTGCATTCTATCTACTGGCCAGCAGGGGGTGACTCCACTGGTTGGCAGTCTGGTTGGCAGCCTGGCAGCCAGGAACAATATATTTCCTATGACCTAATTTACTGGTAATTTTATGCTAACTCAGGTTTGGGTTGTTTATTTTCTCATTTACACACCATAGCCCGTAGCAACACTGCAGACAGTCAAACTATTGATTTCCTCAACAGTGTGAACTGGATGGGTCCAATTTTACATTCAACTTGATTCAATCAACTAACTTGCTCTGGCGCAGCTATGACCACAATTCTATTAACCTCAATTAGAACCTGTGGAAAGCCTGGGAAAGTCTGGTTTCTACTCAGTTTCTACCATTGCTATGACGTCAATCATCTATGACAGTAGTATGATGTCATTATTATGACGGCAGTTATCTCCATATTTGGACAAGGTTTCAGCCCACTCCCGTGGCCACCTCCAACCTCCCACTTATTCCTTTCACTTCCAGTATTCCAGTATAAGTTTAAGTTCTAAAAAGTTAGAAATAATAATAAAACAAATCATTAATTATGTGAATACAAAATGTGCTGGCCCAGATAGACACACTGACACACACAGCCCCTTTTCTAGACATCTCGCATCCGAGGAGCCACACAATAAAAGAAACATTGATCTCTTTATCAAATGTAGGCTACTATTCATAATAGTCCCTACTGTATATGAAGTTGAGAGGGTCTCCAGTTTAAAATTCCCCATGTGCATATCTCAGAGGACCTGACTTGGAGCCTTAACACCTCCAGACGGTCAAGAAGGCCCAGAAACGTCTGTTCTTCCTGAGGACTTTAGAACGTAACAGACTCCCACAGAAGCTGCTTATCAACTTCTACCGCTCTACCATAGAGAGTATCCTGACTTATGCCTGTACGGTATGTACTCCAGCTCCACTGATGCAGAGAGAAAAAATCTGCAGCAGGTGGTTAAGACAGCGCAGTGGAACATCGGCTCTCCGCTACCACGCCTGAGTGACATCCACTCTAGCCGTCTCCACAAGCGGACCTCGAAGATCTTATCTTATCTTATCTTACCCTATTTTATCTTATGAGGCTCCAATCATAGTCTCATTGTATTGTAGTAAGCTGTAATTTTTTCAGAGCCTTCAACATCCAAACCTTTATGTCTCTTTTTTTCTCAGAGGATAGCAGCAACCGACTTGGCCCCTGGCCTGCAATACTTTGGCCGTAGCATCCATGGGAACATGGACATGAATGAGGATGGTTTAGTGGACTTGGCAGTGGGTTCCCTGGGTGCAGCTGTTCTCCTCTGGTTGGTATCTCACCTATAGTCAGTGGATGATAGTATTTCACCTATAGTCAGTGGATGATAGTGTATATACGACGTATAATCTTTATCTCTTAAATGTTAAAAATAAACCGAACATGAAAGTATAGGCTTTTAACTTTTAAAACAGAATTTCACTGACATGTTAGCAGAGATGAAGAAGACCTGTACAATGCACTCTTTTTGTGTTTTTTGGGGGTTCATTTAAAATATTTTAGATGTACTGTATACATTTGATTTACCCCTCCCTCTAAGACCGCTGTAGAGTAAAGCAGAGCTTAAATGCAAAGACTTCATTGTAGATGTTTTCCCCTCTAAAATCCAGCGGAACAGGAACATGAGTCAGACGTTGACTGTGGTTTGAGTTTTCCTTTAACGCTATTTTAAACTTTGGAACACTTTTTCTTTGAACTCTGTTTTCATAGGTCACGCAGTGTTGTCCAAATACATGTCAGCATCAGATTTGAGCCAGACAAGATCAACATGTTTGTTAAGGATTGTCGACGAGGGGGCAAAGACGTGACCTGTATGTCAGCCATAGTGTGCCTCAATGTCACTGCCAAGACTGCCATTCCATCTACACAGGAAATAGGTAGGCCAACCAAACCAACCAAGCCCCACACACACACACACACACACACACACACACACACACACACACACACACACACACACACACACACACACACACACACACACACACACACACACACACACACACACACACACACACACACACACACACAGAGAGAGAGAGAGAGAGAGAGAGAGAGAGAGAGAGAGAGAGAGAGAGAGAGAGAGAGAGAGAGAGAGAGAGAGAGAGAGAGAGAGAGAGAGAGAGAGAGAGAGAGAGAGAGAGAGAGAGAGCCTGTTTATTTCCCTTTAAAATGGTGCCTCATTTGTAAGGAACATGCATTTGTGGGATGAGCAGCGCAGCTGAGAATGTGGGTTGTGGCATAAAACCTTCTCTGCCAAACAGCTTATTCTGCTGTTGCTGTTGACTCTTGTTTTTTTTAAAGATATTTTTTGGGGGTCTTTTTCTGCCTTTATTGATAGGAAAGAAGGCTGACAGGAAATGGGGAGAGTGACACACAGCAAAGGTCGTCGGGATTGGGAGTCAAACCTGTGACGCTCTGTCAAGCTGGATTACCAGCGTATGTGGTATATGCATCTGGACCGCTAGGCCAGCGGGCGCCCTGTTGACTCTTGTTTTGAGCTATACCCCAGGTGCCCATGGTATATCTGGGGGTATGTGGGGGTACATGGGGTACCTGGGAAGCTCTGTGTCTCCCCATATGATTCCCCTCTTAACAGGAGGTCCTGGGCTGTTCCCTTCTCCCCTCTCTGGGCAAAACCTCTAAAAACAGAGGGAAAATGAAGGCCTGTACCTCGGATAAAATTAGTGGAACAGCCCCTTAATGGCCTGGAGGTCTGTTAGAATGGGATCCTATGGGGAGACCCGGAGGCCCCCACAGGTACCCCATTTACCTGATGTACCCCATGTACCCTGAGATACCATGGGTACCTGGGGGCCCTGGGTAGGAAGATCAAAACGAGAGTTAATAGCAACAGCAGAATAAGCTGTTTTAGCATTAGCAGAGATTTGTCAACATTTTCATGGGCACAACCCACATAGTCAGCTGCGTACAAATGCACAAATGCATGTTCCTTACATATGGGGCACCATTTTAAAGGGAAATAAAAAGGCTTTCCAATGGTATAAAAGTTATTGCCAAGAAACATTGTTACAATTATCTACTGTACCAAATTTTTTATCAAAGTTTTTATATATTTACACCCTAAATGACACCCTAGGTGGAACGTGTTACTAAATTACAGGGTTATTTTTTTATTGCAGTTAGTTTTAAAACATTGGACATGGGCTTAAGTTTCACTTTGTACTGGGGATAAGAGATCCAGAGATCAAGAGGGGTTTATTTGTCACTCACTCAAGGAAGATGCACAAGGAAGATGTGCTGGGATGTGTTGGGGCAATAGCTAAACTCTTGACCCTGCTCTGTCTTTATCAAATCCCCAGACAGACAGAGTGGAAGAAGTACAGAGGGGCTTATCTTGTCTTCCGCAGTTGTATGCAGTGGAACACATTCATTTGATTTTCCTTTCTGTGTCATGTCTGGCTAGTAATTTGCGGCAGATGTGCTGATGTTTGTGAGTTGACTCTGCTGTACCGTAGAATCTGTTTTCTGCAGTCTCAGTGAAGTTAGAACAATCAGACTCAGGAAAACCACCATAGTCAGCTAGATATAGTAAACTGGGTTTGGATGACATCATTAGCTATTTGAGGCACGAGGACAAGAACAGTGTATCACACTCTCTAAAAACCAATCGCACACAACACAATTACCTGCAATTGCCTCAGAACACATAGACCTGAGCGGCCATCAGATTGGGTAACAGGTGATATAATAATTAACAACTTGAAACAGGATGAAACTACTGGTATACCTTTGTTTTCTATATCTACAACTTAAGCCATTGGATGTACTGTATTTCCATAACACATTCAGAGGAGGCGCCATAATGGCACTACCATTGTATTCTCATGGTCTGTTTTTGTACTGTAGACATTTCTCCATGCTATGAAAATGCAAGCGAATGAATGCATCCCTTTTAAAATGGTGTAGCTTGGAAATCACTTCAAAAGCCAGCAGGCCTATGCTTCCCCAACCAGCTCTCTTCGCATTTAAAACTTCATTCTTTCAAATACTTAATTCAATCAAGTCACAGAACAAATGCTGACTTCAAGGAACTGTTTGAAGTGGCACAATAATTGCTGTCAGATTCCTAGTTTTGTTTGTTAGACATTTGTCATATTTCCAGAATTTTATAAAGTGCAGTAATGCCAAACAGGCTGTTACCACACATAGCCTAGTCAATAAGCATGGAATAGATTCCAAATGTTTGCAAATTAACACATAAGAAAAGGATCTTTACAGATTGTAATGTCATGCTTTGTCTGCCTACTGTCCACTAGAGATCAAATACAACATGTCGACTGCCGAGCGCCGCTTCAACCCTCGAGCCATTATGGACAACCCTGAAAAGCTACAGCTGCAGAATTTGACTCTACTGCCCGGGGAAGAGACCTGTGAACACATCTATTTCCATGTTCTAGTGAGTCACTGTTTCATGTCATGTCACATGTTGTAAATGTCATATGTTGATATGACAATTTCATATTTCTTCAAATGTACTTAGAGGAATTGTTGGGAATAAAAAGACTCTGCTGCTGATACTGTACAGTATGTGTAGTGAACTGTGTGTGTGTCTTGGAGGGACGTACAACACACATTTAAGTTACCATGTGCTAATCTTCTTTTTCTTCTTTTTCTTCTTTTTCTTCTTCCTCATCTTCCTCATCTTCCTCTTCTGCCTCCTCATCTTCCTCTTCTGCCTCCTCTTCTTCTTCTTCTTCTTCTTTTTCTTCTTCCTCATCTTCCTCTTCTAACTCCTCTTCTTCTTCTTCTTCTTTTTTTTCTTCTTCTTCTTCTTCTTCTTCTTCTTCTTCTTCTTCTTCTTCTTCTTCTTCTTCTTCTTCTTCTTCTTCTTCTTCTTCTTCTTCTTCTTCTTCTTCTTCTTCTTCTTCTTCTTCTTCTTCTTCTTCTTCTTCTTCTTCTTCTTCTTCTTCTTCTTCTTGGTGTAATCATGTACAACGCTGTACTACAGGAGACCACAGACTATGTAAGGCCAATTGTGTTTTCGGTCCAAGCGGGGGTGCAGGATGCTGAGCATGGGCCACTTCTGGATGACAGCTGGCCCACTGTTGTAAGGACAGAGGTAAGACAGACCTGACCACTAATCAGTTGGCATATTTCTCTTTAATTCATTATTAAGTTGTTCATGAGTTACTGTGAATGATGTGATTTTGAGAAAATAGCCTAGGTTTTTTCATCTCTCTCTCTCTCACACAAGCACGCACACGCCTGTATTTATTCACTTGATATGTATTTATTTTGCACTGGAATTCCTTTATCTTGTCTGTGTTGCCATAGCTGCCCTTCTGGAATGGTTGTGACGAGGATGACCGCTGCATACCAGACCTATCACTGCAGAGTGTTACAGACCTGATGACTCGGAAGTATGCACAGGCGGGAAACAAGTCCGGGAAACAAGTCCGCAAGGACTTTTTTGGCCGGACCTTTTAGACAAAAGCATTATAAATGTAACTGTGTTGTTTTACATTCTTTTGCCTAATAAAAATTTCAATCTATCAATCAAAAAAAAACATACATTCATCACACAGCACACAACACAACACATCTATTTAATAACAACATTATACTATTATATTGTTGCTGTCGGGCAGAAACCTCCTATTTCCATATTTTAACTTTTTGTGTTTTTTCGTAAATGAATGCCCCACTTGATCATACTGCGTCACACAAAAACATCAAAACTAGCAGATCCACAAGCTCGAAACGTGGGGCGAAGCGACGCATTTTGAGCTTGTAGATCAGCAATTTTTGCAATTTTTTTATTTGAATCCTGAAAAGTAACAGTTTTGGACATATGACAGAGACGATATACTATAGCTTACGGTTGTGATTGATGATTTCCCTTCTAGTAGAATTGTACCATTTTACCACCCTCGTTTTCAGTGTTCACTGTTGTTGTCCCTCTCTCCCAGTCAGTTCTGTGGACAGGCGGTACACTCCCGTGGTGCATTCTGCCGTCGTCAGAGTGAAGGAGGGCTGGAGGGGTCTGAGCGCGAGCGGGTCCTGGAGGAGAACAGAAGGAGGATGGTGGTGGATGTTCGACTGGATAACAAAGGAGAGAATGCCTACGGTGCTCGCCTCAACATCACCTACACTCCCAATTTACGTTTCTCCAGCCTCATAGTCAAGGTGTGGCCAGTATAATGGAATGTGATGCAACATTATCATTGCATGTATAATTATGATGATTAATAATAACTATATAACTAGACGCGTCGCAATTCAGGGCAATTGCAAAGTGTGGTTGCGCCGACGCGAGTCGCGGGTCGCGGCCGCCGGGCTCTAGGAATACGCTGGGAGGAATACCGTCGGAGGCTGCGCCAATTACATTGTCACGTCACTCCTGAGATCACTTGCGTTTCATTTAGAAAGGATTGATCCCCCCAAAAATCATGTTTTTGCATCAAACGGTTACGTTTTGTGCATTTGTGGCGCCCCCTATGGGTCAAAATGGAAATTCTTTTGGGGATTCGTTTAGTAAACCACCCTTGACTTTTGATTCAAATTTGGGATTGAGCAGACGTTTCGTTTGTGATTTCTAGCATTTTTGGTAAAATGGGCCCCTCCCACTAACTTTGGAAGCCATTTACGGACGAACGGTAAGGACTATCAAAATGCCGTTTGGATATGTTCATCGCATGGGCCCAGAGATCATGTGTACCGATTTTTGTGAAATTTGGACAAAATATGTGGGAAAATGAGCTAAAAGTGTGTTTTGAAGAAAATTCAAAATGGCGGAAAATCTATCCTGACGCAAATGGGCGTGGCCTATATGGGGAGATGCGTCGTGACCCAAGGAATCTAGGGGAAAAGAATTTTACGACCTACGGTTCAAGAGTTATAGGCCAAAACGTAAAGGGGGCTGTTATAGCGCCACCATGTGGCCGATTAGTGTAATTATTTCTTCAATTATTTCGAACTAAATTATGAACCTCCCCTCCAAATCTGGTAACTCTAGCTCTTACGGTTTCTGAGAAAAAAATACTTGAATTTGAGTTTTTTCACTTTTTCATTAAAGTGGATGGGGAAATTTAATGCACTAATAAATCAATATCAATAAAACTATGCAACCAATCTCTTAGCAAAATACAAGCACACGATTCCCGGTGAAGCCGGTCATTTTGACATATGGCACTAAATTGGGAAAAATTAACTGTGGGCTGTGATGCGATTGAAAATATTGTTTATCTATAATAATAATAAGAAGAATAAAGTGTGAGGATTACTATAGTCTGGTTGCCCTGTTAGGGCAACCACACTAATTATAATTGTATATTATAATTATTATATCATCAGGTGGGCTGTGCTCATGGCCATTTGTCACCATCGCTTAAGTGGTTAAGAAAATGTACCTTGCTTTGTTTTTATATATTTTATTTTACAAACCAAACCCTGATTATGAGACAGTAATTCTTCAGATTGTGCTTTCTGCAGAAAAGCCATCCACATACCTTTTATTACGTTGCAGATGTACAAAAGAAATCTAAAAGATTTCATTCTAATTATCAGCGAGTATGTTATTCTTCTCAATCCAGGACAACTCAGACATCAAGATAGAGTGTCGCACTGAGGACAGGCTGCGAAATGAAAAGATCTGCAATGTCAGCACACCCTTTATGAGAGCCAAGGCTCAGGTGAGTTAACAAACCAATTATAGTGCACACTGAGAAAACATTTCATGTTAAAGGAACGCTCCACTGTCACATTTGTGGACGTTTAGTTGTGCCATCATTGAATGTGTCAATTACTGCAATAATGTTTTGCTTTCTATAATACCAATTGAGAAAACTTTTGGTCCCATTCTGAACATGGAGCATTGCTGTCTGGACCAGTAATACAGAGTAATTCACTCAGCACTTGTATGTCACCACACACAGACTATCTGTGTTGATGAACTTCATGTACACCTATTGATACAGTGGAATATCCCTTTAACTAAGCAACCTGACTACTGGCCCCCTCATGTTTTGGTATGATGTCCACCAAACCAAAAATATTTACACAACATTAACCCGATTCTACAAATGCCTGCCAAATCAGTAGTTCTCACACTTTCAAGATGTTTCTATAATGTAAAAAAAAATAGATGTACAAGCTTGTATATCTGCTATTTTTTATTAGCCAACGCAAAAAATGCACACAGTTGCTTTCCTGGTTTTAATGGTTAATGAGTTAATTACAACCATAAAGATTCAAAAATGATAATGAAATTATAAAAAAATATCCATTTAGACACATTGAAGGACATAGGGGACCAAAACATGCACAGGCTTCGGTAGACTGTGACAGACCACCATGGTTAATGATCAGTTTAAGAACCGACAGGCCAACACGGTTAATGATCAGTTTAAGAACCACAGGGCATCCACAGAGACCCACATTAGTTCTGGTATGTGATAATCCCAGTCTTTGTGGTGACTGTCATGTACAGAACATCAGCACTCAACCAGATTACGAATAATTTATCCTTTGTTGATAGACCGTGTCGTACAACAAACATTACGTATTTTCAACGACAACAAAAGTGTTGCACTTAGGCTACTTGGTCGGTAAACAAAGTGTAAATTAGTCTTAAGGATCACTGTTTAGAACAGATTGTTTAGCTGTTTAGACTGTTGAATAGTATGTTATTAATTAAGATATTTCCAACTTAATTCAGGATTTAAAACTTTTTCCCAAATTATTGTATCTACCTCGAGTAAGTCCTGCCCTCTGTTGTCCTTACAGCCAAAACAACTCATCAAACCTCTTGGTTGCTTCTTCGTCTGTCAACGCATGACTCAACATATTTACAGATCCGTGTATGGCATTCAGGCCAGGGCACACAAAGTATCATATTAACATGGAAACTCCATTCCCTGTAATCCCTCTTTTCTTTTTCCTAGAGCACTTATGTCTCTTAAGTGCTCTTTAAACTTAAGACCTCTTCATTTTATTACAATCCTAAGGGGAAGTGTGACATGACGTGCATTCATTGCAACTAGAGAGTAGCTAGACATTTAGAAAAGAGTAGCCTGCCTTGTACATACTTAACCTCACATTAATATTCTCAAACATATATTAATAAACAAATACCATATTTTGACAATTAAGGAGCTAATTCCTTCTTTATTTTCTTCTTCCCGCCCCCCCAGCAGGGCTATCCAGGCCTTTTTAGGTTATTGTCTCCGCCAGGCCGAAGGCATGGCGAGAGAGTATGTTTTACCCCTTGTCCGTCCGTCCGTCCGTCCGTGTGTCCGTGTGTCCGTGTGTCCGTGTGTCCGTGTGGCCGTGTGTCCGTCTGTCACCAGCTAATCTCCGGCACCGTTGGCCCCGTCGCTCCGAAACTGTGCACACACACTCCCTGGATGCCAATTCAGAACCTCTGCCCCAAATCTTTCACATGGGTCTGTTATAGCGCCACCAGGAGGCCGATTTGTGCAAAACCCATTTTTTTATATTACTCCTACAAATGTTATCCAAACGTCATGCAAATTGGTACACAGTATCACTATAGTCATGTGATCAACACGGATCTGTCCGATTTCCCATATTCCATCCTCATTGCCTAAGGTTGGCTTCCAAAGTTTGCAGGATTGGTCCGTTTTGAACAAAAAGCCTCAAAGTATACACACAGCTTGGGATTTCCGTGAAATTTCACACGCAGATTCCCACTAGGCCGAGGAAGAAATGCCACCCTTCTCACATTGGCTTGTTATAGCGCCACCAGCAGGTCTAATTTAGCAAAACACATTTTTGGAACAAAATGCCTCAAATCATGAATGCAGTGTCAATGCAAGAATAAATGGCACGGTTGGCACCCTTTTCACATTGGCCTATTATAGCGCCACCAGGAGGCCAGAATAACGTACCTGACCTGGCGGAGACCTGTGCTCCGAGGAGCACTTTTTCTAGTTGTCTCTGCTTCGGCCTGGCTGAGACTATGTTTTGCACCCCGTCCGTCCGTCCTCCGTCCTCCGTCCGTGTGTGTGTGTGTGTGTGTGTGTGTGTGTGTGTGTGTGTGTGTGTGTGTGTGTGTGTGTGTGTGTGTGTCCATCCATCCGTGTGTGTCCGTCCGTCCGTGTGTGTGTCCGTCCGTGTGTCTGTCCGTGTGTGTGTGTGTGTGTGTGTGTGTGAACAGCTAAAAATCTCCGGCACTGTTGGCCCGGTCGCTGCGAAACTGTGCACACACACTCCCTGGATGCCAAAGCCGAACCTCTGCCCCAAATTTTTCAGATTGGCCTGTTATAGTGCCACCAGGAGGCCAATTTTTGCAACAAAAAAAAATGTTATGTCCAAACATCACGCAAATCGGTACACAGTATTGCTATAGTCATGTCATCAACACGGATCTGTCCGATTTTACATATTCCATCCTGATTGCTTAAAGGTTCTATGACATTCATTTTCACTTTTTAAATTTTTTATGTTTTTTGGGGGGTTTTATGACCTCAATTAGACCCCAAAAAACATTCAGTGGATTTTCTGTGGTCTGGGGTTTTCTGAATAATTAGGCTGAAAAGTAATCTGTGATTGGCCCCTGGACTTTGATGTCACTTTGATGTGGAAACCGGTGCATTTCCGTTTCCGTTTTCCGGCCGGATGACGTCATTTTCGCGGGAATGGCTAACCTAACCACTGTTTCAATAGAAAATATAATAGAAAAGGCTTTCGGGGATGAAATTCATGGAGTGGGTGTTGTGAAACATTTGCCACTCACAAAAGATTTTTAGAATTTAACTTTAGTTTTGTTGAAAAAGTTACCTAGTATTACTTTAAGTTTCAGTTTTTCAGAAAACGTTGATTGAATTAACTACGAGAGGGACATTGATGGCACATGGTCTGACACTTTTCAAAGTATTGCTACTAAAGTGTAGCCACTATTGTGTGCACCACTGCTATCCAGTGCAACAGACTGCTGTTATAGTCGCTCCGCCATTAAGAAAGGCACTAAGACGTTGTGGATAATAAAGTGATCTTGGCGAGGGACCGCATTCATGTGAACAATCACACCGTGACATACAGGCATGCAAATACGTTTACACATGCACAGGCGCATGCACGTCACACTCATGCACACACGCGCGCGCACACACACACACACACACACACACACACACGCACTCGCTCGCCCAAAAATGGCCCAAAGCCATCGGTTCTAATCCCCTCCCCACCATATAACCCAACCACGTTATTAGCACAAATAACGATCATCTCCTTGACAACAAAACGAGATCTCTTTATTTCCCGCATCACTCCCCAGCAACTAAACCAGTGGATGTGGACTCCAGTCACCCTTTAAAATGCACTGAATGATTCATACAAAGTCATTCATTTTGGATGTGTACCAGAGGCCACAAGGCTGATCTGTTCTGGTCGAGAGCCTTTTAAAATGCGGCACGGAACTAAACAAGACTCCTCGTGCAACAGTGCGGCTGCCAAACCAGCTAAGTCAAACTACCATGTACCCTGAAGGAAAGTTGGAGCCTCAGGGCAAGCTGTGTAAAGTAGCCAGTTAACAATAATGTTTCTACTTGGCCAGTTTCTACATCAGTAGAGACAGTGTTAGCTGTTGTTCTGAAACGGTATTGCTGAGAGGTACCATTTCTGAAAACCATAATTTTTTGGTTTGTTCGTGCGTTAGGTATTGTATTGATTGTGTGTGTGTGTGCGTGTGTGCGTGTGTGCGTGCGGGTGTGTGGGTGGCTTGTTGAAGAAATTGGCTCTGATGAGGAAGGGAAGTTTCAGGCATTTGATTTTCCATGTTCAACTATGCCGGTTCAAGAATCTGCCCTAGCCATTGACATTGAGGACTTCCAAACCCACACCATTGTGTGTGTGTGTGTGTGTGTGTGTGTGTGTGTGTGTGTGTGTGTGTGTGTGTGTGTGTGTGTGTGTGTGTGTGTGTGTGTGTGTGTGTGTGTGTGTGCGTGCGCGCGCGCAAATCCAAACCTCCCTCCTCAAGCATGCCCTCGTTCCTTTTTTTATCCTAGAATTCCCAGACAACAAAAGATTAACCTTCCACATCTGATGCATGTTGAGCATACATAACTTGGAAAAGGACATCATTATTTCTCCTAACCAATATACATAATTACATGTAAGAAGGTCATTGTTCATGTACGGTACATACCATATCTGTGTTCTGTCAGAAATGAGTGAGTCTATTAGAGGGAAGTTAAAGTATGACTTGTTAGGCATTCCTCTGTGCCCAGACATCTCTCATCAGGACTTCATTAGAGTTATAGAGGATTGTAAACAACGCTCTGCTCTGCCTTGTTTGCTTTCTCTCTTCTACCCCCTCCCTCTCATGTGACCTGTAGCTTTATTACCCTCATCTTCTTCTCTTCTGGTTTCATTTAGTATTCATTCCTTTCTCATGTGTTTCTGTGTTTCTTTGTCATTGTTATAATTCACCTCTTTGATTCCATTTTACTCTGCTACTAGCTATTGCCCAAAAGTTTCAAAATACAACAAAAAGCAAGAAATAAAACTAAATGTAGAAGTTGTCAATTTTCAGTGACTGATCAACAATAGTGTGTTAAAGGTCTGCGCAGACCTGCCAATGTTGAATTCATTTGTGTGTATGCACTGCCCATCATGCTGGAACCAAAAGCATTTATAGTGTCTGCTTTCAGAGGGGAGTTATAAAATGTGTGTGTGTGTGTGTATGTGTGTGTGTGTGTGTGTGTGTGTGTGTGTGTGTGTGTGTGTGTGTGTGTGTGTGTGTGTGCGTGTGCGTGTGCGTGTGCGTGTGCGTGTGCGTGTGCGTGTGCGTGTGTGTGTGTGTGTGTGTTTGTGTTTGTGTGTGTGAGAAAGAGAGAATGCTCTCGTTTCTATGGGTTGTTCTATAAGCAGCAGCACCAGTGTGACAGCCTGCCCAGGGCTTATGACAGGTTATTGCAGGTTTTACTCTTTAGTCCATAATGCAGGGCTCTGTCATTGTTGGAATCCCCAAATAGAACATGAGTAGAATATGGAATCAAGAAAGTTTTGAAATTGATGATGATGACAAACTTAATGATGCATTTTGAAAATGAGGCAGGACATTTAGATGCTGCTCACAAAAGTATTCAATTTGAATGAGTGAATCAGTAATTGAATGAATGAAGTTCAATGTTGTCCTTCTCTTCTGTGTAGGTATCATTTCGCTTGGAGTTTGAGTTCAGCCGTTCAGTGTTCCTAGATCATGTGAGGGTCATCCTGGAGGCCAGCAGGTGTGAACTCAGTCAGTCCTAATAAACTCAACTATTTGAGTCATATTTATTATGCCCAGCTGCTTAAATCGGGAATACATTTCCTGACACCAGGGGGACTGTATTGTGCTGCATTATGTTAATTTCTGTTGAGCACTTGGTTAAAGGAGGTCTATCCTCAAATGGCTTTAATATTCTTGTTTATGCTGTCATTTGGCTTGTTCATGAGTTCAAGACTGATAAGTTGAAATTGTTTAAATACTTTGAGTTCCTTTGTCTCCTTCTCTCAACAGCGACGGAGAGGAGATGAATTCAGCGGACAATTTCAATGACATGAATTACTCGCTGAAGTACGAGGCTGACATACTTTTCACAAGGTTTGAATTTTTAACAAATGTCCTCTCCGAGTTTGAACTTTGCAGTATATTAGCTCTTGTGGTCATTTATTTTTCGAAACCTTTATCTCAGCAATATAAGAATTTGGAATTTGAAAAATGCTGAATACTGACTACTACTGTAGTTTAGACAAAAGCATTATAAATGTAACTGTGTTGTTTTACATTCTTTTGCCTAATAAAAATTTCAATTTCAATCAAAAACTGTATTGGGAATGTTGGGGGAACTAAATCAAATCTGTTAAGACTATATTTTGTGTTTAGGGTTCAAGATATGTTTTTCATAACATAACATTTGTCATAAACTTTATATAGCTACAGCCATCTATTGCCTTTAGTATTGAATATTGAATTGAATATCTTTGGCTTGTTTATCTTTAAAGGGATTCCATTCCAACTCGGTATGACATCAAAGCAGAGCTGTCACTTGAAACACCTGGAGTTATTGGCCCACCATTCAACTTCTCTTTCCAGGTGAGACCCAACTGCATTACTTCAAAACTGTAGTGGAAAGAAAATACTTCAAAAGGGCATGGTCACACCGAAGTTTAATTCTACCTGAAGGTGGATTCTGCCAATGCTTTTCAATGGGAATGGCGTGGTTTGATGGTCTTGCGCATCTTCCTGTGTGTCCTTGCGTTTATGCGTTCTGTACGCCATGCAGATATTTGAAGCAGATACTGTATGCTCGAGACAGATGCTGCTTTTCTCCCTGTGTCCAATCGGGTGAGTCAAAGGCGGACCGTCCCAAGAGCTTGTCAAACTGGTTCTGCGTCACTCTAAAAAAAATCTGAACCGTCCATCATCAAAGCGAAGTTCTTGGACCAGTCACTAGTAATCCCCTTGTTGTTTCCTATTTCCTATTTTCCCAAACTCTTTTTCTTTTCTTCCTTGTTTTAGCTTGTTGCTGTTGCATCTTCCCTTCCAATAAAGCTAGGGCAAGTGCCCTCCGCCTGTCCATTATAGACACTAAACCTGAGATCTAGTTTGATAAAGATAGCCACGGCCGCCTAATAAAGTTGGATAAAGACGCAACGTAACCGGGATACAGACAAAGCGATTGCTAGTCTACGGCTACGGGAGGGTCCTGAAAGTGAGTGACAGGTGCGTCACTGGTTATTGGGACAGAAGGCGCTGCAAGCTACTCCGTTTTTTAGAATGCACTGTCTGCAAAAAACAGTCGGCCGCACACAACCAAGTTTATCAGCCAGCAGCCATAGTTTGGTGTGACTGTGCCCTAACATGAATAATTTCCTCCTTTTTATTTCTCAGATCCAGAACCTTGGATTCTTCCCAGTAAAAGATTTGCAGCTAAACATTGAAATCCCTGAAATGACAACAAATGGAAACAGACTCCTGCAGATTACAGACTTCTATATTGACCAGGTGAGCATGAGAGCCTCTGTGACTTTGGTCTTGAAAGTCATGCTGTGTAACTTTTTAATTTAAACAAAGGTTATGTTTGATATAATTTCTCACTGGTATATTTTCACACAGCATTCCACATTCATGTGTTATTTTAAAATGTTTTGCTGAATGTTTGCCCTTGACACTCTCTGAAAAATAACGCAGGCACCAAAAATGGCACCGGAAATGTATTTATTTATGTATTTTAAAATAATATATACCATTTCTGTATACCTTTTCTGAAAACGTTTTTGCTTTCCAAAATAACCTCAGTGCAGTATTCGTTTTGGATAGGTACTTTGGTGTTTTGGTTTCAACTGAATTCTTGGAAATGCAGTTCTAACAGACAGTAGAGCTAACAGAGGTGTCGCCAAAAAAACGACTAAAATAGATGTTACACAATATGACTTTTAAAAAGTTTAAAAGTATTTGTTCAGCTCATCGATTAATTCAACTAATCAGTTGCTAACTAATCAGCTTTGGGAAAAGGTCAGTGGACCCTTTTCACCACAACCATTTTGACAGCTAAACTCTAAAGCTGAAGGTAATTACATTCATTGTTTAAGTGGTTCTGTGTGCCAGCATGAAGTTAACTGTACAGGAGCTGTCCATGCTGTACAGGAGCTGTCCACCACAACACAACACCTAAATGAAACACCCCCATAATTAACCACTTATACCCAGGACCCTACAGTATTTTTAAACTGGTGTCGCCAGGGGTCTATCCTTTGCCCCCTCTTTTTTTCCCCCTCTACACCAAATCTCTTCGCCAAAAATAGCCGATCTACAAGCTCACAACGCGTTGTGTGCTTGTAGATATTCTATTTTCACTGAATGTTCTCCCCAGAATCGCAATGCTAGAGTTGATGTGGTTAATATTATTTAATATTATTACCTAAGCAGTGTTGTATCGACAACAACAATCCACAAGTTTCCAAACATCTTCCACATCCCAAAATCTGTCAAAACTAACAGAGACCAATGACCATGATAAGTATTTACATTTGTGTCCCAACTCAGACAGATGGTACTCACTGTATTCCACCTCAACACGTGGCAGAGAGCAGGGCATCACCCGAAGACCTCTCTCGCTTTTCCCGCCTGGTAAACCTCAGACCAACTCAACCTCATTCACACATAAACTTTCATGTATATTTACAGAAATGTAGTGCTGATGTTTGTGATCTGGTCTTCCTCTGCAGAACCGATCCAACACGTTGACTTTGCCAATCCAGTGCAATATCAACATGGCCTCTTACAGAGAAGTTGGTGTCAGGATCACAGGGGCACTGCGGATAGACGCCCTACATGCAGTGAGTACTGTATAGCATACATGGATACATTATAGCCACATACACATCACATAGACACATGCATGCACATATGATGTACTGTAGGTAGAAAAAGACACACGTATAATATACTCGCACACATGCGCGCACGCACACACACACACACACACACACACACACACACACACACACACACACACACACACACACACACACACACACACACACACACACACACACACAGTGTCTGCCTTTCTGTTTATCTCTTGTTTGTAACAAATCCGTCTTTTTAATCTTTCAGCTGAGTCATGTGGCAGTAAGTGGTGATAATATGCTTTGATTTCTTATACAGCTGAAGTTTAAAATCCTGGAGCTTGTAACCAGTGCATCGGTGGAGCTCCCCTCCTCCAGCCCCATGTTTCTACATGAAGAAAGGCCTGTCAGACATGTGAGTCAACACTAACTGCTTTTGTCCCATGAGTCAAAGATCTGGAATACAAGTAGCATACAGTAGTAATCGGATCATCAGTCTCAGCTGTAGCCTGCATTAATACTATTACATTAGCAAACCAACTTTCAGAACTAGAGACATTTTTCTCTATTAGATTTGAAAATAGTAAAGTCAATGTACTCCGTGTACGTCATTGACTGAAAATTGGCATTAATCACTGAAACTCTTTTTAGAGTGCTTTCCAGTATACACAGTAAAATCATGTGTTAATTGAACTCAGAAAGTTACTGAAATGGACTTGTAAGGGTCAGACGTAAATGAACACTAAGGATTCAGTGTATAGTTCAGCATACAATAGCATCCTGTAAAGCAGCAGAGCATCATACTAAGATCCAGCACAAAGCAAGCTGTGGTGCTGAGGGACCCAAAGGACCAGCAGCACTGCATGTTACATCATACTTGAATACACGAATATGTGCTGCCATCTACTGCCCTTTATGTACTACTGCATGTCATGTTCATTTGTTTTTGAGGGCTAATAGGTAGACATTGGCCAATGCAGTGTGGCTGATTTACTACACAGTTAAATCCAAGTGTTACTTTAACTCAGAGAGTTGCAAATATAACCAAATGGATCAGTCCATTTGATTACACTTGTACACTAACTGCATTACAAATGGATAAACTAACGCTGAGGAATTTTACTGTTTAATATTTAATACCAGTACATGATGGGTTCTGATGTTAATATTTATGCATTTATAATGTGTATCTCACTTGTGCAAATTGAACCAATTAGGTTGATCATTCAACCACCTTGTTTTGACCCCCCCATCATATGTTATGTATCTGGCAGATAATCTTGGAGATTAGGAAGGAGGGAGATTACAGAATCTCCATCTGGATTATCATCGGCAGTACATTGGGAGGGCTTTTACTGCTATTCCTGCTCATCCTGGCTCTGTGGAAGGTACTGTAAGGGTGATCTGACACATACTCTTTATGCACTATACAACACATGATTTTCAATTATAAAACATCATAACTATAAGTATCATACTGTACTGTAGGTCCTAACACTGAAGACATTATTTCTGCCCAGTGGTGTAATTAATAGTGATTTGCCTAAAGTACAGCCAGTCAGTATAGTGCTCAAATGTGGGGTTGTCAGCCTGTAACGCATGTGGCATGACAATTGAGTTGTATTCTTTGTATGTAGATAAAGCCTATACAGTATGCTGTTTTGGAGAAAAAAACTAAATTGTCAGTTGAATCAGTTTCACATGCAAAATTATTATAAGATGAATTTGAAGGTACTGCTGCTGAACTTGGATATGTGAATGACTGTGGACACTTACATTAGAGTGGGAGTTTGGCCCCTGTTATACTACAGTATGTGCATCTTTTGAACAATGTTAAAAGCTAACTCTTACAATCACTGTTAATAGAAGAGCTTTTGAAAGATGGACACAGTTCTTGATCTGACTCTATCTAATCTAACCTGCTCCATCAGAATTACATAACTGAGTCATCATCAATAATCAATTAATAGATTGAGTAAATAGAATATTCAGGCAATGAACAGTCAGGGAAAGCCACACAGTAAAATCCTCAGTGCTGTTCTTTTATCAATTTGTAACTCGGAGTGTACAAATGTGATTACATTTTGTGCACTATCAGAGTTAAATGAACACTCTGGATTTTCCTGTGCAGTCCTGTCTCTCAAATTTGTATGGTTAATCAAAATTTTCTCTGTATTTGATGCCCAGCTTGGCTTCTTTCAGAGGCAGAAGAGGAGAGATGAGGATGAGAAGGAGGCCAATGGGAAGGTGGCGGAGGAACGGTAACGCATGTTACGAGCACCCACACCATACCTTCTCCCCAGGAGACCCAAACACTCAGGGACCATTCCACCTCTCGCCGTTCCCCAGCACCACCGTTGCACAGCATAGACGGACAGCTCCAAATCACAGCTGAAGCAAGACCTGCTCAGTGCACTGGATCTCTCCCACGTTATGATCCACAACCCCCAACGAGTCAGCACTGTCACATACACTTAGCATTTCTGCACTGTTATGACTCTAGGGCCCATTGTCTACTCAATCCACTGCCTTTGGTGTTGTCCCCCTGAAAAGTCTAATTCACGCTTTCTTGTACGACAGTGTCACTCGCTGAAAATGAAGGATTTTAAACTTTTGTTTAAAATCTGTTAAGTTTGGCAAGCGACGATGTATAAATTAGGCTTAAAGCTTGGAGCTCTCTACTTTTTGGCTAAAAGCTAGAGCTTTGGTATGCTTAATTCCTGTATGAAAGAAGGATCGAGCAAGCTCTGGTTGATCTGTCCAAAGAGATACAGGCCAGGATTCGGCCTTGAGGCAAGCACCTTTACCCAATTACTTCTATGATTGGGTAAAGCACTTTTTGTTTATTCTTAATGTGTATTTATTCTTGTGGATAATTTTAACATGTATAAAAAAACCTCAAAGGATGGTGTTCCACCCAGACTTTCTAAAAGCCATCATACTGTTTATTGCAAAACAATTATAATTTTCAAAGAAGATGGCACCTGCACCAAGATGAAGAATCAACCAAAATCACCAGAATGCAAAAAAGAATACTTGTATCTTTTCTTAAGATACAAGCATTTCAAAGGACCAAATGTACAGCAAATAACCGTGTAAGCAGACATCCTCTTTCTGACGTTTCTTATCATCCTTCATCCTGGGAAAATTTATGGATGATTAAAAAAGAAATTCATGCACTTTTATTTTGTAGTGAAATGAACTTGAATTTTGTAAATAGTCAATACCTTTTTATACCATGTCAAATATAATATTATTTTTTCCGTATTTTCCAAAAAAGGATACAGCTTTACTTTGTAAATTACAATGGGTCATCATTGGTTTACTAAACCTGTTGCCACACAGCAGTCTGTCTTTGGATATATTTTGCATCACAACAAATAGCCTTTTAAAAGGATATGCATACAGTTCTGTGTTGCCCACAATGTCCTTCAATGGTTTATCTATGGTTCGGGTAATATGTTTAAGACTTCAAGAAGAACTGTATACGGCAATTGGATACTTTAAAGTCCAAATTTGGACAAAAAGTATGGATTTCAGAAAAACACCCCATCTGGTGTTATAACCATCAAACCGTCAAACTTCTATTTAATGAGCAGTGAAAAGTTGTAACACACATTGAATTAAACTAATTTGTATAACTATGAATTTGATTTGGTTTCTATTTTCCTGGAATTCATTGGTTATATGGATGGCTAGGCATGTAGAGTTTCTAATACAAATCAATAGAGAAATATCCTGTTATAAAGTGTGAAACTGACAAATGTACGTTTGCTTTTAGTGATGCGGTAGTTCTGAGGGATGACTGAGGAACGGCCCTAGAATAATCAAATCCATTCTGGATACCCAAGAATGGGTGTCCTTGTTCACAGAAATAAGCCACAACTACAGTTTATAGATATAAAATACAACTATCTATGCTAAATAAAATAAATCAGATTTTAAAATGTAAGCAAATAATCTTTCTGGAGGGCCCTGGCATGAAAGTCTAGATGAGGGCTGTAAAGATTTCATTTACCAGTAAGGGGCGCTGTTTCTTTGCTGAAGTCATATCTCTTAACTTTTCGGAATAATTTAAATCAGTAAGCTGCTGAATGCTAATTCAGTTAGTAAATATGGGGTGAAATAAAGACATGTTTAGTTAGAATCTGTGTGAAGATATTTCTAAATTGTAAAAAAGAAATTAACAAAAGAATAAAGTTGTTCATCATGGTTGAATCAATACAAATCCACAGCTTGAATTTGAAAATTTAAAATATTATATTAATGCAGAATGATGCATTCATCTGCCAAACAAAATTCCAGAACTTAACTCTTAAAACCAATTAACCAATTTTCTGAGCAAAAGCTGTTCTTGCGAAACCCAATGAATGTGGTGACACAAACACATTTGTTAACAACAAATTAGGTTTCTTTACTTGAAGACAAATCTCAAAAAGGAAAGAAGAAAACAAGGAAAGAAAACCATGAATACCCCCATTAAACATTTGTCTTCAGAATTCTCTTTAATATTATACATTTGAAATATTTAAGGGTCCTGTGTAAACATAATTGTGTTGATTTTCTTCTCCATGCATATGCATTTAAAGACGCCCCACATTGAATTAGGCCAAATGATTATACTATCTGAAACATGTTTATGCTGCTGTCTGAGATTATAGATCACACAGCAAATTAGACACATGGGAGTACAAAGCAATGTCTTTCTAAAAAAATATGAAACTTTATTTCCATGATGATGTGCAGAGATTAGTAGCCTAGTATACATTCTGATTTTGTAATGTAGAACAAGACCGAACAGTGACAGGAACAGTGGCAGTGGCTTGTGTTTGTGTGTGTGTGTGTGTGTGTGTGTGTGTGTGTGTGTGTGTGTGTGTGTGTGTGTGTGTGTGTGTGTGTGTGTGTGTGTGTGTGTGTGTGTGTGTGTGTGTGTATATTTTATACATCATAATCAAGAATTGACACATCATCTGCACCCTGACCACAGCCAGGCCTGATGTTCCCCCTGCACCTGTCCCTGCATGCCACTGTCGTGACATGCAAAACACAATAACGCAGAATAATACCTACTTTACACACACAAAACGTAATAATTAGCGTAATAATGTAGAATAATATATGTTAAACACATACCCATAACACAATAATGAGAATAATACAGACGACTTCAAACACACAAAACACAATAATGCAGAATAAATACTTTAAACACACACACACACACACACACACACACACACACACACACACACACACACACACACACACACACACACACACACACACACACACACACACACACACACACACACATACACACACACACTAACCCTATCTCCAGAGGAAACGTTGGAACCACACAGTCATTGTTGGCCACTGAGCAGACTAGTTGGGGGTTCAGTCAGTGGTCACTTCCATGGTGTTGAGGGAGAGGTGAGTCCCCACCCAGATTGTTCTGCCTGTCCGGGGGATCGAACCTGGAACCTACAAGCGTGCTCTTAAACTACAACACTGGCCCACATAAGAAATAGCGAATAATAACAATAATAATAATAATAAATGTAATAATAATGATAATAAATGCCTAATACATAAATAAATAAATGCATAAATAAATCATATACAGCAACAAGGGAATAACAAAAACGAAATAAGAAAGATAATCAAAAATAGCACCAGTAACCTATCAAGACATGATATCGCATTACACTCGTATTTGTGGTAATAAATATAGACTCGTATTTGTGGTAATAAATATAGATGTTTTACTTCATTTTAAGAAGGAAAATCATCATTACGCATGAGTATTCCTCGTGCGTAATGAATGACAGAAGCGTATTTAAAGCGCGCATCACGCGATTGAAACATTCATAATTATCTACAACTCCGAATGAGATGTGCCACGATGACATGAAGGAACAGTCCAGTTTACATCCCCAGTAAAATCAATCATTTTATTTGTGCGTAATGATATTCGAGTTGGATACACCCTTTCTGTCTATGATGGACAGTGGGCACTGTTCAATGTCTATAATAGACCTGTGTGGAGGAATGTTTATACGACCTTGATCCTCGCACGTCCCATGAGAGGTATTAGTTCTCATGGCTGGTGCTGAGGAGAATCTCCAGAACAAATCCGTAAGCATCTTCCTATACTCCCGGCGCACCAGGCAATACAGCACTGGATTCAAACAGCTGTTTGTGTGCGCCAGGCACACGGTGAGTGGGAACACGTAGGCGTGCACCATGTAATACGATTTGTCCCAATAGACGGCGTTAAATTTGACCAAGACACCCCAAAGGGTGATGGCGTGATTTGGCATCCAACAGATGAAGAATGATAAAACCACTATGGTTACGGATTTGGTCACCCTAGAAGACGTCCGGTTGTTGTGCATCATGCTGCCCCGCCGTTTGATGAAGCGCAACAGCATCACATAGCTGACACACACTATGAGCATAGGGATGACGAAGGCTATCAGGATCTTCTGGACGTGGTAAAGGGCGAGCCAGTTGTTGGGCCCCTCTGGGAACCTGAGGAGACACAGTTTCTCCCCCGCGACGACCGTCACGGTGGAGAAGATGGTCGTCGGCGCGGTGGCGACGGTCGCCGAAACCCAGAGCACCGCGCACACGCATTTGAGGAACCTGGATCCTCCACCTGCTCGGCTCTTCAACGTCTTCCGAGTCCAGGCGACGGATCGGTACCGGGTCACGCTCATGGCGGTGAGAAAGAACACGCTGGCGTACATGTTCATCACCGTGACGGAGAGGATGACCTTGCACATGACGTGTCCGAACGGCCAGCTGAAGTCCAGCGCGGTGTCCACCGCCCAGAAGGGCAGCGTCAGCACGAACTGAAAGTCCGTCACCGCCAAGTTGATGATGAAAATGTTGATGCTGCTGGATTTCTTGTTTCGATCTCGTCTTAACCTCATTAGGAAAAAGACCAGTAAGTTTCCGACCAAACCTACGGCGCAAACTATGGAATACACCACGGAGATGAGTATCCGGAGGGCAGGACTTCCATCTGCGGTGACATCAGTGTCTTCTTCCGTCAAAGTTCGGTTAACTGTTCCACTGTGGTTAAAGATTTCATCCATCGTTTAAACATGGAGAGCTGTATTATTTAATACAATTTTTATTCTCCAATAAAAATATGTAACAATAATAATAATACTATTTCATCCATCATCAGGGCAGGCGCGTCAATTGGCACCAGATAGGGTACAATGTACATCCAAATAAAACCTACTCGCAAAAATAAGTGTAGGCCTATAGTAGCCAAGTTCGCACTTCATTCTGAGTGGTGCCAGTCGGTGCCTGTGTCCGTCGGCTTCTATCACAATTCTCTGAGTGACAGATTTGTCAAAGATGTGTTTTTATATGGGTTCCGCGCCCAGAGACATGCACTGCAGAAGAGCGAGGATTGGTCCAAATAGACTTGATCGACAAGCCATTCTAGTAGCAGCTTGGACAAAAAGTGTGTCTGTCTGTCTGTCTGTCTGTCTGTCTGTCTGTGTGTGTGTGTGTGTGTGTGTGTGTGTGTGTGTGTGTGTGTGTGTGTGTGTGTGTGTGTGTGTGTGTGTGTGCGTGCGTGCATGCATGCGTGCGCGTGGTCGCGCGCGTGTGTGTGTGTGTGTGTGTGTGTGTGTGTGTGTGTGTGTGTGTGTGTGTCGTGTGTGTGTGTGTGTGTGTGTGTGTGTGTGTGTGCGGTTTGGTTTTGTTTGGTTGGCCTTGGCCTTGGCCTATAAGCATAGCCGTAGATTACGACTCTCGTAGATGTAGTAGGCCTATTTGATCCCCCCCCCTTCATTTTTCTCTTTTGTATATATATATATATATTTTTTTTTTCTCTCTTCATACCAGTAACCTGAAAAGCTGATTGTATGACATTCTGTATAGTAGTGTGTATAGTATATCTATCTGCCTCTTATATTTCATCATGATTTGTGTGCATGGGGGTCTCATCTTAAACAAGCTTAGTGCTTAATGAGAGTTCCAGTTTAGTAGACCTTGTATTGTGAATTTGTACTTCCATGTACTGTTATGTACTGTCATGTACTATTCTCATGTCTTACTAAATAAACTACATCAATCAATCAATTCTGACATTTTCAATCAATGTCAGAATCGATTAAATACATCTACGAGAGTCGTAATCTACGGCTAGCCTAGGAGTGTGTGTCGGTGTGCATTCATTTCTCTTAATAATTACATGAAGAAAAAAAGAAATTTATAGTAGGCTTTAGGGTTTAGGCGACTGTGCCAGTGTGTGTAAAAGGCTACCAAGTACCAACAGGCGTATCAACTGCCATTACATGAAAATAAAGACCTACATCTTTTACAATACAATCCCTATTCTTAGCCTACTGTTACTAATGTACCTTTCTATCTCAATTCATTTCATATTAAACAAGAATACACAGCATCATTAATCTATTCCATTTGAAAATGACGTGGCTAATGTCTTTATTCTCCCACTAGAGGGGGCGCAAACATGATGCACGTGTTAGTTGACAAGCTACAGCAAAGGGCACTTTAAGTTTAAGTTGCACTGTGTTGTGTAGTGTAGTAGCCATAGGCTACTATTTAATTAGCCTGGGATGAGGGATCAAGACGGTCATGTATAAAGGATACTATTTAATATGCTTTTCGCCTTTGGCAAGTTAATCAGCTGGAGACTGGAGTGCTTTGAAGCTCTCAACATGATGTCTTTTCCAGCACATTTTTTCCCTGCCCTTTTGATCATTTGCTCATTAGGTCATAGCCTAAGCCTACCTACATCAACAGATATTTGTACCCCTGTATCTCTGTCAAAAGGTCGGGATAAAACACAAACAGCACGAGAGCTTATTGGGGCCCGAGGCCCCGAGCATGCACTGCACCATACAGTGCAAAGCCCGGGCGTAGCGACGTCACAGTGACGTCACAGTGGTAACCCCGCCCACTTTGGCCGCCATTTTTGCAATGTTTCTTGCTCTAACAAATTAATCTCGCTTTCGAGGGCCTAAATGTGCTCAAAAGAGATTGATGTTGGTTAGCTCCGCCCCCTCCTCTGATTGGTCGGTATTTGATCAAATTATTAAAGATTTATTTATGGATTTTTATTAACGCCTTTATTGACAGGACAGTGGGATGAAAGGAAATGGGGAGAGAGTGTTGGTTTATGCTGTTTTTAGGGGGTCATCCCTATGTTCCCCGGGTTCTATATTCCCCACTATTGGTTAGGGTTAGGTTTATGTTTCTTAGATAGGCTTGATGTTTTTTATGTTGCACTGCAAGTGACTGAGGGGGAAGTGGGGAACGGCATTTCATTTTCTGTATATATGGATGTACATGGGGAAAGTGACAAATATAAAGTGATTCTGATTCTGATTGAGAGGTGCGAGGGCCCGGTCATCGCTGCTTGCAGCTTTAATTTCCACTGTGGTCCTTTAGTGCAAAATGTGTGCAACAGTGCAAACCCAATGGAAATGGAAACTGTGACAAGTAGCCTAATTGATTAGGTCCTGATGCGATGCAGCTGCACTTCGTGAGATAGTTGACTTCAAGTTGGGGGGTTTACATGAAAGAATTATCTTCTTTTTTTTTTACTGAACAAAACCACCAATTATACTTGAACAATAAGTGTGGAATTGAGTGGCATTCCCCTTTAAGCCAGCGAAATAAGCCATTCAGCCAGGGCAGGCCAGCGTCCACCCATCGGAGGAGGAGGGGGAGGCTCTCCAACTAACTGTTGTTTGTAAAGGAAAGTTTGGAGCTGTCACAGGCTGTCGGGAGGAGACTGATGGAGGGGAGAGAGAGAGCTTGTCGTAACACACAAACAATACACCAAGTTATAATTCTAGGAATGCAAACAGAAAATGCTGCACGGACGAGGACGATGCACACACCTAAAACTATAGCAGTTTATTGGAACTGGCACAGTTTGTAAGGTTCTACTACTTTTAACTGTAGCCTGCAGCTGCACCCCGAACAAAAGTGTGTCACTCCAGATGGAATGTATTGACAATGAAAACGCACCGAAGACGTTGAGGGTCTAAAACGGTTCTATCAAGATGGTTTGCTACTTGAACTACTACGGGTTTCATCTTCCAGGACAAAGGAGATCTTCTCTCATTCACTTTTTCATCGCAGTGGGGCTTCTAGCGGTCCTGGAGAACACAACAACGCTGGGTCTACCACACGAGTCAGGTACAAAGTAAAGCTACAGTGGTGGAAGAAGTACTCAGATATTTTTACTTTAAGTAAAAGTAGCAATACCACAATATAAAAATACTCTGTTACAAGTAAAAGGCCCAAAATGTTACTTGAGTAAAAGTACAAAAGTATTGGAAATTTGGCATCAAAATATACTTAAAGTACCAAAAGTTAAAGTACTAAAATGTTTGATAATAGCAGTTCTACAAGCTCACAGTCACAGCCTGTCACGATGCGACATGTTGAGCGCTTTTAGATCGGCTATTTTCAAATAGCCTATGCATAAAATAGGGCTGTACAATATTTGCCCCTGAGATGTAGTGGAGTAGAAGTAAAATTATTGAAAATTGGAAATACTCCAGTAAAGTAAAAAATACCAAAAAATTGTACCTAAGTGCAGTACTTGAGTAAATGTACTTAGTTACTTTACACCACTGGCTACACATATACAATTAAACAGACTAACTATTTTATCATCACAACTGATACTCATTCTTAATCTGGACTAGAATCCAGTGACTGGCTCCATGAAGTTGTATAGCTTACCCCATTGTTACAAAGACAGCCCTTCATCAGCTGCTAGCTAGCTAGACTGGATATCACCACATCAAACAGAGATCAATGACTCCACTGCACTGCCTCTCTCCCTCTTTGTATCTGGCCTTGACTTGCCAAAGTGTAACCCTATTAGAAAAAAAGTACAGCCCAATGCCTAGGGCTAGTTAGAGGTCAGGATTTGTCACCAGATGTAATTTGTGTGTGTGTGTGTGTGTGTGTGTGTGTGTGTGTGTGTGTGTGTGTGTGTGTGTGTGTGTGTGTGTGTGTGTGTGTGTGTGTGTGTGTGTGTGTGTGTGTGTGTGTGTCACCAAGTGGACAATGTCATGCAATCACAAAAACAGACTCAATCACTACTGTATAGGCTACCCATCTGGTTACAGTATACAATAACAAGGGGGCATGACAGCAGACAAACAGGTGCATTGATAGGCACTTAATCTGCCTTGACAAACAGTCCCAAAGTATTGTTGATGAGAGGAATAATATTTGCGCATATCACAGCTGTCCTAGTTGATTTTGACCTCAAAACAAGTTTTGAATTAAAAATGTCTAAGTATTTGCCAACTTGCCAAGGATCAAAGCATTACAGTGGGGACCTCATGTTTTTGTCTTTGTGATATGTTGTTTTTGTTGTTATGTTATGTTGTTTTTGTTGTTATTAACGAACAGACCTTGTGGAGACAATTTTCCCCTTGGGGACAATAAACATTATTACTGTATGCGACTGCACAGAAATAAACTAAAATAAGTCGCGAGAGGCGATGAGATGGGCCAGATCTATTGTGTGACGCGCTACAAACAAAGGAGATTCACTGAATCCAAACGATGCGTTTTAAAGGATTTATTAAAGCAACAAAAGGAAACGTAATTAAAGGTGCTTAAACTCATAACAAGGCGATCCCAGTAATCAAAACAATAAAGCAAAATAACGTATAAAGCGGTCAACAAAAAGTAGGCTCCCAAACACCCCCTCTCTCTCTCTGTCTGTGCTCAGCAGGTGGTCAGGTGGTGCTTTTGAGGTAACCAGGTATCCTCCCCTATGCCCGTCACTCACTCATCCACACACACACACACCAGTGACAGGGCATTGACCAAATATATAAATAACAATAACCAAACATAATCATAATAACAATAAACCAATTCATGGCTCCTACAATTACATTAAATCAATAGCAATGACAGCTAGAGCCCATCTGTGCTAGATTAGCACCAGAAATCAAATCATATCCAAGTTTGAATGTATTTGAACAAAATCTGTTTACATTTAATTGTCAATGGGGAACAGCTTCAAGTTATTTTTAGAACCTTGGTTCTTTGGGTTAAAGATTTGGGAGAGAGCTGAATCCTCAATAGTTGGAATTGCATATTAGGGTTTATTTTCAAATCTGTGTGTGCATGTGTTGTATACACACTGTACTAGACAGATAGTTTTCCATTAAATAATGTATAGTGCTGCAGGTAGAGCACAGAATTACCTTTGCCAATGGTATGGTGACTTGGTGAGCAGTACATTGAGCCATGCTCTGCTGCTGTTCTCAATTCAGTACTCTGCCAAATCTGACTTGAATGTATATTTTTGCTCTAAAGAAATGGCAGGTCCATTCATGACACAAGGCCATGAAACTCCATATATTAGATCTTTAACTCAAACATATGGTGCAGTTTGGTGGTCAAATGACAAGGTTGGTGATGAGCCACTCAGCTCCGATGGTTTCCCTTGTTCAACTAATTAAATTCTGGTACAGTATCTGCCAGAGCAACATGATGCTGATAGTATTGTTTACCCAACCCCAGAATTTTTGATTTAGCAACCTTTCAACCCTGCTCCAAATGCACTTATGACAGAGTGAAAGTACAACTCATAATCTAGTAGATGACATTTCCATTTGAAACAGTAGAGGCTCAGCTGCCTTTTAGTTTGCCACACTTGGCAGTATTCTTGTTGTATATAGTTAATATACAGTAGCAGCAACCAAACATCACTGAAATGACAGATGGAGAACATTCAGATTCATTTGTTTAGAGTTGTAATGATGTTTACAACCTTGTAACCAATGAATGATTTAATAACAGTATATTCTGTCCCCACCATATTCCTCACAGAGGATTTTCTACAAGAGCTGCTGCAGTATGAGGTGGTTCACCCCACTAGAGTAGATGCCAAAGGCCACTTCCTGTCCAACTTCCTGTCCCACCACGCTAGCCGCATACAGCGGCGGGAAGCCTCAGATGAACCAGGCAACTCGGAGCGGGTCTTCTACCAGATGCAACATGGTGGCCAGGATTTGCATTTTAACCTCACCCTCAACCCGCACCTGCTCGCTCCAGGTTTTGTGACCGAGAGGAGGTATGGCGGCCTGGATGGGGTCAGGATTAACAGCCCTGATTCCTCCCAGTGTCACTTCCTAGGTGAAGTATGGGACCAAGCCACTATCCAAGGCAGAGCAGCCATAAGCACCTGTGAAGGACTGGTGAGTGTGCAAAGTGCAAAGTGAATGACGAACCTGATTTCTTAACATTTTGTCATTCTTATGGCTACTTTGAGTATTTCTTTTATATAACACTTGCCATGCATGCCATCTCTAAAATTCTTTATAAACATACTTATAATGCATTATAATCTACTTGTATTTATAGTTATAACAACTCACAAATACTCATAATGCTTTATAACAATATTCATAACATGTTATAAAGCATTTTATAATGACTTATAACTATAAGGCCATGTATAAAGCATTGTAACCAGCTTATAACACTGTATAATTACAGTTATAAGCACTCACTCAAGTAGTCTACTCATAATGCCGTCATAATAACACATTTTATAATGTCTTATAAGGCCAAGTATCATAATATTACATAATTACTGGTCACTCACAGACACACTCTGATATAGAGTGTTTTTTTCAGTAACAGTCTCCCTGTCTCTCCAGCTCTAAACAGAAAATGCATTTTCAAGTCAGGATATCAATTTCATCCAATCTGGAGAAGAGAACTGATACAGGATAAGTGAATTTGGAAGTGATGACATAAAGAAATTAGCAGACATAATTGGAACTGGAACACTAATGCTGATAAATGGGTACTCTTTCCTGATTGGCTGAAATGTGCAACCCACCTAAAAATGTATTTTATGTGTATTAAAGAGCTGGGGACACAGGGAGACCCCTGCTACTGAACAAACACTCTATAGAACAGCTATTTAACATTTTAACAAGAAACCTTTTGTTTACAGGGATGCATAGATGCATTAGATTAGACAATATCCAAATATGTATTGCACTGAAGATCACATAGTTTAAACACGAACGCCAAAAAAGAAAAAGATGAGAATGAGACACACAGAGAGGGTCTTAATTCTTTCCTGCATAGCTATGTAGCTATATTTTCTAGCTGCAATAAGGTCTAATAAATGTTAATTGCAAAGGCACAGGTCTCCCCATTTACAGTGCAAAGTGTTCAAAAATGTTCAACGGGTGGGCGGCGTTTGTACTTAATTTAAAACTGACTTTGTTGGGGCAGAGGCTCTGAATCAGTGGGAAGAAGTGACCTTCTCAGTCACAGCAAAAGGTCATTAAAACGGGTAAACGTATGGCAGGATTGCCACCGGTACAAGCTCTGTACACACTAAATTATTTCAACAGACTGAGCTTGACTGGGAGACTCTGGGGGAGAGAAGTCCTTGACTTCTCATTCAGTTTTATTCATTCAAAAATGTGATGTGTAGTTTAGATATTGCTTTGAGGTGTACTGTTAACAGTTGCAGAAGTGATAGATAGGTTAAGTAGTACTGGTGGCTGATACCAGAAGTGTTTTTTAAATGAAGACCTACCATTAAATTAAATGTGTTATTGCCAACATACTGTACAGTATAGCCTGAGAAAAAAAACAGAACCTACACTGTCCATAGCCCACAATGAGACTCAGAGTGAGTAGATGGAAATTGTGCCATCTTATGAGTTAGTGAGGACCAGGTTAAAAATGGGTGAAGTGCTCCTTTAAGTAAGTCCTTTCTTTAACAACACAGTGTATGGCAGAATGCCTAACAGGGGAAGAGGAGGTTGAAATTAAGTTAAATTGACCTCATGAAAAAATGAAAAATAAAAGTTTTCCCCAAAACAGAAATTCGTAGGCCCTTGCTGAATCTGCTGATTCATGTTTAGTTAAAGTGACGTTGAACTTTAGTAGAAACTTGGGTATAGCTGCCTGGGCATGGTACAATTAAAAATATTGTTGAGTAGTTTATCTGTTGCTTATATGCTCACAAGAAACGGGAAGTAGCGATTCCATTGACTCATTGCATGGCAAAACAGGGCTCAAATTCACACTTTTAGTACATGCATTTTTAGTACTCAGCATGTTTGTTAATTATTACATTTTAAGATATCTTGTGTGAATGTTGGCCTACTTGTGGTGCTAGAGGAAAAGCCTTTGGGTCCTCTGGGGAACATCAATGTGCTCATCAAATGAATGGCAATCCAGTTCGTTTTCGAGATATGTTTCTGGTAGGGGTGTGCCGATATATCGTCCCGCGATATATCGCGATACGTTTTTGTGACGATATGTATCGTTTTGGAAGAAAATAAATATCGTTTTGATTTTTTTTTTTTACAATAATAATAATCAGGCATGCAAACAGCCCCGAGGTGAAAAGGGTGACAACATGTTTTTTTTTTCTTCGGGTCAGGTGTCACACTATTGCCCTATTTGGATTCAAAACGGCTATTGTAGCTGAAAAGCTACAAGTTTGCATGTCTGAATAATGCAAAAACAGAATTATTTGTTTGCACATTTGCTTTTTTTCTCCCCCATATATTTTCATAATAAAGTGCGTATCGAAATCGTATCGAAGTTGTGAGCCCAATATCGTATCGTATCGTTTCGTGAAATTAGTGTATCGGCGCACCCCTAGTTTCTGGGAGTAATAAAGGGTGTGCACATGGACATTTTAGCCTAATGGTGGAGCTACACCAAAGGCCATTGGGTCATCAGTATCAGTAGTGGCCATGGGGACCATAAAGGCGCACACCAAATTCCATGGGAATCTAACCAGTATTTTTAAAGAGGTTGCTTGTGGCCAAAGTGGGGGATGGTTAGACGGATGGACCAACTAGGGCTAAAATAGTCTCGCTTATACAGACAATCAGAGATCTGTAATGTCTGGGGAAATCTCAATTCAATGAATAGGCTTGGACACTGCATAAAACCAGCAGTAACAAACCTATGCCCATTGCTTTGAAAAAGAATCCTAATACCATCCCATTCCCTATGCATTTGGTTCTGCGATGCTGTAAAAAAAAATATATATATCAGAATTATTTCCACACCGTTTGAGCCCATTCACCGAATAAAGGGAGAGTTCTGATCATCTGGCTAAGCAAGGCCTAGAAATAAATAATAGAAACTACTAAACACAAAGTACCTCTAAACGGATTAGAGACTAAACAGTTACAACACAAACAAATAATTGTGCAGTTTCTTCTTCTCTTAGATGTTAAGCCATTAACTTTTTTTGCTTGAACATCTCTTTTCTGTAATAACAAAGCATGTCTCTTAACTACGAAAGAAAAAAAAAATCTGTCCAATCCTCCCAAAGCTCACAGTCACACCCACATTTGAAATGAATTTAAATACAAACTTGTACTGTTCAAGGTATGTACTGTAACTTTTACACATCACACAAATGTTAAACTGCCGAGGGCAAGAGTCAAATATAAGATGCTCTGTAAAGGGATTTTTGTTTTGCTTTATCACAGGTTTAGGTTATATAAAAAATATTCAAGCAGTAGGCCAAATTGAATTATTCAGCATAACTATATGGCTTGAGGAAAGCACATTAAAAATGTTGAGCGCCCCCTCACAATTAGCCACAGTTCATAGCTCCAGCAATGAATATATTACAGTATTTAAGTTCTGCAGTTGTGGGACTTGTTCCATTGCATACTCCTCCGTTTCCCACAGGGCCGGGAAATAATCACTGAGTAAATAAAGTTACAAAATGTGTTTATGGATGTGAAGTTATGTAATACCCCATTAAAAGCTTGTTGGAGTTCGGAGGGATCAGTATTATTCTTAGGAGGAAAAACTGCCTGCCCCATGATTTAGATTGGTTGAACCATCGCTGGAAGGAGCACTGACACTTGTACGGTAGGCAGGCATCCATGCATGCGCCTGCGCTTTGTTGCTTGAAAACAGTCTATAGGCCTAATTGTAAATTTAAAACTTTTAGTGAGGATTACATAAGAACATAAATAACATTGCATGAATTTAGACAATTGATTCGTGTTCAAACTTATTCTTTTCCAAAGCAAACAGTCCAATAAAGTCTAGTACAAGAACCATAACTTCTTATACAGTTTTTCCTTAATTGAGATAGATACTATGTTACAGTTCCAGTTTTACATTATGTCTAATTTCCTATCAGTCTCATGTCAAGGGCTGTCTATGTCTACAGTACAGTATTGTCCGCTGCACCAACCCTCCATCCTGCCCTACTTAGCTAGCTAAGTTAAGGGTTAGTCAGTGACAAGCTGTGAAGTAATCACAAACTATTATATCTCTGCTGTCCGGCAGGAACCAGCTAACTCCAAAATGTTCATTTTTCAGGAAATGAAAAAAACAAAACAAAAATGTTTAGTTAGGGCGCACTCCCACCGCACTTTTATTTTACCTCTGGGGCGGAATCTGCCAATGCTTTGTCAATGTAAATGCGTGGATTCACGCAAGAGCGGATCTTTCCGCATGTCGCGCAGACCTTGCGTTTATCCGCTCTACACGACTTGTCCATTTCTGCTGGAGGCAGGAGCTGAATTTCCCCTTCTGTCCAGTCGGGTGAGTCGAAGGCGGACCGTCCCAAGACTCAGGAAGCACCATGGTGCTCAAGGCAGAAGGCGGTGCGGGCTACGGGGACGGTCTTGAAAGTGAGTGACAGGTGCGTCACTCCCGTTTTTTAGAATTCGCTGGCTGCAAAAAACTGGCCGTGTACAACCTGCGTTTAACAGCAGCCGACCATGTTTTGGTGGGAGCGCGCCCTTAGGAGGTTTTGTTCATCATTGATAAGAACAGCTGAATGGACCTCCAAGCTCACAATGAGGTTGGAGGTCAAAAGGGGGTGTAGCCTGGAGTCAGCTAAACCAGCTAACTCCACCCCCCTTTGGTGGACTTAGCTGTTTTAGCAGAAAGTTTGATGATCCAATGGAGTTAGCTGGTTTTGTCTGAAGCACTTTTTAATACTTTTCATTGGTTCAATATTGTTTTTACCAACACACAGACGTAAAGGGTGTTCAATAGCACTGCTTTATGGAAAAAAATGCAAAAGCAGAAAAATTGAGTTAGCTGGTTCCTGCCGGACAGCAACGAAAATGGATGATGTATGGCTAATTTATCCTGCCATTGACACTGGTTGTGCGATTGGCCTTTACCGTTTTGTTAAGAGATTTTAAAGCTGCAAGTTTTTGATAAATGTAAGATTAACTGATTCAATGTCTTCTCATAGCTATTGATATTATTTAGTGGAACATATAATGTTGTACAAGGAAGTGGTGGTTGTACAGGATGCTGTTGAACAGGTGTGGTTGTGTGTTCGTGGGGCCACTTGTATACAGTCAGGCATGACCTGGTAGTTTTCAGACTAATCACTGTGACACACACAGCCAAAGACCAACATAAAACCTGGAAGAAGGGTTAGTAGTTTCTGCAGACATAGCATACAGCACCTTACAGTATGTAACAGCAAACAGCAGTTTTTGTATGCCATTTGATTTAGTTTAAAACAGGTAACCACTAGCATCGATTTCATACTCACAGTCCCTGTCATGTGTTGACTCTGATGAAGATGCACTTGCCATCGAAATGTCAATTGTATGTAGCACCGTGTCAGTAAAAAGGCATTTAAATATCAGTCAGAGATCAAGATGCTCCACTGCTTTATTTCTCTTGTTTGCTGTTGTGTGTGTCCCGCTCTTGTGATGCACAGGACCTGCCTATAATTGGCTGATGCGTAGTTGGACTCCCTTTCTACACTCATGTTTTCTTCAATCCCCTGCCTAAACACCCTCTTCTTCATCTTCATCCTCCTCCCTGTCATCTTGTTGGTTCTCTTCTGAGTTTGAGAGAGAAAGATATTCTTGTGTGTAAGCCGTACCTCCACTCTGTAGACAGGACTGTTCAAACTGGCTGCTGAAGAGTTCTTCATTCGGCCGTTGGAGCCTTCCAGTGACGACTCCACTGCACCTCAGGCCCATGTCATCTACAAGCGCCATGCTTTGCCCTCATGGAGACAGACAGCACAGCCCATCTCAGAAAAACAAACTGTAAACGGTACCTGTGGAGTCAAAGGTAAACCCCCAACCCCACGGACACACACACACGCACACACGCACACGCACGCGCACACCAATGACGATGTAGTTTGACAGTAGGCCAGAGTAACGAGTGTAAGCTGATTTTTATATTATTTTTGCTAGTATACCAAAATATGAATTATTTTCATATCTGACCATATCCTACTAGCATGTTTATATCATTTGAATGTATTATTTAAAGTGTAAAATGTATACAGTATATAATGGAGAGAGGAGGGCTAGCAAGTTCGGCCTGTGAAGTCCAAATAGAGATAGGTTGTGCAAATGTGATAGAACAACAGGATATCAGGAATGTAAAAGATCCATTTTATCCATAAACCTTTCAGTGATTAAAAGACAATTGACAATATTTAAAAAATCTATTCTATGGCTCATTGGAAGACATCTGAGAATTGGTATAATGTGTTACTTACAGTAGTTCTAGTTAGCAACTGCAAGTCTGATAGATTTTTGGGGAGACCTGATATTAGACCATTACAGCAGTCAAATCTGCTGGAGATAAAGGCCTGGATTGTTTTTTCTTGTTTGGACATGGAAGGCATTTATTGTAAGTTCAGAATCAGAATCAGAAGACTATTGCCATGACATGTAGACATGTTAGGAATTTGGTTTGATGCAGTGGAGCGCAGTTTACAACAGGACTGGTGCAAGACAGGACAAGACAGTGCAAACCACATCATAGTGCAAACAACAAGTAATAAATAAAAATAAATATGAGAAGTGCCAAAAGTGCCAAAAAGATCAAGTGTTCAGTTAGGACAGTCCATATAGCTCTCTGAGGTCAGGTCAGGTCAGGGGGGGGGGCGGACCAGCAGCATTCAGTAGCCGGATGGCCGTGGGGAAAAAGCTGTGTGAGTGTCGTGCCTTCACAGTCTTTAGTGACCGCAACCTCCTGCCTGAGGTGAGCGGGGCAAAGAGACCATGGCCTGGGTGTGTGGGGTCAGCCATTATCTTCCTGGCCCTCCCCAAAGCCCTACTTTTAAACAGGGCCTCCAGGGGGGGCAAAGGGCAGCCAATCACCCTCTCCGCCGAGCGTATCACCCGCTGCAGCTTGGCCTTGTCCTCCTTGGCCGCTGCAGCGGGGAACCAGATGATGATGGCGAAGGTGACGATGGACTCGATGATGGCAGTATAGAAGTTCACCACCATGGACCTTGGGAAGTGGAGTTTCCTGAGCTGCCTCAGGAAAAACAGTATTTTCTGGGCTTTTTTAGTGAGGGCGTCGATGTTGGGCCCCCACTTCAGGTCCCGAGAGACTGTCACCCCAAGGAAGCGGCATGACTCCACTGTGGCGACTGGAGTGCCTCCCAGTATGATTGGAGAGGGAGGGGGCGGGTTCCTCCTGAAGTCCACGATCAGCTCCACCGTCTTAAGAGCATTTAGCTCCAAGTTATTCCGGCTGCACCAGGAGACCACCAAGTCGATCTCACTCCTGTAAGCAGATTCATCCCCCCTGGAGATGAGTCCTACCAGGGTGGTATCGTCCGCGAACTTAAGGAGCTTGACCGACTGGTGGCTGGAGGTGCAGCAGTTGGTGTAGAGGGAAAACAGAAGGGGAGACAGGACACAAGTTGTGTATGTTGTTAAAGCTGCATTGTATGATATTTCTTTTTTCTATAAACAATTTATATATTTTAGGCTTTCCTGCCTTTATTTGGATAGTAAAATGGAGACTAGTGACAGGAAACAGGGAGAGGGAGACGGGGAGAGACACGCAGCAAAGGTCGTCAGGCTCGGGAATTGACTTGGGAATTGACTCGCTGTCAGGCTGCATTAGAGCCTATATGTGGTATGTGCCTTAACCGCTAGGCAATCGGCGCCCGCATTGTATGATATTTCTGTCATCTGCTCTTCAGGTTGTTATGCTAGCGACCAATTATGTGCACGACCGGCCATTGTCAAAACTTGTTAGGATTCCAAGCTCCTCTTTAGAATTGGGCTCCACTCCCTAAACTCCAGACAGAACACCTAGCACCTCCCTCGCTCCACATGGCTTCTAACTGCATTTTAGCCGAGTGGCTGTTATGATCTTCATCCCTGCGAAAAACACTGTTAATAACCTATTTAGTTGCAAGATACATTTAAATGACCTACCTCTTCACTTGGTATGAGAACAAAACTGGACAAAAAGCCTGTTGGTCGTGGCTAAGGTCGTCTTGCTTAGTTGCCGTAATCGGTTTGGTGTGTGACGTTCTATATCGTAGACAAGGGACGGGGACAATTATTGGTTTGACCTTTGAAGAATGTGGTTTTGCCAAGTCATACTGTAGTAGCGTGGCAGAACCTCTATAACAACAAGAAAACTTTGAGTGTCTGTCATCTGCAGATCCACATGGAGTATTGGAGGATTTTGAAAGTCAACGGGAGAGCTGGGAACAAAGGCGTGGAAGGAAGAGGAGGATTCGCCAGCGCTCGATCAGCAAAGAGAAGTGGGTGGAAACATTGGTGGTAGCTGACTCCAAAATGCTAGAATACCATGGAAGCAAGGGAGTGGAGAGCTATGTACTGGCTGTCATGAACATTGTAAGTGCAACACACACATGCACGTACGCATTCGCACGCACGCACGCACGCACGCACGCACGCACGCACGCACGCACGCACACACACTTTCATCCTCTCCAATGTAATTAATTGATTAATTGAAATCAAGACGAAGGGCTGTCAAGGGCTCTGAAAGTGTAATTAATATTTATTTATCTATTATACACTGGGTATAGACTGAAGGAGGATCAGTGTGTTTGTTTAGCTCATTAAACTCTAAAAACTACTATGTTCTCCTTATATTTGATTAGTCAATTTATCTTAATTGATCTGGTTAAGTAATTGATGTAATATTCTTTTTCTACGCTGAATTCCAGTATTTCCTGAAAAGTTTGCACATCTCTGGTATGCACAAAATTTTAAGAGGTTGTTGTGCGTTATTGCATGTAGTAAACTTCACTCACCTTTGTTGATGATATAAACTTTTCGATTGGTAAACAAACTTGACCATTAGTCGCCTAAGACAGCCCTATAACACATTTTTGTGACATAATTCAGAAAAACCTCAGTAGCAACTGTTTGGCCATAGATCATATACAGCTTAATCCAAAACATTGTCTGGCTATAATGAGGTCAGATTCTGTTTGAGTCTTTCCATCCTCTAGTAGCACAGTGACATCATGTTCCAGTTCCTGCTGGACTGGAGCCCTCGTGTTCTCCTCTTAATTCTTGTTCCAAAAGACAACAACTATCCCTGCTCACCACTGTAGTCTTACCACCTCCTCCAGGAAAGCTAAATAAGCTGGGCCCGTGTCTGTTAGCACTTTGGGAGTGAAAATACAGCATGCCTGGCCACAGCTGCTGACATGGCTCAAGGACAGGATTTAAGGAAGGGGAATTCAATCATAATGAAGGTTATAGTTTAACTCACTCAACAGACAATAATACATGGAGGAAGCAGCCATTATATTCTGTATCCTTTGACCGTTCTGTTTTGGCAACGTTTTAGAGTTTAGAACAATTGGAGCCAAACCATTCAGTTATAAGGAAAACTGTGAAAAATGTGTCTTACAGCTGCAAGGGAAACCATTTCTGTGTCATACATGTGTAAACAATTATGAATGGTGTCATCATCCTAGTCAACAAGCTGATCAGTTTTCTGAGCATTTTTTTGATAGTTGATCTGCATTAATCACAAGTGTAAAACTACTATTGTAACTAGTCCATACCCGTTATTTCCATCCACCGTCCATCCGGGCTATGGGAATGCAACCACAACTACAGATCCATAGGTCTGCTAGGATCATTCACAAAACCGCTAATTAACAGCTTAAATTGTCTTTGACACTCTCTTCATATGCCAATGGTCAATGCCCGTGTGCAAGTTCAGATCAAGTCAACCGGCTGAGGAGAAAATGCTGTTCCAGACAGACAGAGGCTCTTCCTTTTATAGTAGGATTGTTGTAGGATAGTAGGATGAGGCCGTCTGTGTTTGTATGTCACTCTGTCTGTATATTTGTCCACCAGAGGGTGCTGAATACACCAAAACGACTCAACAATGCACACCTCTATGATCATGGACGGATTAAGTGAAAATTGCCCCCCCAAAAGTACACGCGCACAAAAAGTTGCGCAAAAAGTTGGAGAATTTTCCCATCAAACACAACTTAATTTTCTCCACTGTCATCAACACATTTCTTTCGCTTTCTTGTGCGCTGGGTATCGTGTGTGTACATCTGGCTCACACCTGGCACGGACCATTTTCAAACTCTGCAAAGTGATCTCTTTGCGCTGAGACAAAATCACAGAGAGACCTGAGGAGCTCCACTGCTGTCATGATCTCTATGTCTGATCTTTGAAGATGCAAACATGTTATTTGGAATCGAGTGAGAATAGAATTCCAGAAATTAGCCATGAATGCAGTTTCTGAAACAAAGTTTTGGACAAAATATAGGAGTAGTAGCAAAGTGTGTTAACACATTGTGTGCCAAAACCGTAAATATACGGTTTTGCAAATACACCAGTGGAGTGCCAAAAAGTCAAAAAAACGTAAATATAATTTTTTTGTCCACAAGGGGGGGGGGGGGCTAGCGCAGCCCTGGAATCACCCATGAACACTCTAAGAAGTAAGGGACAGATGGATCACCGTGCCAAAAAATCTGTCTCCCATCCGCCTCCATTCAATCTCCTTGCTAAAAACCTCTGTATCTCCTTAACTTTTTACAGTGGGCACAACGAGTCATTCTCGATGCGCGATCGCTCTGCAATGGTGACTCGCATGAGACATGTTGTTGTTCCAGGCTTTAGCCAGGACCATCGCGCACCCTTCACACATGCATTGTTTTTCATGGATTGCTCGTCGTGGAGTCTACAGCTTTAAACAGCACAGCGCAGCTGTGAGATTTCTGGCACCGAACGTAATCTGTTATTATAAAATTCGGGCACCCAATGTGTTAAGAGAAAATGCTAAATGGCAGAAAGTCTAGTCAGGCGGAAATGGGCGTGCCCTATATTTGGATGTGCATCATATTCCAAGGAAGGAAGTCATTTTATTCTTTATTGTACAACGAGTTATAGGCCAAAATGTAAGCGGCCTGGTATAGCGCCACCATGAGATTAATTTGTAACAAAAGAAGTTTGGGGCAGAGTGTCTTCCTTCAGAATCAGCATCAAACTATGGATGCACACTTCCTACTGGAAGTGTGCATCCATAGTTTGATGCTGATCGGTCCAGTGCTGTCCGAGATTAGCTGACAGACGGACGGACGGACAGACAGACAGAAACGCATACGGACAGGGACAAAATTTAAGTTTCTGTGGTAACTCTATAAGATACATAGCCTGGTAAACCATCCCGGTCGCGAAGACACATGATAATGTGAATTCACGTGACCGGGATGGTTTACCAGGCTGTAAGATACATAGATAGAATAGAGAAACATGGCTTTTTACACTAGAAATGGGACAAGAGAAAGTGGATCGTCAAGGTGAATGATCGAGAGGGTGAATTTGACTTAAAAGAAGCTTTTAATATACTATTGTGAAGTTGAGCACTAAGAAAACCTTCAGAATAGTTCCATAGTGAGAAACATGGCCCACAGGCATTGATGAATGAGGTCCTTTATGTAATGTGTCAGATGTTCTGTCTGCATTGCTCAATTACAACATGGCTGTAGACAGTATTATGTGGAGATCTGGAAAAGAAAAATGAATGGTATTTGACTGGGAGAATATTGAAGTGGTAAAAAGAAATGTATTGAATGAAGCTTCTTTCATGCCTCTGAGTAGCTGTATTTTATTGTTTTTTTATGAACTAATTATGCATAACTGTCTGTGGGTTTGAGAAGATTGGAAGAGTTGTTGCTAAAATGTTGCTGCCATTAGCTGAACTTTGGAAAGAAAAGGCAGTTAATTCATTGCATATTATGAACTATTTTTTGCATTGAAAGTACTGGGTCAGGCGTATAAGGAAAGAATAGTATCTGCAAGGCGATACATGGCTACAGATTGATACTCTTGATAAACCTTCAAAGTAGTTTTGAAATTGACACATTCCAGAGAGGAACCTTTATGACTTTGACATGCTCTAAGGCTACTGTACATAAAACAACATTTTAAACGAAAACAATCTCCATGCATCCACACAAGCATTTTAGGGCTGGTTTCAGAAATAATCTGCGTCTATAGTACACAACTGAAATGGAGGTCTTCATGTGTCCACTCGCACCAAAAAGATATCTGAGAATCGTACAGGTTCGGGTCCGTGTTCAATGAATATTCTTTATTTAATTATTTTTAATTATTTTTAGTACCCGAGTTTATTTATTTATACGTTTATTTGGACAGGACAGCGCATATTAAGTGGATCAGTGGAGTGGATCAGAGAAGAACCGTACTCAGTACTGATCAGTAGAGGAAAGCATCTCTCTTTCCTGTATCATCAGATGGCCTCCTCAGTGTCGTGTAGCCATGCCCTTCATCTCTGTTCCTACGTCAAAGAAGCCGGTTTCTGAAGATGGTCTGCATAGGTGGTAATAATATGTTTGGCAGTTTGCTTAGACTCTCTGCACTTGCATGCTGCGCTCTCTGCCAAGCTTCACTTCTTCATAGATTATTTGAAGCGGCTGACCCCAGTACGTAGGTGGTTCAGCAGGGTTCATTACCGGCACAGCAGGCACCTTTGACGCCAAGCATTCCTCTCTCACAGAGGAAAGCATGAAGTTCTGTATAACTTGCGTGATGTATAGGCTGACCTAGGATCAGATTATTGCAGTGAGCTGTGCAGTGTGCCAGGCCGCAAGCTGAGTTGAGAGAGCAGATCAAAGGTGCACAATCATAGATATTCAGTGAGGTGAAAACATGCAATTCAATTTTATTGTATATTGTAGGCTGCTACAGCTGCTAGATTCCAATATGGAGTAGCCTATCACTGGCATCTACTAATAAAATGGTATTCTTAATAGCAATTGTAATTATTAGGTTTGTCAGGTCTATATAACACATGACAGTCTGGGGCCGTTCTGTAATATCTGAAAAATCTGATTTCCTAATACATTTATTAGGGTTTGGTTCCATCATTAAAAAAAATCATCTCGGAACCATTTGGATGTCGGAACAAATTTAATGGGTCTATTGTGGTTCAGGTCCATCATTAAAAAAAAGTGCCGGAACCAATCGTATCTCAGAACAACTTTCATGGGTCCATTAGGATTTGGGTCCGTCATTTTGGACCTGTGAATACCTCTAGCGGCTAGAGGTATTCCAAAATGACGGACCCAAATCCCAGTATAACATTATAACATTAGTTATAATGTTATAATGTTATATACCCAGTATAACATTAGCAGTAACATTTGGCACATAATGTGGCCCATCAGAACACTGGTAGTCAATCTATCAATTTGGAATGATCAATCTGAATAACTGACATATTCGAGAAATCATATTTTTATTGTTAACAGAATTCTATGACACCATGTAGCTTGTCTTTGTGTGTCAGGTAAAGCACCACATCAGAATTACAAGAAATTGAACAAAAACATGAAAATATAAAGTAAAGAAAAATGCAGCCAAAAATGTCTCTATTTTCAAGGTTGAAAATGAAAACATAAATAACCAAACATCACTAGAATTATTCTGTTTCAACATCAGAGGTGGTGTATCATTTTTTTTTTTTAATGAAACATTAATTTAACAGGTCAATTTCTTTAACTGTATAAGAACAATGCACAGCACAAACAGCAAAACTCACTGTGGCTAAGATAAATATGAGTTGTGTACAGTAATAAGCAAAACTCACTGTGGCTAACACACAGAGTTGTGTACAGTAAAAAGCAACACTCACTGTGGCTAACAGAAATATGAGTTGTGTACAGTAATAAGCAAAACTCACTGTGGCTAACAGCAGAAATATGAGTTGTGTACAGTAATAAGCAAAACTCACTGTGGCTAACAGAAATATGAGTTGTGTAGTAATAATATATCCAACCAAACTTGACAGGCAGCAGATCTACAGTTTGATTAATTGCTACACACCACACACACAACAAACAGCGCTGCTCGCTGTGACTGTCCATGGTGCTGAGTGCGTATACGGTTAACAGCAATGATGCGCTTATTATGCCCACAGTGCAGCGGCTGCAGCCCATACAACTCGACACGTTTTCACGTTTTCAAACACTCATAATTTCACAGCACAAACATCGCTCCTAATCAATAACACTTCACAAGCACAGAAAGCAACAGAAAATAGCAATAAACAACGTGTGCTTACCTTTCAGTTTATCTGTTGAAAACCGCCCACACAACATCCATAGAGCCCGCTTCCTCCATATTCCTGCTTCTTACTTTACTCCTCTGGCTTAGAGCGCTTCTATGTCCTTTAGCAATCCATGACTTCACATATGGGATGGGGTTGAAAAGGGTAAGTGGTGGTCCAACAAGGCACAGAAACAGTAGCCAGGAGATGGTGGATGTGAGGAGGGATGACCTGGTGGGGGTGCAGATTAAATTCATTTGTGAAAAGCCCCTCTCACACTCAAGTAAATCCATGGGCGTTTTTGTTGTTCCTCCTTCCACATGTGGATGTAGTCTTTAGCTGAGGTTCATCAGGGCCAATCTCAACACTCAAATGTTTTTGCACCATTCCTCAGTCAAGAACCACAACTTCATTGGTAAAATGATCCCACCCGGGAACTACATGTAGGCAGTAGTAGCAATAGCAATAGACTGCAGAATTTAACTGCACAACAGCTGTAAACATAGACCACAAAGTCAGCAACGCCTGTAATTCTTTATCGATGTTGAATAAAAAACACTGCTGGTAGTTAAGAGGTTGTTGGGTGTGATGAAATGGGTGTGATGAATCAGGGAAGGACGTGACTGAGACTCAATAAGGAAGCAAACATGGGTATCTGCATCATCTTTTTCAAAATTCCATTCCTGCCTGTCCAGACTAAAATGCAATGCTGGACAGTTGTGATGGGCTGACATATGGCCAAACAGAGGATGTCTTTCATTATGTAGCCTGTTGTTGTCCCTCTTTATTGTTGCTGCACTTTGTAGTATGTCTGGTAGTATGTCTGGCTATGCCTGCCAGGATGTACATAAATATCATACATCTGTTAGTACTTTTCAAAAGTCTCCATTCCTGCCTGTCCAGACTCAATGCAATGCTGGACAGGTGTGATGGGCTGGCATATGGCCAAACAAAGGATGTCTTTCATCTGTAGGCTGTTGTTGTCTTTCTTTATTGTTGCTGCACTTTGTAATATGTCTGGGGCTATGCATTGCCTGCCAGGATGTACATACATATCATAAATATTTATGTACTGAATTGTTGCAGATCTACAAGCTTACAACAAGTGGCCAAATCTGCCATTGTCTTGAAGGTGCAAACAACGCAGGTACAGGGCATTTGAGTGGAGCGGAGCTAGAGTGGAGCGGAACGATTTTTAAAGTGGGAGTGGGTTTATAAAAATGTTGGAGTGGAACTTGGAGAGAGGACCGCCCGCCGCACCAAGCTGCTCCGGTTGGGGCTGCTCACCACATGTTTGAGCATTTCTGGTCGCACGAATGGTCTGACACAAATCCTCAATACTGCAACAGGAGTGTATGGCGCACGTTCCAGATCTCTTAGTTGCAGCTCATTTAGAACTCCAGGATCCATTAATTATGTAGAAACAACCCCTCATTAATATGCTACTAGGCCATGCCCCTGGAATCAACATGCAGAAATCCCCCCAGCCCCCCACCCCCCACAAAAGAAGATGCCAACAACAAACCCAAATTGGAATCAATGCGTCGCGGAATCTACACGTTGTGAGCTTGTAGATCGGCGGTATTTGCCTCGGTAGTCGTTCAAGGAAGCATACATCTGGAAGGCTATAAAGCTATAAATCTGACATTTCCAGAGGGAAGCGTGTCGAGTATCCGCGAGGCGCCGACTACTCTCTTTCACACGTGTTAGGTCTGTCTGTTCTATTTACTTCCCGATAGTCTGGCTGTCCCACGCTGGTATGTTACCCAATCAGAGGCTGACTTTAGGCATGCATATGCATGCGTGTTGGGTGGTTAGGGTGCCTTTGAAAAGGATTTGATTGGCGTGTCCCTGATGACGCTAACGCAGTACCTGACGTGCCACACCTGCTTTCACAGCGAGTGCCAGTCTTGAGGCCAGTTTGGGAGGTAAAAATCCATATTCATGCTTTATAGAAAAGCAGAGTGCCAAAAACCACCAGGATTTTCATAGATATGCTTCAAAAACATATTAAAAACTCAAAAAACACGATTTTGGGTGGAGTGGCACATTAAGATTTCATTCAAATGTCTCTATAATCCACACAGTCTGTTTATCAGAGGATATGAATTGAAACTCAAGTGACAGGTTTTGGCTGAACCACACTCACTTTGCGAGTCCCTTTCGAGAGAGAGAGAACCTGGTGATTAACCCACAGGATTTGATATTGTCCGTCTTATCAAAATAGACAAATGCCTCATAGTTGCTGTCCATCTAGGCTCTCTACTGATGGGGCAACGCATTTATGCCAAAAATGTAAGTGTTTCGGACATGCAGTAAAATACATATATTTTTTGCTGCTGAGCGGCGGGCCGAGCGGTGCGTGAATCAAGGTTAGCTTTTTCTGTCCAAGCTTTTTTTTGTCCAAGCTCAAAACTATATGGTATTGTAATGCAGAGACCTGCAACAACCACCATCTAATCTCCATCCACTTTCAGTATTGCACAGAAATGAAAGCAAACAAGGTGGATTCTGCCAGTATATTTAAAAAAAAAGATACGTCCTGTTAATCATTTTTGTGAGAGTGAAATGGCTCTATTCAGGTTATATTCTGTTATTCTTATGTTGTGGTCTGTTCAGCAAGTCCTGCTACACTGAAATCTGTGACTTGATGGTCACTGTGTCATTGGGCGCCGAATAGCTATTATAAATTAAAATACTGCAAGAAGGCGGGTTAAAGAGACACACAGGACAGGGATTCGTTGTGATTCATGTATAAACTAGCCAGCTTGCGTGTCTGTATTTACAGACACGCAAGCTGGCTAGTTTATACTTGAATAAACTACAAACACAATCCACACATTTCATCAGTCATCTATTTAGATGACTGATGAAATGTGTGGATTGTGTCTGTGCTTTTGCCAGAAGCTGTGAAACAGCCGAAGGCTGACAAATAGATGGGAAGGAAAAGTGATGTTTGCGCTACCTTTTGATGATTGGCCGATTGACAGCATGTGACCTCGTCTGCTGGAAACCTAATCTCGCGTCACCAGGCTTTCCACTGGAAACCACGCTGCAGCCAGCTGGCGGAACAGAAATTGATAGGTCACCACATTCGGCGCAACACTCCGGTGCCTTTCACACCTAAAGTCCTCTAAAAAGCTCCGGTCAGATCAAGAACCTGACACTCACTCAAACAGGCCGTTCAGAACATTTCTAGGGAAAATCACTCCATTGCCGTAGTCACTGGAGGAAGTGGAGAGAATGAGGTCTGTGTTGTAATCTTGAGGGAAAGTGGAGATATTTTACTAAATACAAATTTTCTGCCACTATTTTCCGTCTCTCGAAGAGTTAATTCAGCCTTCTTTCCCCTTCCTCCCTCCCCAGGAGGGCAGGGTGTTCTATGTTTCTGAAATGTGAAACCACACAGTGTATTTATTTACACAGAAAGTAAAACAACAGAAATTTAAATATCTTTACTAGCTGCCTGCCATGTGCTTTTCATCAGGCCTCTTCTATAATAGTTTGTGTGGCATGTTCTGGTCTCACTGTAGAACAAAAAGAAAGACAGCGTTAATTTAATGGTTCTGGTAACTCATGCTGCCCTCCTAATACGCGAGGAGGCCGTGTTTTTTCAATAACTTTTTTCATTTATTAAAAAAAAAGATTTGGAAAACGAAAAAGTTTAATACAATTAAAAAAATGATAAAATAAATGAAAAAAGTAATTGAAAAAACATGGCCCCCTCACGTATAGATGGGTTTCCTGTTTGTAAACATGAGAGGATGATGCGCGCGCAGTGGCGGGATGAGCCTGTAGAGGGCGCTATTACCCGCAGCAGCTCTGGCCATTGTACATTCAGAAAATAAATGGTCTTCACCAGGTTTAATGAAAGTAGATTAAATGATGCAGTTTGTAATATCTTCTTTACTCAATAAAAATGATTTGTCGGAAGTTGGATCTGTTTGTATATAATAGCAGCATTATGCCTATTATGCCTATAATAGCAGCATTATGCCTATCTAAATCCCGAAAATAACAATAGAGTGAATGGCGCTTCCGGTTCGTTCTCCCCCGCGCATGCGCAGATTGCGCACTCTGCTCTGTGATGACGTCGCGCGGAAACCCATCTATTAGGAGGGCGATATGAGTCGGAATCTATCATGGTTAAAATGGAGTTTGAAGTTACAATGGGTTTGTATAGGAAGGGGGCATGTCTGAAATTAATATCAAATATCTAAATACTGAATTGAGCAACTTAAACTGTCTTGGGTGTTCACAAAAGCCTGAGTAGATGATGAAATGACCCAATTTTTGGGGGAAAGTGAAATATCCCTTTAAGGTCATTACACACCAGGAGCGACGCGAATAAACAATACGAAAATGCGTTGCGATTATATCAAACTTTTATTTTGGTGATGTCTCCATTCATATAGGTTGATGCTTGTATTCATGCTGAAAAATCGACCGTTTCCAATGATGTTGCTTCATTGCCTAATAATCGTGCTCAGTGTGCATGTACTCATAACACAAACGGCTGCTTAAATTAATGATAATTAATCGCACAAAATAATCGTGACCTGGTGTGTATGGACCTTCAATCTTGTCCTGGTCGCTATTGTGCGCAAGTCAGCAGATGCAGCAGGTTTCGTTTTTTATTCTTTTGCAGACGGGGATAAAACAGAATTACTCCTGTGGGATTAACAATGACCCCCCCCCCTGCAGTGCCCCCCCCCCATTGAGATAATAATCGTGAGTGACCTGGTGTATGGACCTTCAATCTTGTCCTGGTCGCTGTTGTGCGCAAGTCAGCAGATGCAGCAGGTTAGGTTTTTTATTCTTTCGCAGACGAGGATAAAACAGAATTACTCCTGTGGGATTAACAATGACCCCCCCCCCTCCCCCTGCAGTGCCCCCCCCCCCTCCCCCTGCAGTGCCCCCCCCCATTGAGATACAAGTTTTCATCCACCAGGTATCATGTGTGTTGCAGGTATCAGGACTATTTCGGGATGCCAGTATTGGAAACGCTATCAACATTGCAGTTGTCCGTCTCATCATACTGGAGCAGGACGAGGTAAATACATTTGTATACGGTGGTTGGGGTAGGCTATATAAAGTTTATTGTTGTACTGTATGGCTCGAATACACAGACCGCTGAAATGTTACCTATAATATTGATAAGATATAAACTATCGTGTGAAAGATAAAGATCACAAGTTGAGCTTTCATAGTGCATTAACTAAGATCTGGTCCTTTTGTATCTCTCTTCCTTTTTATGGCCATTGGGAGTTCGTTCAGCAAGGGCACGGCTTTGGGTTTAATTTTTCGTTTTACAAGAACAAAAATAAGTTATGCTTTTATTTGAAGATATTCTTTATTTCCACTTTGAAATTGCACTATAAATAATAAAGTGTGGGGTCGCCCAAAAAAATCCTCCATAAAATGGGGTCGTGGTATAAAAAAGTTTGAGAACCCCTGCTCTAGAACCACCATTCGGTTAACATTTCCAGTTGGGTAGCAGTACGGCCTCTAGGGGCCTTTTAAGCCGCTTTTCCATCACAGCTTAAGCACGACACTGTCCAGTACAGTCCAGAACCGCACCGCACCGCTTCAAAATGTCTTGCGTTTCCATTGCACAAAAGTCCCCACTCGCAAAATCCCCACCCTCCCCTCCCCTCCCGAAGGAAATCAACGCCCCTTTCTTTAACACACCAACTTAGCCTCAGGCTACAGTGTTAGCCTAAATGCTAGCGTGCTTCCTCAGAGCTAGTTTGGCTCTTAAGTTATTATTTGGCCATGTTCACCCTGACTTTAATCTTCGCTATTGTTGGGAAGACCTGTGTGGTGTCTAAACACGTTGCCATCACTTATATAAAAAACATTATTAGCGTGTATCGTCGCACATTCATTGTTGCCAGGTTTAGCAGAAAAAAATAAGCAATCAGGTCTATGAAAACAATCCCAAAAGAAGCGACTATCTACGGCTATTTGAAAATAGCAGATCTACAAACTCACAACGCGTAGCAATGCGACGCATTGTGAGTGTGTGCATCTGCTATTTAAAAAATATATATACATATAATGTTGACAAATACATATTAATGTGGGGGTCCTTGACATGAAAATGTTTAAGAACCACTGGTTTCAACAACATATGGAAACAAGCCCCAAATAATCAATCACATTTTAAAAACAAGCAGTGGTGGAAAAAGTACTCAAATGTTTTACTTAAGTAAAAGTATCAATACTGCAATGTAGAAGCACTCTACAAGTGAAAGTCTGGAATTACTTGAGTAAAAGTACAAAAACCTTTGGTATCAAAATGTACTTAAGGTAGGCTACCAAAAGTAAGTACTAAAATGTTTGAAAATAGCAGATCTACAATGATGCGATGCGTTGTGAGCTTGTAGATCGGATATTTTCAAATAGCCTAGGTATAAAATAGGGCTTAAGTGGTTAATGTATGTTTTATAATGTAATCATTTATATCTGAAAAGTAACTAGTAACTAGTAACTAATACGTTTTCAGATAATTGTAGTGGAGTAAAAGTACTACCAATATTTACAAGCAACTTTACAGAAAAATAAGCCCAATGTCGCTTATAATAAGTGGACATGGCAACACTGCTACCGTAGTGTTTACATTTTACAGAGACCTGAGTGGACAGACACAGCTGTACCAATCAGTAGCAGTAGCAGCTTTAGCCCCGCTTAGCCCAGCTCAGACCTACCCAAGACTGGGTACTTTTTAGGCACCAGTTTAGTACCACTTACACACCACTCTACCCACTTCATTGTAGTGGAAACCGTCGCTGTGGTGGGCGGTGTGGGGTGGGCTAGGTAAGTCCATGTATATGGAAAGCCGCCTTTAGTCTATTACTCTTGTTTTCAGAAGAATGATGGCCTTTTCGGTGCCGCCAGTTTCTAATGTGTGAATAGCTGTACAGTAATTTCTTGTCCATCTTGATATATTATTGTGTGTTTGACAGGAGGATCTAAAGATTACACACCATGCTGACAACAGCTTGAACAGTTTCTGTAAGTGGCAGAAACGTCTCAACATGAAGGGAGACGAACACCCTGTCCACCATGACGTAGCTGTCCTGCTTACCAGGTAAACAACAACAGCTAGCCATTAGCTTAATTGGCTTATCTCATATCGTGCTTGGCTACTGTATCTAATAGTTGTCAAGTCACTACTGTAGAATGACAGTAGCAACTGAATAGTTATTTTGCCTAATTATTGAACCAGCTGCTATATGATGCTATATATCACGACAGGGCCATTGTAACTCAATAAAAACATGCCCACAGCAGTGATCAAAATGTCGTCTCATTAGTGCATCAGAAATACATTTTGTTTTGGGAGCAACAGAGTTGCAGACATTTCTTCTGTTCTTTCAGTCAGACCAAACTTTTTTGTCTTTTCTATGCTTATTAAAAAACGTTCAAACTTTTTTTTTTATCCGCCTCTCGTTGTTTTTGATGATCCACATTTGAATAGTGAAGAACCAACCCAAAATGGATATGTACAGTATGTTACATATTTTAAAACCCTATTTACTTAGTTGTCCAGGGCTCCCCAGGGCTCTATACTAGGTCCGCTCCTTTCTTTCCTCTACACTAAATCTCTAAACTAAAAATAGCCAATCTACAAGGTCACAGGGCGTCATGTTCTGATGTTTTGTGAGCTTGTAGATCTGCTATTTTTGCTGAATGTTCGCCCCCAGAATATGTGTTAAGACAGATGTGCTGTACTTTATGGCTTTCCAGAGCGAACCCCCTTCCTCTGTGTATAACAAAAGAAGCTTAGAGTCTAAGACAAGACAATGTTGCAAAAAGCAACAATGCACAATTCTTATTATAAACATTCCTAGGTAACTAATCTGGGAACAGGCTCCACGTATATTTGCTTGGATTATATTTAGACTTTGTAAGATGTATAGTGCTACAGTAGAATATTAAATTGTCTAATACCTGCGTAAAGAAAATAAGTTCTTGCCATGGAATGACCCTTGCCCTCCTCGCATCTCTATCCTCAAGTTCAAACAAGTCTACAGTAAACAAAAAAAAGAAAAGAAAGAAAGTAAAAAAGAAATGTGCACTGTTCAGAGCACAGATCTCCACCAAGCCGGGTTGCCTACCCAGGGTTGTGTTGCGACCTGTTATAGTGCCACCATGACGCCAATTGGAAACATTTGGGTGGCAGATCTTTCATTTCCACTCCAATTGGCTGATGATTGATTTACAAAGTTTGCAGCTGTTGCCAAAATTCTGCAAATGTTTCCTATAGCTTCTTATCACACCTAGACCCTGACTGTATAATTGGCTCACTTCTACATTCATTATTATACATCATTATCACATAGCCAGGATTTATTTCCACTAGGTGATAAGAGGGTGATAATGCTGCTCTTGTGCTGATAACATATGGTGTGGTAGAATTCATGGCTGAAGAGACATTTTCAAGCACAAAGGCACCAAAATGCAGAGTAGAAAAACAGCAACAGCAACGGTTCAGATAATAGCTATGTACCAATAAGGATGAGGCCTGCCAGCTGCACTTGCTGTAGGCTATTGTCAGTGAACTCCCTCCCCACAATGAATTCCTGAATGCTACAGTATTTTGCCATTGTCTTTGTGAATAAATTAGCCTACGGGTATGTGATCAAATATTGCACGGCATGCCTGGGCACAAGGTGCCTCCAGGGCTGTTAGTGGGGCTTTTAGACTTATTTCTCTTTACCTTCTGCACTAACCGCCTCCCTCAGCATTCAACCACCTTTTCTCTCCCTCTCTTTGATAGAAAAGACATCTGTGCAGCCATCAACAAACCATGTGAGACACTGGGCCTGTCCCACGTGGCAGGAATGTGTCAGCCACACCGGAGTTGTAGCATCAGTGAGGACACAGGACTGCCACTGGCCTTCACCGTTGCCCATGAACTGGGTCACAAGTAAGAATTGGCTGCCAGCAGCTGGAACGTACACACAGACCCTGGTCCCTGTTCAGCTCTAATCTATTCGTATTGACTAAATTAACATCAGAATTAATTTTCGGAAATATAGTATTCAGGGGATGAGCTATCAAATGTAAATACATGTATGCGGTCTCAAATGTAATGCATTTGTAATCGTCCTTTTTACCTGACAATTGTGAAAATATATATTTTTTGCTTTTGTGTTGTTCCTTGGAAAAATAGTTTTCATACAATAGTTTTGAAAGAACCACTTGATCAAGGCTTAATTAACCCCACCCTTAAGCTTCCCAAGGACATACAGGAAACAGTAATTCAGGTGCTGTTTTTGCCATATTATGCCATATTAGACATCATGTAGTACACATTGTCCTTGCTCATGACAGGATTAACTGGTGAGATCTGAACAGAAGCTGCTGCCTACTGACTTCCCACATCACACTTTCTCAAAGGGGAAGAGGTGTTTCTGCTGCCCTCTCTTCTCTCGTTTGGTTGTTTTCTTTGTCAGTGCATTTGCGTTCCTATCCTGTTCTTCCTGTCTGTTTTGAGGCCAGGACATGGCCAGAGTCTCTGCTGCCGTCTGCGTTCCAGGACCTCCACTTTCACCCTCGTCATCGTCTGATGACAGCCCATCTGCCCCCTCTACGCCTTGGGTGTGAGTCTGACTTGAGGTCCCTGCTTCGCCAGGCCACTGGTTCTTCTTACCATATCTCTGTTTGAGTCTCTCTCTGATCAGAAGGCCTTTTACTAGGAGAGTCCAGTTAGAGATCACCCTCTTCTCTTGCTTCTCTCTCTCCTTCTGTTTCTGGATCTCCTGATCCTCCACCCAGGCTGCTCTGAGGATCTCCTCTTGCTCCTCACAGACAACGTAGCCATCAGTCACAGCATGTGAATATCCTCCATGGAAGTCAAAGCCTGTGACAGCTGGAACAGCGTCCATGTCCAGTTTTTTGGCGACACGGTGCAGGCTGGGCAGTCGGAGGTGAACGCAGCCCACCGGTAACATGCACAGCTTAAACAGATAAACGTTACCATACTCATTACGTGGAACCTTCCCGTCTACAGCTATAGGAGGTTGGTACTCCTCAGTCTGCCATTCTCCAAACAGAGGCAGGTCCTTTGTCTGCTCTGACATAATTTTGGCCTTACGAGAACGATTAGAGAAACCCCTCACCAGCTTGTATGGCTCCTCTTCTCCTAGTTTGACTGTGCGTGCCTCTTTCATCCAGGTGTCTCTGGAATGCAGAGTATGTACACAGTCCCTAGAGTATACAGGCTCCCCCCTGCAGTACCCTAGTACGGCAGCTGTGTGGGGGTAGAGAGCCTCATACTTCAGCAGGTGTCTTTTTAAGGAATACAGCGGGTGGTTCTTATACTCTGTTATGGATGTTGGAAGAGGCTTGTCTATCATCATGGAATCGAGCTCCTTGTCCTCCTGTCGGTCCCTCTCATCCTCCGGTCCCAGGAATTGCATCAATGTGTCCTCCCACCAATCCTCCTCCACCCGCCTCTTCCTGGATAACGTCATGTAGCTCGGGTCATACTTCCTGCCCAGGTCCTTCAGGTGCCCCTCCTCGTCCACGGACACCACGTAGGTCACCGGCACCGTTGCATTCTGGAAGCAGAGGTGCGGCTGGCCAACCCCCTGCTGCACGTCCACGCAAACCCAGGAAGATGTTTTGGGTACATATACTTCCAGCCACTCGTCTGCACCTGGCCCCTGTATCTTGTTCCCTCCACTCTTTCTCCTCGCTCCTTTACTTGTCTCTCCTCTCTCATCTTCCTCCTCGCCTTCCTCCCAATTGTTGTTGTCCTCTTCATTGTTCTTTGCCTTCTTACTCCTACCTCCTCCACTCTTGCTCTGTAGCGTTGTGTTGTTTTTGTTGTTTGTCTTGGCTTTACTCTTTCGTTTCCTCTTCTGTGATTTAGCCCGGCCCTCAGAATCCTCACTCTGCTCCTCACTGGTCACCTGAAACTCCTCACCCTCGCTAAGCCCGTCCTCCCTCTCCTCTCTGCCGCTCTCCTCCTTGTAGCTAACCTTTGATGCGACACTGCAGCATTTAACATTTTTCTTGGGTTTCTGTCCGCCTATCATCACACCCCTCTCTCCCCCCACATCTTCTTCCTCTTCCTCTTTTATGTTTTCCCCCTTGGCTTTCTTTCCCCACCTCTCTCCTTTGGTCTTCCCGCCAGCGGCAGCATGTCTTTTGGTGCCAGGGGAGACCCTGGGTTCAGAAGGCAGGCTGTCTTTGGAGGTTTTCTGCCCAGGAGGGTTGCTCTGTCCTGGGGCACTGCTGGAGGATCTAGCTCCTTCGCCCCTAGGAGGTGGTGGTTTGAGGGAAATTGGCTGCAGGGAGAGAACCAATCGGCAGAAGAGCTGCAGAGACCTCAAAACCAATAGGAACAGATGTGTCATCTCCTGGTGGTCCCTGGCAGACAGGCTGGCCAGCCGTCTCTCCAGCACACCCCTGGGGTCCGGATGCTTCTCATAGGGAAGACTGGGGTTCAGAGTGAAAGTAGCACCAAACCATTTGAGCAGTCCAGAAAGGTAGTGGTTGTCCATGCTTTCCTTGGCTACATTGCTGAAGTGGACCGGCAGCAGAGACAGAGTGATGGCCAACAGTTCTGGTTCGCTGCAAAGGCGGCTCCGGAACATCCCATTGGCGATCAGGCACATAAGGTGTACCTTGTGTGTATCTATCAGCAGATCCTTGTTGCACCGATTCACCATCCTTCTCAGGTACGCCTCAAACATCGCATTTCTCTTTTCCCTTCTCTGTCTCTTGTGCACAACATCTGGAGTCTCAATCTCAATCTCCACTGGATGGGATGACAGAACCGGCTCTGGTGGCTCTACTGGGCCCAGAGGTCCAGCCAGCTCTTCGACCTCCTCCCAATCATCTTCCTCGCTCTCCTCCTTGTCTTCCTCATTTACTGACTTCATAGTGTCAGTTTCAACAGTGGTTGTTGCCATGGGGACCACATCAAAGTCATCTTCATTGTTATCATTGTTAGTCATTGGTTGTGCCTTCAGAGGGGAATTGAAGTATTCGCTGGTGATGGTGGTAGTAGTCTTGGAGGCATAGACCCTTGCTGGCTTGGAAGAGGAACGTGGCTTAGGTGTGTTCTTCATCTCAATCGTGACTCCTTTATCTGCTATATACTTCAAGAATATCCCATCTATGGTGCCAGACTTGTAGGTATTTGATCCAGGTTCTGGTTGGTAACCCTGTAGGCTGTTCACTATGTACAGCTATAGTGTGTTGGCCTGGGTCAAGTCTCTATATTTTGATTTCAGCAGTTTCCAGGTTGTTTCTGTCCAGTTAATATCTTCTGACAAAAGACAACGATTCCAAGCAGTTGTATCATGTTAGTACAATCAACAGCTGATTAAACACAGACTAGCCAGCAGACAGCGGCTTACATACACAAACGGTCTACCAGGACATATGTGCACCCAGTTGTGAAAAGTTGACTGTATGAGATCATGTATTAAAATGCTTTCATTACCTTCATGAACTCACAGTGGCGCGTCTAGGATTTCTTTACTGCTGGTGTTAAGGGGGAGCCAGGTCAATCTGGCACTGTTTGTCTGAGTCACACGAGGACAATTTTGGGATTGCGTGTGTATAAAAAGGCAATGGGTGGGAGGGCTATGATGAAGGTCTGTCATGATGTCATTATGATGTAGCGATAGTGACAGGCTGTGGGGAACACTTTGAAAAGTGTGGCATGTTGTGTCATCACTCGGACAAATGTGACATTACAATGGTACACGGCCTACAGTCCAATTCATGGTACAGATGTAATGTATTAATAGTCTGTAATGTATTGTAAGTGCATGTGACAATTAAAAAATCACACCCAGTGTGAAGTGGGCGGTGTGGTCATCACAGTGGTCATCATAGTGATGGAAGCTCACTTCCAAAAAAAATCCTATTTATAGGTTATTAATGTCATCATGTGTCTCGCTAGCCAATCACAGTGCTGAATAGAGTCAGCCAATAGAGTCAGCCAATCACAGTACAGCTAGGGGTGTACTAATGGGCCAATCACAGTGCAGGAAACTAATACTAATGAGGTGTCCCAACCCCACTTATAGGGGCGGCTACACCGCCCCAAAACAATAATAGGGAAAATGGGAATAGCGTGGCTTCATGTAGATCTCGGATTTCATGTAACCAGCCTGTGATGTCAGTCATCTATGACTTATCTACAGTATGAGGTATCTATGACGTATGCTTCCATATGGGCAAGGTTTCAACCCGATCCAAGCCCCATTGACTTTAGTCAATGTTAACCTATATATAAAGTTAAATATTTCCAAAAGTATAAAACATACTGTATGTGGGGGGGAAAAAAACATTAGTGGAGATTAGGGGTGTGCCGATACACTAATTTCACCAAACGATACGATACGATATTTGGCTCACAACTTCGATACGATTTCGATACGATACGATACGCACTTTTTTTATTATGAAAAATATATGGGGGAGAAAAAATGCAAATGCAAACAAATAATTCTGTTTTTGCATTATTCAGATATGTGAACTTAACGTAACTTTTCAGCTACAATAGCTGTTTTGAATCCAAATAGGGCAATAGTGTGACACCTGACCCGAAAAAAAAACAACATGTTGTCACCCTTTTCACCTCGAGGCTGTTTGCATGCCTGATTATTATTATTGTAAAAAAAAAAAAAAAAAATTAAAATGATATTTTCCCCCCCCAAAACGATACATATCGTCACGAAAACGTATCGCGATATATCGCGGGACGATATATCGGCACACCCCTAGTGGAGATACGTCTTTGGCCTACTGTAACTGTACAAAGTTTGGTTCTGGTTGGTCCAGCGGTTGACGAGATTAGCTCCAGACACACCCTCTTATAAATGTCTAGCCTCCTGCAGAGCCACGCATAAAAGGTTTGGACGTTGTACTTGGATAGTGTGGACAACCATCTAGTCTTTTGACAATCTGGGAACATATTCGGTAAAATAAAAAAATAAAAAATTGCCTCTGGCGGCACCTCTTCCTTTTTTGTGAAGAAATTGTCTCCACCCCTTTGTTAGTCCACATCCTCCCATGTGCTTCTGTGTTTATTCCTACTAACAACAACACTACACGTTTAGGGCAGTGGCGCTGACAGATTCTGCCATCAGCTGAATCTGTCTTGAGAGATTAGTCTTTTGAGAACCCATTGTAAACATTCTACTGTGTAGCATTGGTTCCAAAACCAATGTTTGTCTTCTCGGCAAATGGAGATGTGTCTTCTCTAATACAGTTGTTCTCCATGAGATCTCAGGGTTCTCAATTATATCATATTAGCTGTCAACGGCACATTGCCAGGTGCATTCAGTTTGACCCAGCAGTCTTCACAGGCTTTCATCATGTAGCCAAATTGGAGATCAACTGACGCCTCCCAGAAAAAAACATTCCATACATTGATAGTTGATGCATTCCTGACCTACTTTTTCCCAGCTGAATACAAAATCTCATTGCCTGTTCACAGGGACTATCCTATATTCTAGACCACACAGCTTGGCTATCTGCTGTGGCAACATTAGATTTATTTATGAAGGCCAATGTAAATCTGTGTGGCATTGAAGGAAATAAAGAAAATATTGCCAGTACAAAGGAGGCAAAACAAAAAAACTATTAATAGAGGGAATCATTAGTTAATCATTACTTAAGCCTCAATTAATTATTATAATTAGTTAATTAATTAATAATTGCATACTTAAACTCTTTGACTGTGTAATAGTGTGGGCAGAATTTGTCAAAGAGTTAACATTTACTTCAGAATTAATTGAGGCTTAAGTAATGATTAACTAATGATGAAAACCACGACCCACTTGAGGGTCCCCCTGGGACCACCGGGCCTATCCAGTGAGCCAGTCCAACTTGGGAGACCCCCATTAGCCTAACACACAGCCATACACTACGTGTATGAATGTGCTTGTTATTGTGAGTTGTGAGTGACCGAATGTTTGTTGTCAATAAATCTGTTTATCTGTTTTTGTACAAGACTGCACTAGGCCTTTGTATTTCTTCTAGTCATCTTTGTGGGTGAAGCACCCTTCTGAGCGCTCTAGTTTCCTTTAAGACTAACCTGATGAGTTTTTAATTCCTTGCAATGAAGTGAAATGTACACGTGCATGTGTGTTTGCCAGCCAGTGCTAGACAACTGTACAGTATTACTTACTTATTCAACTGCTGATAACTACATACATATCTGCAAAATGTATACTGCCTGTGTTTACATTGTACCTTTCTGTGGAATTTGCTTCTGTGTCACAGCTTTGGGATTCAGCATGATGGGCACGGTAATGACTGTGAGCCCATTGGGAAAAGACCTTTCGTCATGTCTCCACAGCTCCTGTATGGCTACGCCCTACCCAGCTGGTCCCGCTGCAGTCGCCAGTACATAACCCGTTTTCTCGAGTGAGTACCAGAGTTGTGTTTGCCCAAAATACTGGTTTAGGGTATGCCCCCCTTTAAGTGTTTTCTGGTACTGTCTGCTTATTGCACACTTTCTCTTTTCAGTATTTTCACTATATAATTCAAAATAACGACCATAGTTTGTGTGTCTGTGGGCGGAGTTGGTGTGTCCAGGTGTCCTACTTACTTGCAGAACACGTGTACAACGCGTCCAATTGCCTATATATTTGGCCCCCAAAAAATCGATCATGGCTGTAGCCTTCGGACCGTCTACTTTTAATTGTTCCGTCTGCATTAAAAAAAGAAATGGCCCATTTTCTGATCAGTTACTGACGCGCTTGTACACTACCGTACCGTGATGCATATTATGTCACCAACCAGCACGAGGGTTATATGCGAGCTGATGTGTGAGAAGTTTTTATTGGACTTTGTGAGCCCACCATTCCAAGCCCACCATTCCAATCCCCACCCTCCCACCCCACACTAAAAATGTAAGCATTTCTATGCCATTTGCAGAGGATGCCTAGACCATGATCGGAATCATATCAATACTGCATTTCAAATATAACATTCCACTGTAACAAAGTTTTGCTCTCGTCATTCTGCACCAACCAACAAGTCAAGCTCAATAGTTAATCCATGCTGATGGAAATCCTTTGCTGTGCTTTTACATTACAGTAGCCATGGCCTATTTAATCGCGCAATAGAGATGTATTTTCAACACAAATGCCCTGCATACAGCCTTCATGCAACGAGTGGGTTAACAACGTTTAATTGACAACCATTGAGCTGAGCAACCTGCACATGTGTGTGTTCTTATTTTCTATTCAATTTTATTCTCAATTTTATTCTCAGCACAGGCAGGAAAACACCCGCAGACAGACCGTGTGTGTGTGTGTGTGTGTGTGTGTGTGTGTGTGTGTGTGTGTGTGTGTGTGTGTGTGTGTGTGTGTGTGTGTGTGTGTGTGTGTGTGTGTGTGTGTGTGTGTGTGTGTGTGTGTGTGTGTGTGTGTGTGTGTGTGTGTGTGTGTGTGTGTGTGTGTGTGTGTGTGTGTGACAAATACATTGCTGCCTATGTATACAAATACATGATTAATATACATTACACTCAAAGTGATGGGGACAAGGCCAGGCAGTGACTGGGAGGTTAACCGGAACAGTGGCCCCTGACAACATTGGCCAACATTTTATTTTCTCTTACATTTAAGGCCTAATATTTCTACAAATGCTACAAATTGCAATAGAACCTGTGAGAGTCACAAAGTTTGCGGATAAACAAGAACTTGAAGGGTAACTTTAGCTCTGATAATGATATACCATGCATGTTAAAATCATGTACAATTACTGCCCACTGGACCTGTATCCATCTGGGGGTACACAGGGCTTTCACGTAGGAAGGGGCTTTCCCCAGCTAACTGCACAACCCACTGTTTCACCGCATTCATGCCTTTTTATGTTTGATAGGATAATTTTCTTGGCAGTCCTTTATAATGCACAGGTTTTGATCATCATTCAGCACAGGACGCTATTGAGGACGAATTAATCATACTGTATAAAACCTACAAGTGAATGATGATATAGAAACAAATCCATTTAAAACTAGCTAATGGATGTAGAAGTAGAATCCTTTCTTTGGTGTAATGGACAGCCACTCAAAACACAGAAATAGCTACAAATGGATGGCATGTGATGTATGAAATGCACTGAAAACTCATCTGTTTTGCTCTTTTATGTTGATATGCCACTGAAATGTAGTGATGCAGCTTTTGTGGCGAAAAAAACAGCTGAACTACATGAAAGCTACATTATTCTGAAAGTGAGAAGTAGACATTACAACATGTGTTGGTGTTTTATTTCTTTGTACCATGAAAAGGTCTTTATACTTTTACTTTTGATACTTTTACTTTTGATACTTAAATACAGCTTCTTCAACACTTTGACCCAAGTGATTTTCTTATAGGTGACTTTAGCTTTTACTGAAGTAAAAATATCTTTCAAGTAAGATATCTGTACCTTTACACAAGTATGGCTTTGTACGCCAACTGTTTATTTCTCCATGTTTAACATGTAAGGCATAATTGGGCAGAAATCATGAAGCACTTGCAGCTATTTGTAACATGGCTGCTTAATTGACAGCTACCCTCGCACCCAAAAATAAATTGGTTTCCGGTTAAACAGTTAACTATGAACATTTTGTTCAATTTTGTTGTCAGGCTCTTGTGGCCCCCAACTTCAAGTAATTTTATAACTGTGGCCCCCTGCCTAATCTAGTTACCCCAACATGCAGCAAAGCAGATCTACAGTAGTATATTAGGAAATACATAACGACCAGTGTAGTGTAGCAGTGTCTTGACTGCAAATGCAGTACTGGTGGGTTTTAATTTGGGACCCTGAGTGAGTTACAAACATTCCTCCATTCTAAAAAGTAGCCTACCCTTTATTCTTATTGGTTTATGGTTGGTTAACCATTAATGAGCTTTGGTTAACGGTTATGAAAAACCTTTAAAATGGTCATTCTGTAGTCTGTAAACCCAACCATCCAATAATAATCTGTTACATTTATTTTTACATTGGAATATGGAATGTGTTCCAGGGGCCAAATGAAAGCTCAGCTGGGGCCGGATTTGGTCCACTGGCTGCCAGTTGAATACTGGTGTAGTGCCTCAGTAATTTAGGATCATAGGTAAACTAAGAACCTCAGTCTAAACAGTATAATATACTGTAAATTCAAACTATACAAACTACAGGACGCCAAGTCAACGAATTAACCTGGCATCTGTTTAAATAAACACTATTTAAATTACATTTTAGTCTGAAGAGGTGAATCTTCAGATTACGGCGGAAATTTGGGAGTGAAGGTCCTTACACACCGGCGAATGTGGCGAATATACGCAAAATTCGGACTCGTTCCGAATAATTAAAAGACGCTTTTTCGCTTCGCTTTTCCGCTTTTTCGCGCCATGTACGCTTGCATTGACTTTATAAGGTTTTTAAAAAAAGCGTATTATTCGCACGAAAAAATCGCCCCGGTGTGTAAGGACCTTTAGTCTGCAGTTCTTACAGCAATGGGGAGTTTGTTTCACAGTTTGGGAGCCAGAAGGGAGAAGAGTCTGGGTCGTATGGAGCGTTGTCCCGGATGTTTTAGGGAAGGGTCAGACAGCTTCCCTGTGTTAGCTGATCTTAGTGAGCGGGAGGGGTTGTAGGGTTGGATCAGGCATTGAAGATATGGGGGTGCCATAACTTTGGTTGCTTTGTAAGCCAACATCAGTGTTTTGTACTCGGGTGTTTTGTGCGGGCAGTAACAGGGAGCCAATGGAGGGAGCGGAGAAGGGGGGAGAATTTTGGCTGGTTGAAGACCAAGCGTGCTGCGGCATTCTGGATCATTTGGAGGGGCTTAAGTGCACATGCTGGGGGGCCAGTAAGGAGCAAGTTACAGTAGTCAATTTTTTATATGACTGAGGTCTGGATAAGGAGCTAGGCTGACTCCTGGCCTGGGTGAGGAAGGGTCTGATCCTTCAAATGTTATAGTGTAAATATAGAGTGTAAACCTACAGGATCGAGTGATCGCTACATGTGTGCCTTGAATGAGAGCTGACTGTCCAGGACAACACCAAGGTTCTTGGCCGTTGGAACCAAAGTCACCAGGGCGGCAGTAATGTCTCAACACATCACATGGGTGATGTCAAACATTTGCACAAATCATGATTTTAAGTTTTGTATACATATAGTTTAGTAAGATATAAATGTATACTTTACTATAAATATTTGTATGTTTTATTTTTATCCCCATCACCATTTTTTTGCTGAAACCATAACACCTGGAATTCATTAAGAGGGACTTTATGGCTGTATGCCTGTAGCATTTTGACCTCAGTCCTGTGGGAGTGCTTAACACGATGCCCCCCCCCCCCTTCCATGCTCAGGCATATGTCAGTGCCTCTAGCGCTTAATGTTTGTGTGTGTGAATCTAAGCAAAGGTCTTCAGTAGCTGAAAGCCTCTTCATATTTTGTGAACTTTAATGTGGCTGGTTCCCAGTTCCCATTTTGTTGCTTTTTTCCCCCAGTGTCAGTATGCATATTTTGTGTTCACAATTATTATGTCAGGATATCCATAACTCCATTGGCAGCACACAAGAAGTATTCAGTAAAGCAGTGTAACTCAGCTGGACCGTGGATACTGTACTCAGTTTAGATGTTCTGTCCTTTATTGTGTGCATGCAAACAGTTATAAAACAATCTTATAGTTTTCTGTAGGACTGCTTCTTTAGCGGCAGCCGTAGCTTAGTGGATAGAAAGGCCGTCTGATAAGCAGCAGAAGGTCACTGGTTCGCCTCCCGACCCCAGTCTACAGTATGTGTTGAAGTGTCTGTGTGTTCATTTTTAAGTCTTAACAGAAGCCATCTCTCACCTTGTAAAGGTGTCAGCAGACCGTCTACAGTCATTCCTAAAATTCTTACTCACACCAGGCACGCTCAAGTACCAAAACACATTAGTCAAATAATATTGATTTATTGAGGCAATAGAGTAGGAAAGTGGGACTAATGAAATATTTTACTAACATACTAAACAAAAACGAAAACACAAAGAATATTTTCTGTCCTACTATTTGATTTGGATTAACTAGCCCAATATTAAATTCTGCACATCACTGGGTGTGGGAGAGGGACTAAGAGCATTAGTCTCTAGAAAGCAGAACAAGGAAATGGGACTTTGCTGGCTGTTTGCACCACATGCGTATTACAACAAGGGGGAATCAGTCAGCATGTCAGTCATGATGATAGTAGTTTGGGACAAATTCTATCTTAGGATAAAAACGCCAATTTAGTAAGGGAACTATACAAAATGTTAAATACAGTATGGACCATTGTGAAAAGGTTTTGAAATGTAGGGAACTACAATCTGTGATTGTGAATTTGAAGGTATTAAAAGGATAGTTCACCCCCAAAATGATTTTTTTCCTATCGATTAGTCATCCCATGGAGACTTGAATTCATGGATATTTTTTAGTTTTTGTCACATTCCTAAGCCAATTATTTGATGTCCGGCAGCGGTTCCGGTAGGAGACACGAAGAGTCTCCTTTGTGTCTCCTACCGGAAGCGCTGCCTACCGGTCCACTGGTCATCAAATTATTGGCTTAGTAATGAGACAAAAACGAAACAATATCCATGAATTCAAGTCTCCATGGGGTGACTAATCGATAGAAAACAAATATTTTTTTGGGGGGTGAACTATCCCTTTAAGACATTTTAACTCAATGAAAATAATTAAATATGGTTTCATTTAGGTGAGCTGTAGACAGTTGCCTGCTGTCCTTGATGATAATATATTGTAATACTGCCAGAAATCTGATGAATTAAGAACAAGAAAGGAGGAAATAAATGTAAATGACATGACTAGACTTTATTAACAGAACATCGAAGGCTTCATTGAAGTTGTGACCTAAACTTTTTTATTCTTTTTATTTATTTTTATGGCATGAAACAAAAAATTACTTAAAATTGCAGCTCTTGATGGCACAACAAAAGTATGGATTCAATATGAATTTCATTAGGCTATACTGTTGGTGAATTAAATGTAATTAACGTCTTTTCTTTCAGTTGCCTCTAACAAGCAAACAAAGTAGGTACTTGCAAGTACTTGGTCCAAATTATTTGGTGTTTCTAGCTTTAGGTTTACATTTTATATTCCCATTCATAATTCATTCTATTCCTCTAGCAAAAATCGACTAGCCTCCTCAACTCCCCCTCCCCACCCCCTTTCTGTTTTGTCTTTCATTTTCTTGACTTAAGTACAAGGGTTGCATTGTAGTAATCCCCCAGGCTTTTACCACTCTGTTTGTTTCAGATGTTGGGGCTGTAGGTGTTGGTTTATGTGGAATGTAGAAGGTCAGACTGAACAGCGGGGTAGAGATGTTATCACACAGATGGGCTGCACATAAACAGAACCACTCTTCATGAATTCCTAAAAGGGCACAAGGGGAAGGTTGCAAAAAGCTTTTCATGCATTTAATTAGGCAAAGTGGAGACAATTAGCCTAAAGCCCACTCCATGAGCATGTGAAGGCATGCCAAAATAGAATTTTTTTCTGCATTATATTCAATATTCCTTTAAACACTAATTATCAAATGTAATTGGATAACTAAACATAAACCATTGCGTTTTCTCTTAATCCTATGTAAATGAAAGTGCATGAATTATGTATACTAGTTCATACCAGGGGATATGCACACCTATTTGCAGACATTGGGTTATGCACTTTGTACATGCATAGCATTTGTATTGCTGAACATCCCTAAACAAAGTAGTAGTAGCAACTATTAGCACCATTCAGGTGAACGCAATGTTATATTTTTTAGGCAGGTCGACCCCAAGTGAATGCTGCATTACCCGGGGATGTGCCCAGGAAAAGTATTTGCAGACTTTTAGTTGTGTATGGCAGTGGTTCTCAAACTTTTTCATGTCAAGGACCCCCACATTGATACACATTAGCCCGTGGACCCCCATTTGAAAAGATATGCCAGGGACCCATAGGAGAAGATTTCAAGGACCCCCAGTTTGATATGCATGAGGCCATGGACCCCCATTTGATGGCATCTTTTATCTGTGGAAGCCCAATCTACACTGTACAATCAGTGTTGATTTAACTCTTGAGAGTTACGTGTCCATTTGGTTCCATTTGTACACTCTCTGAGTTACAGACACATAAGGGTCCATTTGGTTCCTAATTAGCTATCATTTAGCTGGGGACCCCCTGGAACCCGCTCAAGGACCCCTGGGGGTCCCCGGATCCCACTTTGAGAAGCAGTCATCGGCATCGCAGTCTCGGAAGACCATATATTTCTTGTGCCTGGGAGTTAGGTTTTAGCGTAGCATCTTCTGTGGCTGAGAAGACCAATGCGGGAGAGGCAGACTCGGCCGCAGATGTCATACGTGTAGGCCGGTAGTCCTCTTTGTTCATGGTGTTGAGCCAGGGTGGTTTCAGACGTGAGCGGCCCGCTGCGGAGTGCCTCCTGCCACTGAAGGCGGTCCTGAGCTGCATCTTCCCAGGTGACGGGGCTGATATTAAAGGACTTGAGGTCTTGCCAATCTGTCTCTTGCCAGATGATAGTTCCGCATAGAGGATGTCCTTTGGGTTCGTCCATCGTCCTTCCGTCGGACATGGCCCAGCCAGCGGAGACGTTGCTGCCTCAGTAGAGAGTACATACTGGGAAGCTGTGCTCTCTCCAGGACTGCTGTGTGGGTGATCCTAACCCTCCAGGTGATGCCCAGTATACGCCTATGGCAGTGAAGGTAGAAGCTGTTTAGCCGCCACTCTTGGTGGGAATATAGGGTCCAGGTTTCACTACCATACAGGAGTGTGCTGATGACACAGGCTCTGTACAACTGTACCTTTTGTATGGACGGTGAGCTTACCATTGTCCCATACTCTCTCTGTGAGCTTCCCAAAAGTTTAGGCAGCTTTCCCAATGCGGCCACTGAGTTCAGCATCGAGTGACAGTTTGTCGGTGATGGTGGACCCGAGGTAGGTGAAGGTGTTTACGGCTTCCAGTGTGTAATTGTTGTTTGTAATACAGGGGGGATTTTCAGTGCCCTGTCCCATCGTCTTGGTTTTGTTTAGACTGATGGTCAGGCTGAAGTCCTGACAGGCTTGGGTGAACTGGTCCATGAGGGTTTGCAGGTGCTCCTGGGAGTGTGCTACCACTGCTGCATCATCAGCAAACAGCATGTCCCGGATGACGAGTGGCCTGACCTTTGTCTTGTATGGGCAAGGCGTGTGTTCCTATGTGTCGATGTCTGCTTAGCTGCGTCTGTTACAACACACACACACACACACACACACACACACACACACACACACACACACACACACACACACACACACACACACACACACACACACACACACACACACACACACACACACTCTCACACACACACACAGAGCCGCGGACCCCCAGCGAATGCTTTGGGTTTAGATATAAATACGTTTAACAGCCTATTTGAATTTATACGTGTGAACAATGTCACTGTTGAACTTAACCACACTTTTATTTACCATTTACCATTGTATTTAAAGTTATACAATGCAGGTCCACAAATATCGATTTTTAGCAGCTTCTGCTGGTCATTACCGTCACTGCAGGCCGTTCGTTTATTCCTCAGTTACCCAGAATTCCATTTGTTTTCACCGGAAGACGGAAGCGTTTCAAAAAGCGTTCTTTTAATTGTTTTATACTATCTGTGGATCGTTTCTCTTAGCCAGTGGAGCTTTAGTTACCGTGAGCTGTGTTTTCTTTTTCTGTTGTTTTTCGATCTTCAAATCGTACAATCTCTTAAAAACAGCGTGCGATTCCTTTTTGTTATTAGCGCGGTAGTTCCTGGCCAAACAGGAAACCGGTGCGGTAGTTCCTGGCCAAACAGGAAACCGGAAGCCGGATGACGTCATTTTCGCGGGAAAGGCTCACCGAGCCAACTTTTCAATAGAAATTATAATAGAAAAGGCTTTTGGGGGTGAAATTCATGGAGTGGGTGTTGTGAAACATTTGCCACTCACAAAAGATATACAATTTAACTTTAGTTTTGTTGAAAAAGTTACCTAGTATTACTTTAACTTTTAACTTGTTATTTTTAGTTTGTTTGTTTTATAGTGACACATTGATTTGCCTTGTAAATATACCTATTTTTTGCTTTTAGTGTTGTTGCTGATATGTAATGTATTGTATCTCTTGATGATGAATTGAGTACAATGGACAAAAATGGAAACTGCCTTACTGTTTTCAAACTGCTAGCAAAGTATTTAATCAATCAATCAATCCGTGTGTGTGTGTGTGTGCGTGTGTGTGTGTGTGTGAGAGAGAGAGAGAGAGAGAGAGAGAGAGAGGGAGAGTCTAGTCTGCATCGTGCTAATGGTTACACTTAAACCCTAACTCCCCAATAGTCGCGGCTGGGGCTGGTGCCTGGATGATGTGCCAGTGAAGGACAAGCTGTCTCATGCCTCCATGCCTCCTGGGGTCCTGTACAGCGCTGCTCATCAGTGTCGCCTGCAGTATGGATCAGGTTCCCTGCTCTGCGACGATGTTGACGTAAGATCCTCTAGAACAGTGCTCATTATCTCTAGTCATGTGTGATAATTTTTGCTCAAAATGCAACAAATCATGAATACAGCACCCTATTGCTGGGAAACCTTGCACGCATATATATTACCACTAAGCCAAGGAAGAACCTCCATCCCAAATTATTCAAGCAGCTGGTGTGAGATTCAGGGGAAGACAGATGATCAACAGGGCTTATATTTTTGTACCATTGTGATTATTGGATAAATGACACCTGTGTGAGTGTACGATGTATGTTGTACTAAAAGCATATATATTCATTGATTTTATGCAAGTAACACCTTATTCATACACACACACACACACACACACACACACACACACACACACACACACACACACACACACACACACACACACACACACACACACACACACACACACACGCCATATATAGTACATGCATACATACTGTACTTACAGAATTTGATACACAAATACAAATTGAACATAATGGCAGTATAAAGTACAAATAAAAATAGGAATATCACTTGAAAAAGAAAACCAAACAATATACATTAGTATAACAATGTAAAAGGTTTGAAATTATACTGTATCTTTATTGGATAACGGATAGTGAACGAGAAACATGGCCCATGAAACAACCAAACAAAATGTGACAGTGTGAGAGAGAGAGGAGAATAATGGAACAAAAAACAGGAGACCACACATGTAGTCTTTAACAAACATGTAGTTTCTCTGTGATTCTCTATAAATTCCAATAGCTGCCATGTGTTCAGGGGTTTACGAGCAGCCCACCAGTGCAGAAAGAAACCACAGGATGCACACAAGACTATATTCTCTCCTGTCTGACTCCACTTGTACCCAACCTTAAGGAATCCAGTCACCAGAATTATACAGACGTTTTTCAAACCAAGGGTCCTAAACCTAAGAATTACTCATTGTACCTGTAATCATTGTTAATATTTTCCAACTTAACTTAAACTTAAATTACAATACCCAGAATCCCTCTTCTTTGAAAGGTACTGTATTGTTTGGCCAAGTCATAGACACTAAATCAATAGATTTTAAGACGAGAGAGACCACACAAAACTGGTATGAACGGGTATGAAGGGTATGAACTACATATAACATATCTCACACTGATTTCATCCACATACAGTAGTTGATGAAAGAGTAGACCCAGGAGGATGTACTGGCCATTTGTCACTTTATATTTAAATTGTAAAAATCATAACAGTAAGCTCTGTCCAGCCTCTGGCTTATTTTCATCAGTCACAGTATGGTCAGGTTAATTGAATAAGAAGAACATTATACCTACAGTAATTGACTAGCAGTTGATTGCTATAAGGTATTCTGAAAGCCCAACTTGCCTTTCTCTGCAGTTACAATAAGATCAATCTTAATGTCCTTGCCTCTCTTCTTGATGAATTGTGCAACTTTAGTCAGCTGCAGAGGGCATAATTCTCCTGTACTCCTGTTTAGGGTTCTGAAACTCTCAAAACAATGTAATGTAAAAAATAAAATAAAATAGAAAAGACAGTCCAGAGTTATAGTGCACAGTTCATTGAGTTTTTTTTTTCTTTTCCTTTTTGTAAACAAGCAATGTGGTTTTAATGTATTCTACATGTAACCTATCCCCTACATTTCAGGATGTGCAAGGTTTTGCTGTTTCAATCTTTCATACAGCTGAGACCAATACATATTGTTGTTCTCGTAGTAAATTGAGGTCATTGACATAATATTTCCATAAATTGAGGTTATTGACATTATATTTCCATAACATTGTTATTATTGTTCTTGAGCATTTGTTTTGCACACAGAAATAGGCAAGGTCTTGAGTTGCAAAATAGCTTAATGCAGAATACAAATTGGAGTTCACTCAGAATCGCACATTGTGAAGGGAATACTCATTTAAACCCACACAGTCTGATGAGGATCATCACAATTGCACCTTTTCACATTGCACAGTGCAACATATAATGATATATATATGATATATGATATATATAAAACAATTATCGTATAAAACAGCCAAAATCATGCATTTTGCAAGCACCTTAAGGGAAAACCACCCAACAAACATACAATAATTAAGTTTATAATATACATACTACAGTATATGACATACATATATATTATATTAGTATATATTATGCACATTATCTTACAATAAATGCACCGAATCTCTGTCTGTAATCCGCGTATCTCGAGAACCGTTCGACCGTCCCGACTTCAAATTGGGCACATACGTCACAGACGACCCGAGGGAGTGCAATGCCCGGCGTCCACTCAGTCGGAGTGGCGGTTGTCCAAAACCACCAGAAAAGGCTCTGGCTGTGGCCCAAATGAGCCAATTGATTGCCAACCCCCGCCTTAGCTTGATTTGCCAAATTCCCCACACATGTCGAATTCCCCACACCTGCCATTTGATTACTTTTAGTCGGTCCACTTTCCACAGTCACTTTGCACACTTCAGACATTCTCCACACTTTCTCCACAGACATTTAACACTGCACAAGGACTTTCCAGAAATGGGAAATCAATAGGGGAAAATTACTTACTTTGTCTACAACAAAGGCAAGCAAGAAAAGGATCAATCAGACATTGGAGACATTCTCTCTCTCTCTCTCTCTCTCTCTCTCTCTCTCTCTCTCTCTCTCTCTCTCTCTCTTTCTCTTTTCCTGTCCCACTCTGCTGTAATGTCTAATCCTATATTAGACTTGGCTAATGGGAGGGTCTGCCACGTATGTCATTACAGTATGACTCAGACATAACCATAAACAAACCTGATGCGCCCATATATAGGCATTTATGGAGATCCAGTTGTCCTTATATGGGCACAAAAGGGACACAGACAGACTGGTACAACAGACACTCTGACAAGGCCCCTGTCACTATGACTCAGACATAATGGTCGGATCAGCGGTGAGACGTAGGTGTGAGGTCCGTGTAGCGGCCCAAACCTCTAGTTACACAAAAATGCCTTTAAATCATATTAAAAAGAAGTAAACAATGGCAGCCAGCCAGTATACTGGAGGTCACCCTTAAGTATCATTTATAGTCGGACGTAAGGAGACGTAACGAGCGCCGACACTCCTTACGTTGTTTGTTTTGTCTCACCCTCCGTTACCTGCGGCTCCAGTATTTCCTTCCGTGCAATCAACATTCACCGTCAGGCCGACGTGTACGTTGCCTGTAGTACCATTGGTGCCCGTTGGCAGTATAAGGAAAAAAAAGTTTTCCTCGGGCCCTCTTTCTCCAAAAAAAGACCCACGTTGGTGGAAGTACTTGAGTAAATGTACTTAATTACTTAGACCAATATCCGACCCGTCGATCCACGGTCCGTGACAAAATGAACCCAGCCATTCCCTAAACACACACACACAAATAATATAGCACAGTGCAGTAGGGGTCGAAACTCACGTTTTGTAGACAACCATTGTTTTTGTCTAGTTTGTGGACTAGTTTGTGTCTTTTATTGCGTTGTTTTGGCTAGATGCTACAATGCTAGCTTCATGTTAGCGCTGTTGCCAGGTTTTGTGAGAGAAATAAGCAACCAGGTCTATGAAAACAAGCCCAAATATATACAATATATATTTGAGAATCACTGGTTTAAATAATAGTTGGCCCAAATAAGCAACTACACTTTAGAAACAAGCCCAAATAAAACCGCAACCACCAATGTTTGTTTACAAGCAACTTTACAGAAAAATAAGCCCAAAGTCGCTTATAATAAGCGGACATGGCAACACTTTTTCCCAACACTTAATAGCTTGCAACTGCCATCTAGTGGATTAATAGGTGTACAACGCCTAAACGTCATTATTCCAACGGATTTAACGTGAGCGACCTTGCATGTGTCCATAAAGAACGCAAGACATCCCTCACCCCCTGACGCACGTTAAAGACCCATCTAGGGATTTTGAACGGCCCTTAACTTTCAGCAACTTACAATGTAATATATTTTTGCAAGCGCATGGGTCAGTGTAAATCATACAGGAAAGGGAAATAAGTTCAGCACACTGCAAAGTAGCTCCCAAGGTAGTTGACTTCACAGCATGTGACTTTATTATCTAATTAAATCATACACTGACAATCCATACCTCCAGCATGTAACTGGGAACATTAGCACTAAAGGAAATCAGCAGTAGTGTTGCAGTTTAAATGGCCAATAACACTGTAAAGAGTGTTTCTCATCTATTGTATATTAAAGTATAATTCCTCAAATGTATTCTTTTGTGTAAATTAAAGTGTTCATTGTTCTCTCATATCCCCTCTCACTGTCCATTATATCTATTATACATTATAATTGTCCTTTCCTAGAACATATGCAGTACTTTATGGTGCACAGTGGGGAAGACATGCCACTCCAAACTGGATGGGGCTGTGGATGGGACCCATTGTGGGCAGAAGAAAGTAAGTAAGAGAATATGTTTCTTTGGGGTTGCAGTTTGTTCTAATTATACTGTAGCATGAAGGGTATGCGCATCATGGATGGTGTGTATCTTCCTTAAAATATGTCGTATCCCTGTGGTGTTCTTAACACAAACCTAAGGTAGACAAAGGGAGCCAATATACTTTCTGATTTAATTGAGACAAATACTTCACTTTTGAGTGGCAGCAGCCACAGTGAATAGGAAACAAACTTTGCAGGCACAGAGAGATGTTTTTAAGGGAATGTAGTGGAATAATGTATAATGTAGCAATGGAAGTACAGTAGTGTAGTAATGAAATAAGGCTAATTTAGGATAAATTAACAATATACTGCAATATAAACAGCAACATTACTAAGAATGTGGTATATAAATCCCCAACCCCTAACTTCTATTAACTCTCTCAGTGCCAGACCCCGAGTTATCCCGAGTTTTAGGGTTATACCCTCAGTGCCAGAACGAGAAATCCCGAGTTTTTTTTTTTTGGGGGGGGGGGGGGAAGTGTTCAGAACCCAAGATATCATTATCTGAAGATTTGCAGCTCCATCCACTCTTTGTTTAACCTATAACTGAAAAAGGCTGTATCTCGCTTCCTAAGCACTTTGTTTTTTCTTTGAAAAAACAAAAAAAGAATTCTGGCAAAGTTCGCAATAATTTTATTGGCAGTGAAAGAGTTAACTACCACCTTCTCTCTTTCACACTCGCGCACGCATGCATACTCTCTCTCACACACACGCACACGCACACCCACACACACAGAAGAATGCAGTTGTCACAGATTTTTTTAGCTGCTGGTAAATACTTTCATACATTCATCTTTGTTAGAATAGATATTTGTATATTGTTAATTCAACATTTTGTTTTTACAAGTGGTGTTACAGTGGTGAGTGTGTAGCAGTTGACCGTGGCCCTGAGAGCGTGAATGGTGGCTGGGCACCATGGAGTGAGTGGTCAGCATGTTCTAGAACCTGTGGTGCAGGAGTCCAGAGTGCCCAAAGGGACTGTGTTAACCCAGTGTAAGTCCTGCATTTAAACCTGAATGACCCTTAATTTTTTCCCAATACTCAACCTTCCTTCCCTACTTCTGTCCGTCCGTCCGTCCGTGGACAGCTAAAAGAAGACAAACTACATGTGTCTTTAGATATATGTCGTGGCTGCGTCTCTGATTATCAGAGAGCACTAAAAGCTGCCAAAACAGAATATATTTGTAATCTAGTCACTAAGAACGGTAACAAACCCCCGGTTCTTTTAAATAATTTTAATTCCCTCACTAACCCCTATTCCCCATCACTTTCTCTCTGTATCAATTGACTGAATTTCTGATCTCAGGGCAGCGCATTCTTTCAATGCCCTATATCCTGCTCCTTCCCTGTGCCCTACCATTGCCATTCTCACTCATTTTGAGCCGGTATCTCTATACATACACTGAGGTGATCATATACCTGTGGCCTACAAATTGCCAATCTGACTGCATTCCCTCCTGGATTTTTTTAAGAAGTAGGTGTGGTTGGCCCAAGTGTCCTGCTGTTGGTTAACTCTTCCCTCACTTATGGTCCTCTACTAAAAAAGAAAAATCTCGACGCATCTTCCCTGTCCAATTTCAGGCCCAACTCTCAGCTTCCCTTCCTGTCTAAAGTTTTGTAGAAAGTATTTTACACCCAATTACAGTAATTGTTTACTGCCATTTCACAAACGGAGAAGTTTCAGTCCGGCTTCAAACTAGGCCATAGTACTGAATCGGCTCTCTTGAGAGTTTTTAATTATTTGCTTTTAACTGCTGATTCTTGTTGCTCCTCAGGGTTCTGGTGCTCCTTAATCTTTCAGCTGCGTTTGATACCTTAGAATAGATAATGGGATTCTTCACAGACTGGCCCCGCTATATCTCACAGAACTTTTGTACCATTATACTCCAGTCAGAGCTGCTGCCCCCAGGCTCTGGAATAGCTTGCCCCTCCCCATTAGAAGTGCTCAGTCCATTGGGGTTTTTAGATCTTTATTGTAGACTTACTTTCTTTGGCTTTTAATCATATTTTAGTGTATCTTATATATGTAAAAATGTATGTGTTTATGTATGCTATGTGACTATGTGGGAGCACATGCATGTTATTTTTTATTGTGTACTACCGATTGTTTTAAATGTGCTCTATAAATAAAGATTGATTTGATCTGAATAATCTATCCTTGTTTTCTATAGTCCTAAACACGGGGGGAAGTACTGCCTAGGAGAGCGACGGAGGTACAAGATCTGTAACAGTATGCCAGCATGTGTCCAAGAGCAGCCCACCTTCAGAGACATCCAATGTAGTCACTTTAACACCATGCCCTACAAGGGCAAGTTCTACAAATGGGTAGCAGTCAACAACAGAGGTGAGCAATTAAACCTACATTTGGCCCATGACATTTATTTTAAGTTTAGACAGTATTCTTCTTTATTTAATGGACCTCTTCCATGGTGCTGGGGAATATGAATGATTGGTCTTGGAACATGCCAGAGATACCAGGCTAAAATAGTCTGTAGTGTATCTGTGAATCTCGCCAATGGCAAAATGTACAAAATGTTGCAGATTTTTGAGTATTTTCACAGTCTAGCATAGTGCCACGTCTTGTCAATAAGAATACTTGCAAAGAGTTGTGTTTACAAGTTACATCAATCCCATGACCAGGAGGCACATCGCTGTTTAGATCCAATAACCCAGATGGACAGGCACAGTGTAATTGGCTAATTGGTTAACAACTGCTACTGTAGGCCATAAGAAATTATTGAGTATTATTTTAGAATATGTGTATGTTACGTCTGCTCAGATACATTTAAGATAAAATGCGAACAATGGATGCAACTGTTACATTTAAAAGTGCAATTGCAACACACTGAAATATTAATCAATGGTGTAGTCAAATCTGCAAATTGCATTGCCTTTCATTATAAAATTAAAGAAAGTAAAATATTTCTAAAAATATAAAACATATTTAGAAGAAGAAAAGATCAGAACACTGAAAAACTGGAGGAGAGGACGTAAATCTAAAATAACTTTATTGTAACAAGACTATTTTAAAAAGGCAAACATGTTTCGACCAGACTGGTCTTCATCAGGGCAAGAGTAGGACTGACAAACACACAGACCCATAAATGGTGTCAGTTCACATGAAACATGCAAATGAACAATCAGTCAATTAGCACATCAAGAAACGCACGTGTAGGTAATAACGTTGGTTTTGTCAAATTGGCACAAAATCGCAACTCTGGTCAGGAGCACCTGAGACTGCTTCACATGGTCAAATAGCAGATTTTGTGGTTTTAACTTTCTATCTCTCTCTCTCGCCCCCCCCCCCCCCCCCAGTCAACTCTTGTGAACTGCACTGCCGTCCACTGAATGAAAATTTCTCAGAGAAGATGCTGGATGCAGTTTCTGATGGGACACGGTGCTATGAAGGCAGCATTAGCCGAGATATCTGCATCGATGGCATCTGTAAGGTACTAACACTGTCTAATAATAATATTATAATAATATAATAATATAATAATGCAGCCTGTTAATACAGTTTTGCTGATTTATTTACTGTATTAAGTGTTCATATAATAGACAAATGTATAGCTACTACACAATAAATGTAATCAATGATATCAACAATAAATACATCAAACATGTAAATGTATCAAATGTGACTGATGAATTGATACATTTGATACATCTGTCAACTGTTGAGTTTGGTGTTGGCGGGGAGTGGATTTAAAAACATTTGTTGACTTATTTTTCATTGTGTGTCTGTACATATTGCATCAGTGATTTGGTTACATTTCATTGTAAGCTAGTACCATTAATTAGCTTGTTTACTTGCACAATTCTGGACATTGGACCTGTATTTTGTAGTTACTATTCTGTCCAGGTCAAGCCTACTAGTTGCTTGTATTTGTCATTTATGCCTCTGCCAAGATGCTGTTTTGCCTATGAATGGCACATTATTACTGGCACAGTGACAGTAACCGATACTGTAAGTCCTCCAATTGCCAGTTGAATTCAGATGCTTGACATCCATGACCATAAAAACCATAGCTGAGTTATGAAACAGTGACCGGGTCAATCCCTTATCTCTACATACTGTATGTTGCCTTGGGAGTTAATTGGGATTAATTGTCCAATAGAACCTTTTCACAGCAGCCATATTGAGGGTAAACCCTGAAGATAATGACATACATTGTTTCATTTAGGATTTACTGTGCCAGCATGGGCCGTAACCTCCAGCTGTGTTTATTTGCCAAAATGTCTGAGGGCCCATTGGGAATTTACTAGATAATGCATGTATATTTGTTTTTCTGTATCTTGCAGAATGTTGGTTGTGACTATGTGATTGATTCTAATGCAACAGAAGATCGGTGCGGGGTGTGTCATGGTAACGGCTCTACATGTGAAACAGTGAAGAAAACCTATAATGAGAGTGAAGGCCTCGGTATGTTTATTAGCAAACTCTGCTCTTTGATTGTATGCTCTTCCGTGATATTGCTAAAAGTGTTGAGATGCTTTTTCATTCCTGCCTGTCCCATTTTAGAATTTGTTTCCCTAAAAAAACTTTACAGCTGTTGAAAATATTCTGTTTCATTAGTCATCCCTCAAAACTTTATGAAATCACCCTTACACGAAGTGTTGCAGAATTGCACATTTCAGGCACTCAGGGGGCACAGGGGTAAAGTACCTCTACACCACTGCAGAGACAAAGGGTTAGATTCTAAAGCATCCTCCTGGTGGGGACTCCTCACTCACTGGTGAGCCAGTAGGGTACAATAGCAGTGGCAACACAGAAATGTGTGGTGAGAGTTAGTTCGCATGACGACTAAGTTGAGAGAAAAAAGGGGTAAAAATAATTGGCTGCTCTTTAAAAAAAAAAAAATTGTCTATGGGAAGTTGAAAATATCACTCTTGGATTTTTTTCCAAGGCTACGTGGATATTGGGCTGATTCCAGAGGGAGCACGAGATATCCGGATCGAGGAGGTGGCTGAGGCTGGGAACTTTTTGGCTCTACGAAGTGACAACCCAGACAAGTATTTCCTGAATGGTGGCTGGACTATCCAATGGAATGGAGACTATAAGGCAGCAGGGACAATATTCACCTATGAAAGGACAGGCCACCTGGAGAATCTGACCTCGCCTGGGCCTACCATGGAACCACTATGGATTCAGGTAGGATTAATTGACCAGCAAAAAATATTTCCTGTATTATTAGTTTCCATTGTGTTCCATTGAAGTTTGTTATTTTCCCTGCCATTAGCCCTTCAGTTACTTGCTTAATTAGATTTGTTTTTACCATTTATTATGGCACTCATTTTACACACACATTTGCTCTCAAAGGACCACAAATAAGCTCTCAACCTTTTTTGTGTTTTATCCGTTTGACAGATATCCACAAATATAATGATGTTCATGTACAGTATGCATTATTGTTCATAGAAACCTCAATCAATCAACCAAACCTTAGTCTTAATTTGAGGTGCATTTTGAATAGCTCAGGGTCAAGATAGCTTGAATGAGTTTAATGGTTCCACACAAGCTCAGGGAAATAATTATTGAACAGTCAGGCTTGTGATTAATCTTTCTCTGTGCAATGCCGTACAGGTGCAAATTTGGATGTGCACAGATGTGAGGCTGATTAATTCTGTAATTGTGGTCTCAATTTGTGGTTTATTAATTAATTATTAATTAAGGGAAATGTCTTTGCGCAGTAAAGTCTGTTAATGTAACACTTGAGTTTCAAAATGTATTTAACTTTCACATTTACACTGAGTACTTTATTGTGTGGATTGAAATCTAAGTGAGACTATAGAATATCATATAATACACATTACCACATACTTTTTAAAGCTCCTGATGTATATTTTACTGCACATTTGTAGTTGCCAACAGCGCCATATTGTAGATAATTTGTTGTTCCAGTGGTGAGAATGAATGGTTGTAGAATGAATTGAGTCATCACTAGTCAGTGAGGTTTCTTTGCTTCCATTTATTGCATAGTACAAACAGCCTTCCTATGGAGACCCTGAGGTCCCCACCACACAACAGCCTGACGGCCGCTGAGTCACACACACTACAAGCTTACATGTCATAGTCTTTATAGCATTGACCACATTTTGAATAAGTGGGTGGGGGTCAGCCTTGAAAAGTAAGACCCCACCCAGACAAACAATAGATCACACTTTGAGTCCCTGATTCGATTTGCAACTGTATAGGCAGGAAAGGGGGATGGGAGTCACATGCTCTCTCTCCCAGGTAAGACAAAGAAAATGCTAAGAGTACCCCCACACCCCGCTCAGGCCAACAGTCACCTCTCTGCTTGAATCCACTCGTCTGTCTGTAGGCTCCTTGTGTAGTGAATATATGACCTAGATTTGTATCTATGTTTATGAAATATACACATCAGACCCCCCATGGGAGACCTCAAACGTCTTCCACAAACACGTATATTTCAAAAGAACCACAAAGACCGCCCCCCCATGAAAAGCGACTGGAACCCCAACAAGGACAAAAAATAAAACATCCAGGAAAACTAAAACAGCAAACAACATCATACAGAACAATGCATATACAAAAACCAAGATTACATAGTACAGCGACACGGTGAATTACATCAAATAGACACATCCCCCAAAACTAATTAGCGTGCAGGATCCCTCTGTTAGCCTTTTAAACTCCAGGATAAAACATTACACAGCCCCCACCCAGTGGAAGCTGACAGCATACAGTCGAATCACGCCCACCAAACGATAACACCACCCATCCAGATCAATGTCCCCCCCGCCCAGTCACCAAAATATACTCAAAGATAGCCTAATACTTATCCCTAAGTTTTACACCGTACCATCAAGCACACATGACAACTACAAACGGAAGTGCCTACACAGATAAAAGAAGGCAGTGTACCCCCAATGAAACAATAACCCACAAAGTAAACTCACATTAAACATAAGAGACCAGAGAGTGAAACAACATCCCCACATCACTTCCCATGGCAGCCATTGCCCCATAGGTTAAACCCACCATTATCACAAAAACATAACCCCAGGTCCCATATGCGCAGCGTCCCGCTCGATAATGTCTCTCTCGCAGTCCCCCCAATGTCATCTTCCCACCCCAGCCGTGCTCCAGCGCCGTACCCAGATTGTCCAACAGATAGCTGCATTTTAACAACAGAGCGCTCCACTTGCGATCGCTGAAGATGTGTTACCACACTCTTCACGAAGAACCCCTTCATCGCAAGTTCTCCACTCTGCTGGCACCCGCTGTCCCCTCCTCACAACATACCCGCTACGAAGAACCCCGTCCATCCACAGGTTCCCCGCTCTGCCGTCAGCACCGCACCCTTCTAGCGATCGCAGAAGATAAGTTGTGTAGCCAGATGAGTCGTGCAGCCGTCCTAGATCTGGTCATGAGGTCCTCTCCCTGTAGATTTTCGAAAAGTTGTCGTCATGTCGTGCCGTCCGCCGCACGTTCTTTCGACGCCTGGCTCAGTATCCCTGGAGACTCGCGCCCCCAAAAAAACAAACCAACGCGACTGCCGACTTCAACGCCATATGATGTATATTTTACTGCACATTTGTAGTTGCCAACAACGCCATATTGTAGATAATTTGTTGTTCCAGTGGTGAGAATGAATGGTTGTAGAATGAATTGAGTCATCACTAGTCAGTGAGGTTTCTTTGCTTCCATTTATTGCATAGTACAAACAGCCTTCCTATGGAGACCCTGAGGTCCCCACCACACAACAGCCTGACGGCCGCTGAGTCACACACACTACAAGCTTACATGTCATAGTCTTTATAGCATTGACCACATTTTGAATAAGTGGGTGGGGGTCAGCCTTGAAAAGTAAGACCCCACCCAGACAAACAATAGATCACACTTTGAGTCCCTGATTCGATTTGCAACTGTATAGGCAGGAAAGGGGGATGGGAGTCACATGCTCTCTCTCCCAGGTAAGACAAAGAAAATGCTAAGAGTACCCCCACACCCCGCTCAGGCCAACAGTCACCTCTCTGCTTGAATCCACTCGTCTGTCTGTAGGCTCCTTGTGTAGTGAATATATGACCTAGATTTGTATCTATGTTTATGAAATATACACATCACTCCATTGTGGTATAATATGCACTCATATTAATGTTTCATTGAGAAATAATGCTCCTTTGCTAAGACTTGCTAAGACTTTGGGCTCCCATCAGTGTGAGCTCCTGTCAGTGTATGTGAATAGTTTTTTGATAGACCTGGGATGGGGAGCCCGGGGGGAGCTACTGCAGGGGTGAAGGGGGCTGGTTTGTTGTGAAACACAACAGCTGGCTACTAATTCCCCTTGTTTATCTGTAGGGGCCATATATCACACAAGACAACAGGCCTCATTCACTAATTGTGCTTAACCCTGCAAGACCCGGATATATTTCTACTTACAAAAAAAAATTGTCAACCTTTCAGATGGTGTTTTAGGAGTACTTTGGAGAGGAAAATATAATGTTTTTAAAAAAAAATAGTTTTCGTAAGGTTTTATTGAAATGTTGTAATATTACAACAGTGGGTCTAACGGGTAGCAGAATTTCCTATAGGCCATTTTACTCACTGTCAGAATAGCATGGCAAATGTCTATATACTTCACTAAAACAACTTAAGGGTTCATTTATATGGTTATGGTTTATCATTTGGCCTCAGAACAGTATACATTATGAATAATATTGGGCCTCAGAACAGTACATTATGAATAATAACATCAATAAGCCATATTTTTAAGAATTTTGATTTTATTAAAAGAACAAAATGAAAAACAGTACAATGAATGTACTAAAGAAACCTAATTACAATATACACTGGTCACAATGTGATGCAAACAGCCCTCCACCGAAGACCAATTCACACCTGCTCAAAATGAAACGGGCACCCCCTCTCATCCATCTATTTGAACACCATTTACAATCACTTGCTTTTTAGCAGTGATAGTCCCAGAAACAGTTTCGGTCTCCTGAAATGCACAGACGAACACCACACTTGTGGCAGAGTAAGCTGGTGTAACTTGAACAGCCACTATTCCTGCAGCGCCCCCTCTCTGTCTTCCGTGGGAGGTGTCCAACTTGGTCCTGGCGCACATCTGATGGCCGATGTTGACATGGTGCCTTGCGTGGATTGCAGTCTGGACTATCTTCCAGTTGTCTCTTCTGAGCTGAAGATGGCCGTCCCCTCTTTGGCGTTTTGACTGCAGTGTTCACCTGATTAGAACAGAATAAATGAATATACATGTCAAAGATTCATCAGGATACAAGTCTGAGATATTGCAAACATTGAAATACTAAAATGACAAATGGTAAACATAACTTGATTCTTACCAGAATGAGAGAGGATGCAAGATCTGCTTGGAAGAGTCTGAGTATCAGGATGTCTTTCTGTGGGACCTTGAGAGCTTCACAGTCGCGTTTGTAGAGGAGCCAGGCGTTGATCACAGCAAGGGTGATGGTGTGCCAGAAGATGTACATGTACCAGCGACGGGCTTTCAGGGGGAACTTGTACTTGGCTGTGAAGGAGTCCAGCAAATCCACACCACCCATGTACTTGTTGTAGGTGCCCACAATGTACGGCCTTTGAACTTCAATGTAGGTCTTGTTGGCCTTGTCCCAGCGTTGAGTCGCCTCCACAGGTTCTGTTCCAGCAAAGGATGAGACAAGTGTGACAGCCCTGTTGTCGTACCACTTGACCACAGCGATGTTGTGGTTTTTCTCCACTCTGTAGTCAAAGGCACCCCTCCCCTTCTTCTTCAAGCTCTTGTCATCTTCGAGGTTGCAGTTCGGTAGGCGGTTCTGAGGGATTGAATGAATGAATGTTTTTATTAGCAAGTTTGGCATATGGTACAGGAGCACATACAGAAGCAATACTAAAAGGATAACACAAAAAGCATAGGGCTTGTTTTTATTGTGGTCATTACCTGTCTTGCTGTTCCCACGTAGTGGATGCCGTGAGAAAGGAGCCTCTCTACCAGTAGAGTAGATGTGAAGAAGTTGTCCGCGTAGATCTTGTAGTTCTGACCACTTGGCAGTGTTGAAGCAAGCTTCATGACGACATCCCCTGACAAGCCAAGTTCAGATTTGGCTCGTACGCCATTGCTGCTCCCTTGGTAAACGTCAAAGTCACACATGATGCCGCTGATCCCTGTTCTGACCCATACTTTGAACCCCCAGGGATGTGGCTTGCCTCTCATGTACTGCTTGATGCTGCTGAACCTCCCCTTGAATGGAATCATCATCTCATCCACAGAGTTGTGCTCTTCTGGCACCACCTGTAGGCACTTCTCTCTGAACGAATTCAGCCATGGTCGGATTTTCCAGAGTTTGTCCTTCTTTTCACTCTCTGGCACTGTCAAGTTGTCAACTAGATGTAACGAGGTCATCAAAGACTGATATCTGTTGCGTGGCATCACATCAGCTACAGGGGCATATCGTGTGTTGGCTTCCCAGTACATTCGGCATCCATTCATTTGTACAAGGCCCATGTTCAGATGCATGCCCATCATTTGCTCTATTTCTTTTCCACTTGTGTTAACTGATGTTCCTGTTGTTTGAAGGCTGTACACATTTGTGTTTGTTGTCAGGGAGTCAATCATGTCTTCGGACACAAACCGGCGGAAGTACTGCAGTGGTGTGTGGAGTGAACTCACATCTTCAGTCAAAGGTGGACCAGAAAAGTCTGTATTAGGGCTGATGAAGGTCTTCTTCTGCCACTGATATCTTTCACTGGGTTTGGCGTGTTTGGCCGGTTGGGGGGGGGGCAGTGGGTCAGTGGGTTCACTGGGTTCACTGGGTGGATGGTTTTCTTTGGACTCCTCTCCACAGGCCTCTTCATCCGACTCTTCATCAGTTTCAGTAAAGTCGATGTCCACATCACTCTCTCCATTCATTACAATATCCAACACATCCCTTGCAGTGAAGCGAGGCTCTCTCCTTGCTTGTGGCATTCTGAAATGAAAATAAAGAAATACCATTAGTACATTAGTACTAGCACATCTCACTGCAGGTACATATTTCACAAGTCACACAATACTGTCTGGCCAACCTATTGTACTTTGCTTATCCTCACAAGTGGCATCAGTGATGATGGTACTTAGCACCATCAGTGATGAATGATGATGCTTAGCCTAACAAAGGGATTGGGGATGACTGTAAGTGGGCAATCCCAACACCCATCACATGAACAATGATGAGAGATTCTTAACTGGGCGACTCCCATATGAACAATTACCATACACTGATTGCTAACCACAAACATTACCAAAATGTTTTGCTAAAACATTATAGGCAATGACATGTTATAAGCTAATGATGCAGTATATTTGTCTTCGAGTACAATTGGTTACAATATACAAATTGGTATATATATATATATATATATATATATATATATATATATATATATATATATATATATATATATATATATACACACACACACACACACACACACACACACACACACACACACACACACACACACACACACACACACACACACACACACATACCAATTTGTATGTTTTAACCAATTGTACTCGAAGACAAATATACTGCTTTAGCTTATAAGTTATAACATTTCATTGCCTATAATGTTTTAGCAAAACATTTTGGAAATGTTTGTGGTTATTTGTGGTATATATATATATATAGTAATGCAATGTGGGGAAAATACACATAATTGTATAAATGTATTGTGAAAACTATAAGACTCCACTTAGCCAGGTGAACAGGTGGCATTGCTATTTGCTACCACTATGACCCAGAGTTGTAAAAAAACAACAAGTATAAAGCATGCTCTAATTTACATTTGGGGGATATCTTTCCCAATAATATCATATGTACATGTTCTAGACATTCTAATGATCACCAAAAAAATTATTGCAGACATTTTACTTACTTTTTTGTGAGAAATCCTGTCCAGTGAAAAAGAGATTGTTCTTCCTTCAAGGATTTTCAAGTTGTGACTTTTCCTGCCTCTGTGGGGGGTATTTATATGCAAATATCCCGGCCAATGACATTGCAAGACTAAACAATAGGATCCAATGATGATGTTTAGGTGAAAGAATAACAGGAAAACAAATGATTTATACCATGTTTTTGATAAAATACAAATGTTGTAATATTACAACTGCGGGTCTTGGAGGGTTAAGCAGAAATCTGTGCTTAAACACTGTGTGCAAAATTTTGGGATTCATCAATATATTGTTCTTACTGTATGAACACACGTAGAACTGCTTCAGACCACATACAGTATTTAGAAAATAAATGAAAATTTGTTAAGGTCTAATATTTCTAGAATTACTACAAATTGTTACAAAACCTGTATATCCAGTCATTTTGTGGCATAAACAAGAAGTTGAAGTATAAGATTAAGTCTGGTAATAATGTACCGTGCATGTTCACATCAAGTATACTTTACATTAAAAAAAGAAAAATGAAACAAGAGTACTGTTACCCTTTAGCCTAAAATATGTTTTTTATTTTTATCAAATCAAGCAGTCAGAAGAAGATAAAAAGTACCATAGGTGGCTTTTATTTATTGTCTCCGCCAGGCCGATAGGCATGGCGAGAGAGTATGTTTTGCCCCCCGTCCGTCCGTCCGTCCGTGTGTGTGTGTGTCCGTCCTTGTCTGCGACCAGCTAATCTCCGCCACCGTTGGCCCGGTCGCTGTGAAACTGCACACAGACACTCCCTGGATGTCCCAGCAGAACCTCTGCCCCACATTTTTCAGATCAGCCTGTCATAGCGCCACCATGAGGCAGACTTTTGCAAAAAAAAAATTTTGCTATTACTCCTACAGATTTTGTCCAAAAACCACGCAAATCGGTACACAGTATCTCTATAGCCATGTGATCGACACGGATCTGTCTGATTTCCCATATTCCATCATGATTGGCTAAAATTGGCTTCCAAAGTTTACAGGATTGGTACATTTTGAACAAAATGCCTCAAATCATGAACGCAACATGCGATTTCCGTGACATTTTCCACAGAGATTCCCACTTTGCCCAGGAAGAAATGCCACTTGAAAACGTTCACATCAGCCTCATGGTGGCGCTATAACAGGCCGATTCACGTTTTTAGCTATAACTGCACCAATCTGTGTGAAACTTTGCACGCACACTCCCTAGAGGCCAAGGAAAAACCTTTGCCCTGCATTTTTCACATATACCTTTTAGAGCGCCACCAGGAGGCTGAGTTTTGTAATACACATTTTTTTCTCAGATTCTGTCCAAAAATCACGCAAATCGGTATACAGTATCTCTATAGTCATGTGATCAACATCGATGTGTCCGATATTTCATATTCCATCCGACTTGGCTAACATTGCCTTCCAAAGTTTGCAGGATAGGTCCCTTGTGAACAAAATTCCTCAAATCATGAACGCAGTGTGCGATTTCTGTGAAATTTTGCACGCACATTCCCACTAGGCCGAGGAAGAAATGCCACCCTTTTCACATTGGCCTATTATAGCGCCACCAGGAGGCCACAATAATCTACCTGACCTGGCGGAGACTTGTGCTCCGAGGAGCACTTTTTCTAGTTTTGATATGTATTTTATAGAGTAGTAGACTGATCAGCAGCTGAGCAAAATTGTTTAACATGTACTTTTTTTTTTTTTAAAGATATTTTTTTGGGGGCTTTTAGGCTTTTTATTTGACAGGACTGTAGGCTGACAGGAAATAGAAAATTTGGAATGGACATTTTTAGATGCTTTGGAAACTAACTAAGGTAGATTGTTAACTGCATCGAAAATCTACTGTGTTTAGTTACTTAAATTCTCAGCTGCCAGCATGAAATCCCAGCATGAACCTTACTGGAGAGTTCAATCATTTATTGTTTTTAAGAAATACATGTTCCGTTTTCCCAGAAAAAAATACATTGTATGAATTGTACTCATAAAGCTGAACTGCTTATGTTTGTGATGTGAATGACAAATTATATTTAATTCTAGAAATAAGGGGGAGGGGAGGCGGGGACATAGATTGGTGAAGCAATAGGAAGCGCCGCAGGAATCCCTGCGGCTGGGTTTGGATCCGCCCTTCAAGACCATCGATTGGGCTCGTTCTTTCAGTCTAATGCAACACTGATAAAGAGAGATAAAAAAAATCTGAGAAAACAGCTCGCTTATCCTCTGTTCTTTCTGCAATGGCCCATTGCCATTCCAGCAAGTTATGCAAATTTCTTTGCAGGTAAAATACTAACACTGTAGTGAAAACACAGTTCATTGCATGGTGGCACTTTTGCTTGCTGATGAGCAAGCTAAAGAGCCAGCTGCCGTATCAGCCCATGGCTTATTAATTCATTGATTGAATACTTTATTAGCAGGCCTAGGTCTGTTAACAGTACAGGTAGTATAGTCAAAGGTTATGCTAAAAGGATAATACAAAAAGCCCCAGGGGGCTTTCTTTCCTTTAGGTCCACAAAAACTATGGATCACTGGGTGGGACGCCGTTTATCACTCTCTCTGTCCTTTATTACTCCCCACACCCAGGGCAAATAATAAATTCTATAACATTACTGTTTTAAACAGTTACTGCTGTACTGTTATTACTGTACTGTAATGTAAAGTCCTATCAAGCTGTTTCATCTCCCTTTTTGTTGGAAAACCACCCTGTTTTGTGCTCTAGCTCCTCTTCCAAGAAACCAACCCAGGAGTGCGTTATGAATACACGATCAGACGAGAGATCTCAGAGGACAATTACCTCCCCATCTCAGATTTCTTGTGGAAGTATGGCTCATGGACAGAATGCAGTGCCACCTGTGGAGCAGGTAAGGTATTCTTTTTTAGTTAGTGCCACGTTGTGTCAGTGTTATGAGGCATGTCTGAATGAATGTCAGCAATTAAATGAGGGAAATCAATAGGTTACTAAGGGACCAGTCGAAATTTACATAAGGGGGGGCATGGAGGAAATGTATGTGCCCTGATCTAAAATGCCATGACCCTCCCTTTGACAAAAAAAAAAATCAATGACCCTCCCCAAGTGATTACAAAAAAAAGAGTAACCCTCCCCGCCTAGAAGTGTCACGATATATTGTGTCACGATATGGCCTATCGTGGTATTAAAATGTGATGATAGGTATTGTCATGATGTCATACTGTATCGTAATATTTTTTTTATTATTTTTTTAATACAAAAAAAACACTTTCTTTTTTTTTGCCGGTGAAAGTTAGGAGTTTTTACTGTATGATATGAAATGTAAAGCTTATCATAATCATAGTAATTATTAATCATGTCCTCCATCATATTCAAGGTATTTTGGAGAGAAATGAAACAGACTCCAGTCAGTCACTTTCAGTTTAAAGCACTGCAGAGGGGAGGTGTTGTGTGTCAGCTGATGCTCGTTGACGCTCGTTAATGTGACATGCATCTGCACTCTCAAATAGGCCTACATCTAATCTAAGATTGTATTATACTGTATCTGGTATTATAGATGTTTTTTAGCTGTTGGAAATAACTAGGCTGCACTTGGTTGGTAAAGTCCAGATGACAAAAATATGAGGTTTGTGGAATTTATAGTTATGCAGTCTTATATTATATTACATTTGTTATATTAGTGTCTATCTGTCCTCTGAAACAATGGGTTTATAGTTAGTGAGAACTTCACTTCTCCATTAAGCTTGCACAAATGTATTTATTTGTGTACAAAGCACTTTGTAATTGTTTCTAACTTGCTTTATAACGTTATTTATAAGATGATGGCCAATGTTGATGATACATGAGAAAAGAACATTAATAATATATCATATCGATATCATGCCCAACATCATGTATCGTATTGTGAAATTCTTGACACCCCTAACCCTCCCCATCAAATACAACATGACATTTAAAACTGATATGTCCAATGTTTTGCTTTCCACATTGATTAGAACATTGCTGTAGTGTAGTCAGTCTTGCTAAATGCACAGTGTATCTGTAGTAGTGGTAGCAGAATGGATAGTGTTCTCATCTTACATGTGGGAAACCCATTGAATCCTGGTCAGATTGAAGAAAGTTGAATATTTGGTAACCAGTAGTTTAAAACTTTTGTCACTCTGCCCTTTTAATTATCAACTACAGTGACTACAACTACACTGTTGCCTACATAAAACAAATTAGGCTATCAATTATGGCCTGATGCTTCTGGTTTTACTTGTGGAGCTATAGGCATCTATACACAACTGTCCATATAGATCCACATTAATCACATGCACAGAATTACTTCAAATGATTATGAACATCCAGTTATAGTAGGCCTATTTATAATGCATCTCTCCAATAACGCCTGTTGAAGTTTTGCTTAATTGTTCAACCACCATCGTTAAGACGCTGAATAGATTTGACTGGGTCGTTCACACTCGCTGTGCGTTGATGGCTTGTTAACGACCGTCATTGATTCTAAATAGACAAGGTGTTACTTGATTTGAATTCTTTGTATCCTTTGAAATGGAGAGGGGTCATTGACCACTGTTCTGCTGTACTAAAAAGGTACATAAAAAACGGACTATTTTATCAATTCAAAATTGCATGACCCTCCCTTGGATTCAAAGTAAAATTAGCTGACCCTCCCTTGGACCAAAATTAGAAAGGCATGACCCTCCCCTATTTTCCTCCATGCCCCCCCTTATGTAAATTTCGACTGGTCCCTAAGCGTAACCCCGGTTCTATGATATATGAGCGAGATGTCTCGCTATGGGAGAGCGCCCTCTGGTGTGATCACAGAAGCATTACTTCATACACTTCCAGACAATTCTATTGGCTGGATTCTGATCGCCTCCTGACAGGAAGTCCCGCCTTCCTTTGTATATATAGTCAGGGGTGTGTCAGTTCCTCCAATTCAAAATAACACACTCTCTTCTCGTCCGTAAACAAGAAGGGTGTCTTTCGAGACATCTCGCTCATACATCATAGAACCGGTTATTGGTATTGTTCTATTTCTATATTTCACTCGATGTCTCGCTATGGGAGAATTGATAAACTCCCTTATTGTTATCACGAAGTCCAAAGTAACCAGCCTAGGGGTCCGTCCCCCATCTAGAAGCCACACTAAGGACTGTATGCGCCACAGCGCTATGGTGCGAGACTTCTTGCACCATATCTCAAACCTGCGCCACTTCCCGCCATATAGTTTCCACGTAGACAGGGCTCTCACGCACTGTATAGTCGAGATGACGTTCTGGGGTAACCCCTCAGTACTCAGATTCATCCTCTCACGGGCCAAGCCAGGCGTTCCGGCTGAGGACAAAAGATCTCGCCCCCTGCTTGCGTCAGCATGTCCCTGCATAACGGAAGCAGCCACGGGCAGTCGCACAGGAGAGGTGTGATATCCGACACCCAGTGACTCCATCCCGGGGCCACTAGTATCACCGTCAATCCCTGGTTTCTCAGTGTGGGGGCTATCAGGTCTAACAGTAGAGCTCTGGGCCAGTCGTGCGCTAGTGCGTGTAGACCCAGGTGCCATTCCCTTCACTGAGAAGAACAACGGCCTCTTCTAGTGAGGCAAATAGATCCACCTGAGGACGACCAAAACGATCCCAGATCTGGGCTGTTATCGCCGGGTGTAGGGACCATTCCCCGTAATGACATACCCCTCTGGACAGCAGGTCCGCCCTTCTGTTCTGGATTCCAGCAACATGGGTGGCTCTGATCGATAACAGGTGTAGGTCGCTCCAGACAAGCAGTCTGTGAGCTAACCCGTGCAGGACACGAGACCGTGTATGACAGCGTCGTCATGTTGTCTGTTCTGACTAGGACATGACGTGCCCGTAGGAACGGAAGGAAATGTTTGAGCACTAAAAACACCGCCATTAACTCCAGATAATTTATATGGCAAGTTCTCAACTTGTTGTCCCATATACCTCTGGCAGCCCTGCCGTTGTAGGTAGCACTCCACCCGGTCAGGCTTGGGTCCGTGGTGATTACTTCCCTGGAGGTAATCATTTCCATAATCACTCCGTCCGAGAGGAATTGAAGATTCGTCCAATGACTGGCTAGGAATCCCCTGTGACGCCATCCACTGTTGGAAAGGTCTCATGTGCAGCCTGCCAAATCGTATTAGCGATATGGCCGAGGCCATGAGATCCGACATTCTCATGCACATTTTGAAAGTGACCCTCCGGCCCTTTCGAAATTATGCTAGGCAAGACCGAAAGGATTGAACCCTCTCTGGTGACAAGCGGGCTGTGAACGATAGTGAGTCCAGAGTTATACCTATGAAATTCGTTGTTTGTGCAGGTACCAACTACCAACACGCTCTTCTCGTAGTTGATCCTGAAACCCAATTTCGTTAGATGAGACACCACTCTCTGATTGTGCTGCTGTGCCTTGACTCTCGAGTCGGCTTGCAGCAACCAGTCGTCTATGTAGCCGCTATGCGAGTGCCCTCTTTTCTCAGAGGGGCGATCGCAGCCTGCGTGCATTTGAACACTCTTGGGCTGAGGGACATTGCGAATGGTAGCACCATGTATTCGTAAATCCGACCCCGGAACCCGGACTGCAGAAACTTTCTGTGTGGCGGGTTAATGGGGATGTGAAAATAGGCGTCTTTTAGGCAAAAGGGGGGAGACGTTGTCCACCGTCTCCTGCTGTCACCCTTGTAGCTGCCATGAGGCACTGACTGGAAGCGGCGCCTGGGACCTTGTGGGATGGACTGGCTCAGTGGCGACGGCGCTGGCAACGCATATGTCCTCCACGGGACGTCGACGCTTGGTGGCGGCGAGGAGCGGGCACTGGGGCCTGGGGTGCCCTTTTGGGGAGGCACATCCTCAGGGCCTCATCTTCCTCCTTCTTTGTTTTCCACCGGGACGTCATTATGGCCATGGCGTTGCCGAAGAGACCGTCCTGGGAAATGGCCTGGTCAAGGACATCGTGCCTCTCCTTGTCGGTTATATTGGCATAATCGGGCCACCTGGCTCTCTCCAGCACCACCTGGTACACCATCGCGCGTCCGGTGGCCTGTAGAGACAACCTGGAAGTATCTCATCGTTCAGCCGACGGATCTCTGCCATTTGCTCCTGGTGTGGGCTTGTCCCCCGCTGCCTTGAACAGCTCGACGGCTACCAGAAGAGCGGAGGCGGTAACCGCCCGCACCGATGAGCCCAGCACTCCATAGGCCCTTCTGTTCAGCGTGGAGAACTCCTTGTCGTGCATGGACGTGAAGTTGGGCCCACTTGTCAAACCCGATGCACCTGTGGTGAGGAGGTGTGAGGCGACTCCCCTCTCCACAGAAAGGAGGGTTTCGAACCCTGCTTCCTTCATCCCGGCGCAGTCGAGGTGTCGCAGGGAGGGTGGTGAGAGGCTTGTCCCAGTACCGGTTAGCCAAGGCCACCGTGCTGTCCGTCAGAGGAAGTAGACGTTTTACTACCCTCTTGCCTCTGAAGCCGTCAAACAGGCAAGCCACAGGTGCAGCTATTTCCTCCTCCTGGGGCCAGGTGACGCTATAGGTCGTTTCCGGATGTGGCTGTGGCCGCAGGTTGCGCCGCTGGTAGCTCCACGTCCATGTGGTAGGTTTGGGGGAGAGGGTTTTCATCCTCATCCTCGTCCTCGGACCCGGAGGATTGCGAATCCTCATCCTTGTAGTCCTCTGGGCCTGGCAGGGGTAGAACACGTGGTTGGCCAGAACCGCGTCCAGGATTGTGTCAACGGCGTCCATCTGAGCGCTCCAGCTCAGTGTGTTATGTTCATATATTATGTTTATTAAAGAGGTAGAGAGACAGGGAGACTCCTGTTACTGAACAAACACTCAATAACAATGATTAATATCAGAAAAGCCTATAGTGCTTTAACCTTTTAACAAAAAACGTTTTGTTTTAATAAAAAAATACCACTTACCTACCTACCTTTAATTTCTTAACACATTGACCGCCAGAGGTTAATCTCATAATGTACTCACCAGTGCCAACGTTTTATTGTTGTTTTTTGTTTTTTTCACGTCGCCATAGACGTCGTTAAAATCCTTAAGATTGATCTGTGCACTGTTTGTAAACATCGCGGACATCTCCCTGTGTCTACCAGTCCAAACCACGTGTCAAACGGGGCATCCATTGTTGAGTTAGAACGGTTTATGTTAAACAGTGATCAGCGAGGAGAAAAACTACAATCGAAGAAAATGGCGTTTCAGTGTAGACTTTAGAATGGGAGCCGGCGTGATCGTCAAAACCGGATCCCAAATAATTCTGTTTCCGGTGGTGTTACAATGAAATGTGCCGTACCGGAAAATTGAAAAAAAAGGAAAAAGCACCACAGCCCGTAGGCTACGGGATCGGCGGTTAAGCGTTGGATTTAACGGCCCGTAGAACTACGGGCCCGGCGGTCAATGTGTTAAGATAAACAATCGACAATAAACAACAATAAACATTTATCGGGTGCAGTAGGAACATGTAGGTTTAAAGCAGATTGAAAACAATCTGAGCTGGTATAATGGATACAAGACAGACAGACAGAGGAGACACTACGCCTCGTCGTGCCAGAGAGTCTTTAAAAATCATAGACTGGCATAAGACTGTTACAGAAGATTTGTTTGCTTGAAACCAAGCTGTTCTCGCTAGAAAAAAACTAAGATGAACTTAAGCATGCTGTTTCAATATCGTCCATCATCAGTAAGATATTTCTGAAAGAGTTGCCAACTGCAACATGCAATCTTAAAGGACAGACCTTTTTTGACAACTTCAATCCCTTCTGGGGCCACAAACATCTTTTCAAAGCAGACAGCCTCCAGACAAACATGTCTGGACAGTTTTGCCCTTCACCACATATCTGCCACACACCACACTCTGGATCAAGCATAAAAGGAGCCAAAACACTTCGAACAAATGAGTTGCTGTCAAATGCCTACTGAGACGATACCAGTTGTGAATGTGAAGGATTTGAAATGGGGGGGTTATTGGAGGTTCAAGGTCCGAGTTCGGTCCCCCCCCCCCACTTAAAAAAATGCCTGTTGCGCCCTTGAAACAAACGAACATGCGTAACTCACCTTCTATCGTATATAAACATGCCATGTGTCTAAAACCCATGAACGTGCAACGCGCATATCCCCCCACGGGTATGGACTAGTACATAAAATAGTAGTAGTTTTGAAAAGAATTATTGAAAATAACCTGAGCTGGTAATATTGACTGAAAATACATATTTTTTGCAAACTACCAGCTGTTTCTCTGATAGTCCAAAGGCAGCAGCCACAAACCGGATGTTCACAAAAGTTGTTCAGGGCAGCTGTCTTGTTGTTTATAGCTTGAAACTGTCTATAGATGTTGTCTGTGAGCAGGGGTGAGCTCAAAGAAAATAGTGACCATAGCAGGGTCAGTAAAGGTCAGATTGACTGATGCTTTGTAAACCCTGTGAACCCTTCTAAAAATATGCAGCTAAAAGGGGATATTGGATCATAAATAATAGTATGTGCTTACTTGCATGTGCTTAGAATGATGTACAGTACATGTAAAACACAGGACATTACCAAGGTTTGCACTCAAACAGCCTTCTCATACACTGTACAGTACAGAAAAGGCTGTAAAAGTACAGCAAATCGAGACAAATAACCTGCTCAATAGTCTATATTTATTAATCCACTGCCCAACACAGTATATTTGTCTCCGCCAGGCCAAAAGGCATGGCGAGAGTATGTTTTACCCCCTGTCTGTCTGTCCGTCCGTCCGTCCGTCCATCCGTCCGTCCGTCCGTCTGTGAACAGCTAATCTCTGGCACCGTTGGCTTGATCGCAGCGAAACTGTGCACACACGCTCCCTGGATGCCAGAGCAGAACCTCTGATGTGGGCCTTTTATAGCGCCACCAGCAGGCCGATTTGTGTTTTTACCTATAACTGCACCGATCTGTGTAAAACTTTGTTTGCACACTCTCTATAAGCCAAGGAAAAACCTTTGCCCTGCAATTTTCACATTTGCCTTTTAGAGCGCCACCAGGAGGCCGACTTATGTAAAACACATTTTTTGATGTTAAGCCGTCAGATTTTATCCAAATTTCACACATATTGGTACACATGATCTCTATAGTGGGTAAATGTAATCTTTGAGTAGGTATTTCCTAATGTACTGCTGTAGATCATGCTGTGCTGCGTGTTGTCGTAGCTCGTCTAGATTAGGCAGGAGGCCACAGTTATACAATTACTTGAAGTTGGGGGCTACAAGACTGTGACTACAAAAGCTCACATCATACGTACTTAAGAAAAGTATCTGGTGTGAATATGCATTGAAGTATCAAAAGTAGACCTTTTCATGGTACAAAGAACAAAACAGCTAGAAATCTACTTCTCACTACTTTCAGGTGGCTTTCAAGTAGTTCAGCTGTAGGTGGGTAGCTTGACAAAAGTTACATCGCTACATTTCAGTAGCACATCATGCACTAGAATTCTTAGAACTTGCATAGAAGAGCACAACAGGTGAGTTTTGAATGCATTTCATACACCATATGCCATCCATTTGTAGCTATTTTTTGAGTTTTGAGTGGCTGTCGTCCATTACACCAAAGAAAGAATTCTCCTGCATCCATTAGCTTTTGAGTGGATTCCATTTGCTACATCTTCATCCACTTCATCAATAGTGAAGTGGATACCCATTTGTATGGGTCACTCTCAACTAATGGGTCTTGAAACACATCATAAGAGCTTGTGCTCTTGATATCCAAATCAAAGCCTGTGCATTATAAACAAACTGGCACAGAAATGACCCTATCAAACATCAAAAGGTATAAATGCAGTATGAAGCAGGCCCTAATAAGTTACCATAATGGACATAATATGACCATTGTTGTGTCCTATAGCACACAACAAACGGCCATACATTAACCACGAACACGGTCTTGTGGCCCTCGACTTCAAGTCATTTTACAATTGTGCCCCCCTGCCTAATCTAGTTGAAAACCACTGCTGTAGGTAATACGATACACTGAATGTTTGGTCTGTATTTTATTTTAGTTGAATTATCGTGGTAATGCAGTTGAAAGCGTGAATTGAATATACTGCATGTTTACACCACAACATACTTTCTTGTGAATGGCATTCAAATGGCCATGGTTTCTTGTCAATTCTCCGTAACATACTCACTATGGGATATCACCGCCCCCTGGCGTTGATGCAGAGCTACATACCATAAACTCCCGGGCCATTCATTGGCTGAGAAGGGTATGTCACGTGTCCGGTAGACCGGAAGAGGTATAAAACCTCTTGCGTGACGTGGCTCATCCTCTTTCGCTTCTCTGCATGGCAGATGCAACAGCTCAAGACATACCTTAATAATAACAAACGTAACTTTGATCAGGACAGAAACCAGCTTTAGCCCACTCGGTGGTACTTGTACTAACCAACGGGTTTTCCTCCTATTAAAAAAAAAAAAAAAAAGTTTTATTATTTCCGCTCCCGCGGCTATCTTCTCTTTCTTTCTTTTACTGCTAAAGCAAGTTTTCCTCCTTTGAGTTTTCCGCGCTCTTAGCCTTGCGGTTGAAAGCTAACAGGTTAGCTCGAGATGGAGGTTCCACGTCCCTGCGTATTGCTGCTCTGCCGCTTGATGATCGCCGGGGATGACCCTCGTGGTTTCTGCATCTCGTGCCTCGGCCTCTACGGGGCCGGGGCATTTCCAAGATGCACCGGGACGCTGCGAGGACTGCGCTGTTCTCCACGCTGCACCTCGATAGCCGCTTAGCCAGGGCAGCGCCCTGGCTGCGGGAGGCAGCGACGTCTCGTCCCCGGTCGTCGCGGATCCAGCAACACGGCCCAGGGAACGTGGGTGGTGGGGCCCACCACGTGCGCTCACAGTCCACAATGGGCCCTCCGGCAGTCCCGGCTGCGAGCGGCGTTAGCCCCCGCTCGCAGCACCTCCAGGCTGCTACACAAGCCGTGCTACGCAGCACTGCAGCAGCCGCTAGCACCGTGTCTGGGAGAACCACCCCGGGGCAACTACCTAGCGGCACTTCCTCCCCCTCTTCCCAGCCGTCTACTCCGCTGCCACAGCAAGCGTACCGGGCCAGCGGTGCGTCGCCAGGAGACAACGAAGGGGCGACGGCGGCATAGGCGAGGGGAGAACGAGGCAGAAGCTCGTGAGTGAGTTAGCCCAGACTAGCTACGTTAGCTGCTTCGCTAGGTTAACGTCGCCTTAGTCAGGCAGTGTTTTGTTGGCTTAACACCCATGCAACAGGTTATTAACAGCGTTGTCCTAGCCTAGCTTGCCTCGCTAGGATAGCACCAGCTTGTTAGCCTTCTCACTCAGTGTATCGAGCAAACCTCGGGGGCTTCTGAAGACCTTACTCGATGGACAAGATGGACGGCCCCTCGACTGCCAGAAGGCCATGTTTAATGAAAACGAATGTGTGTTTAAAAGTACAAATTTTTTTCTGCCAAAGAAATAAATGTGTTACATGTTACAAACGATCTCGTTATTTCACGTGGCTTGAGTGCAGCGGAGCAGTGGAGTCCCCTACCGCGGGCTTCTCTGCTCCAATGCTCTCTGTATATAAGCCCATAATGTCTGTGATGCCCGAACTCCGGTATCCCAGACATTGATGGGCTAATATCTGTGCATGTAATGTAAATGTATCAACGTTCTCAATTACATAAGCCCACACTGTCTAGAACACCCGAGTCCGGTGTTCTAGACATTGTTGGATAACATCTGAAAGAGCAGCGGGCTTCTCTGCTCCAATGCTCTCTGTGTATAAGTCCACAATGTCTGTGATGCCCGAACTCCGGTATCCCAGACATTGATGGGATGATATCCGTGCATGTAATGTATCAACGTTCTCAATTACATAAGCCCACACTGTCTACAACACCCGAGTTCCGATGTTCTAGACATTGTTGGATCATATGAAGGTAATATAAAAACCCACATCACCCCTGTCCGCCAGAGGGCGCAAATGCGCCAGTGGAATGGGGTCACGCCGGTTTTTGCCTTCCGTCCCACAGGAAGTGCTCGCGCACCACTGTGAACCGGAAGTACTTCGGTCAGACATGACCCCTTGGCCGTACCGCCTCATGTTTTGCAGGCCACGTTCGCCTTTAACGAGCGACAAAGCATCCCCTACGGGGAGGAAGGTTTTGTCGCCTCACAGGCTTTCCGTCCCACAGGAAGTGCCCACGCACCACTGTGAACCGGAAGTACTTCGGTCAGACATGACCCCTTGGCCGTACCGCCTCATGATTTGCAGGCCACGTTCGCCTTTAACGAGCGACAAAGCATCCCCTACGGGGAGGAAGGTTTTGTCGCCTCACGGGCTTCCGTCCCACAGGAAGTGCCCACGCACCACTGTGAACCGGAAGTACTTCGGTCAGACATGACCCCTTGGCCGTACCGCCTCACGTTCGCCGCTGGAGGGCGACAAAGCACCTCCTAGGGAGGACGACTTTGTCGACAAGATGGCGGCGGCCAGAGTAAGTTAGGAGAGAGTAATGACAGTAGCGTCGATCCCATTGTGAGAATGGAATGCGGAAGTGCTCTGTCTACGTCAATGAGATAGTTCCAATGTTGGAACTATAGCCCATAGAGGCCCGCTTTGCGGCGAGATCGAGGCGTGACGTTACTCTCTCTTCTACACTCTGGCGACGGCCAAGGTAGGATTAATCATTGATATATATATAGTTTTCACTGTATATATCTTTGGGCTTAATTCTGACGCCGGGGTTTTTCCCCGTGGCAAGTCTCGTGACTCCTCCGAGTCCTCCGTTGGCCCGAGGGTTAGCACCGCCGGCGGCAGTGGCAGCGTCACTGGTCCCCATGGCAACGGTCCCCATGGCGACGCTCCCACTCTCCGAGCGGCCGATGACGTCACCGTCCAAGCCACTCGCTCGGTGTGTGAAGCAATGGACGGTTTGCAAGCCGAATGCTTAGGTATTGCTAGCACAATACTAAAGGGTTTCAGGCTGCATTTCTCCACAAATCCCCCCGTGACAGAAAAAGTATTGTTTTCCCGTGCAAGGGGTCCAGCAGCCAATACTCTGAGGGAGGAAGTCTCCTTCCTCTTGAGCTTGGGCGCTATTAAAGAATTACTTCCGATACTTCTGTTTACTATCCCAGTACATCAGCGTTACACTGTGTGTGTACAGGGTTTTTCAGTACAGCAGTGACACACTGTGATTGTACTGATCAACTCCCCTGATCCGCAACAACACATTGTGGTTGTACTGGTGTGTTTTCCACGTGCTCTTATGCATATAATCTCCTATGTCGGACACGGTGTTGTTCCTCTCATGCAGAGGGTAAGGCAACCATGTCTCTGAGAGAGGGGGTTCACTCTCTCTCCATAGTGAGTATGTTACGAAGAATTTGTCAAGAAACGCGAGGTTACGTTGTAACCCCGGTTTCCTTAGAATTCAGAGTAACATAGTCAGAGAACTATCTATGAATCGGAACCAACTGGTTTTCTATTCGTAATATTTTCTGGTGGAAAAGAAGGGGGGGGGGGGTACGACCCATTCTGAATCTGAAGGGTCTCAATAAATACTTGGGTCAAAGAGCGGACCTCTGTCTCCGCCAGTTTGGAGGGACAGATGCCCCCTTTGCCGTACCGCCTCACGGACTACAGGCCTCGTTCGCCACTAACGAGCGACAAAGCACTCCCTAAGGGGAGGACGACTTTGTCGACGCTCCGTCCGGAGCCTTTGGGCTCAGACGAGAGGGCGACGGCCAAGGTAGGCTTACTTCGGACGGCCCGTTTGTCAGAGTGACAGCGCCGTTGGTTTCCATGGAAACAGACAGGCGAGCGTCTTGGTCCCGTCTCAGCAGACCACCTTCATAGGGGATCTCGCTGGGCTAGACCAGGCTCACGGCGCGTCTGTCCCGGGCGGGATAGACAGCGTTTCGGCCTAGGGTCTTCTCGCGTGAGGCGACAAGTCACATACAGGCTATGCGTGCAGGCGACGGGTCTCATGACTTCGGCCTTACACCTGTTTCGTTTGGACAAGCCCCACGTGTGACCTTTTTTCCCCGGAGGTGGATGTGGGCTCTTGGAGCCCCGTCCACCTGAGGTTGTCATGTCCTGATCGGAACCGACAACACCACGACCGTGTGCTATGCCAAAAAGCAGGGAGGCCTGGCCTCTCCAGTGTTGGACAGGCTAGCTGGCGATCTGACGCTGTGGTGCGACGCGCGCCTTACGTCAACCAGAGCCTCACAGGTACCGGGCCTCCTGAACAGTGGAGCGACTCTGTTGTCCAGGGGCGTTTTTTGGTACGCAGATTGGCCTCTCCTCCGGAGATAACAAGCCAGATCTGGGCCAGGTTGGCCGACTGAACTGCTTTATGCATTCCCGTCACGGGAGTTGGTCCTCTCAACTTGTCAGACTCCACGGACTGTCAGTGCCACTGGTGGCACTGGCGTGGGGCGCATGGAGGTTAGGATTAATCCTCTCCTCTACAACGAGCCCTGGGCCCTCCCCCCGATCAGAGATCTGCTACGGCAGGCAGGGGTCGGAATTTTCCACAAGCAACCTCAGGACCTAGACCGGTGGGCTTGGCCCGTGAGGGGGAGACCTTGACTTCTTATGGCCTGCCCCCTGAGGTGGTAGCTACCATCCAGGGGGCGAGGGCCCTTTCCACGAGGTCTGCGTACGACGACAGGTGGAACCTGTTCGTGTCATGGTGTCTGGGTCAGTCACCGCCGGTTGAGGCCTTCCGGGCCTCGGTACGCAGCATCCTCATGTTCTTGCAGGACAGATTGAACCAAGGTCTGGTTTTCTCGACGGTTAAGGTGTACCAGGCGGCCATTTCCGCTTGTCACGTGGGTTTCGATGACATGACGGTTGGCCGACATCCGCTGGTGCGTAGTTTTATGAACGGTGCCAGGCGGGCCAGGCCGGTCTCTAGGCCTCTGTTCCCGGCCTGGGACCTGGCGGTGGTGCTGGGGGCGCTTTGCCTCCCACCGTTCGAGCCTTTTCACTCTATGGATCTGGAGATCGTTAGTCTCGAAACGGTTCTTGTGGTTGTTTTCACTACAGCTACACGGGTCAGCGACATACATGCGCTCTCAGTAAGTTCGGAGTGCATGAGGTTCTTGGGAGGCGACAGCAGGGTTTGGTTAAGCCCAACATGGCGTTTGTTCCCAAGAACGGAATGGTGACCCAGACACCGGTTGAGCTGATAGTTTTTCATCCGCCTCCTTTCGCTTCGGCAGAGGATAGGCGGCTGCACTGTCTCTGCCCAGTGAGGGCGTTGAAGCTCTACTGCCAGAGGACGGCGGTCGGCCGGTCGTCGTCGCAACTTTTTGTCTCCTTCGGCCCAGATGGTCGGAGGAAGGCAGTGACTAAGGCGACGCTTTCTAGATGGAGTGTGGATGCCATTTAGGCTGGCCTACGTCAGTAGTGGCGCTCCAGTTCCAGAAGGACTGAAGGCTCACTCTACTAGAGGCGTGGCTACTTCCTGGGCCCTCTCCAGGGATATGTCGGTCCAGGAGGTGTGCGCGGCCGCAAACTGGTCGTCTCCATCGACTTTTGCGGTTTTCTACAGCCTGGATGTGGCAGCGGCGTCAGTGGCGCACGCTGTACTGGGCATAGCGGCTGTCTCTAGTTAAGGTAGGGGAGGTTAGGCAGGTCTTTGGTGTAACCCGCCTTTGTTCCCTTCTCTACCTTCCTTCTCTTGAGTCCCCTCGGAACCACCGTTGGTAGGTTTCCAGGGGAGGAGGCCCTGTTTCCTTGTTTTCACTTATGGGTCAGACTTGTGTCTGTTCATTAGATGAATAGGCAGACTTGGTCTGTCAGGGTCCTTTTCTTTCAATTATATACCGCACCCCGGCCCGGAGGGCTGGGGCGCCCGTGAGGCCGAAGGTCGCGTCCAGGGGGACGGGGCCTTATGGCTAGGGGGCGTGCGGACCTGAGATTCGGTATGGCTATAAGCCCAGGGGGGTTTATGCATCCCATAGTGAGTATGTTACGGAGAATTGACAAGAAACTCAGGGTTACGGATGTAACCCCGGTTTCTTTAGAATTCGGAGTAACATACTCACCTAACACCCCTGTTTGTGTGCATCTGCATGCAGGAAGCGTGTTAAAGAGGATGAGCCACGTCACGCAAGAGGTTTTATACCTCTTCCGGTCTACCGGACACGTGACATACCCTTCTCAGCCAATGAATGGCCCGGGAGTTTATGGTATGTAGCTCTGCATCAACGCCAGGGGGCGGTGATATCCCATAGTGAGTATGTTACTCCGAATTCTAAAGAAACCGGGGTTACATCCGTAACCCTGAGTTTCTTCATGCATTGTCAATATTCGCCAGAGAACCAACAACATCATTTTAAGGTTTGTTTATAATGTGTACTACTATATTTAAGTTTCAATTTCGTCCCGAACCTCTAGAGTTCGACACCTACACTGCCGATGTGACAGATTTGGCAATATATGGAGATCTGTGGGTCTGTTAGTCCTTGTCCCCTTTTTGCCCATATATGGAGATCTCTGTATTTGTCAGTACATGTCCCTTTTATTTTCACGGATGTGACAACACCGGTCCGCTTGTTTTTCACGGATGTGGCAACACCAGAGACCTCTCATTTACAAACGGACATTTAGCGAAAATATAGCGTTTAATAAAGCCTGCTGTTATGAGGTAGATTGTTAGTTTGTTGACATTGCACTGAGCTGAAGAAAAGAGGAAAAGACAGAAGAATGGAAAAGACGCACGGCTCAACACTTGGGGTGGGACGATTTATCGATATCGCGATATATCGCGATACTTTCTCCCGCGATAAATAATCGATATACTGCCGAAAAAATTATAAAATCGAAAATCTTTTTTTTTATTTTTTATTTTAGTTTGTGATACTGTTTTTCCGACTGTATTTGTGTAATGATGATTTTGAACTGTTTGGTGCTATTTTATGTGTTTATGAATTGAATACAAGGACTATCGTGATATATTTCATGCAATATATCGTGATATCGCAATATATCGATTATTGTTATCGAGGGCCTAATATCGCTAGCCTGGTATCCAGCCTGCTTCGCTACGTTCGGCGGACTTTTTTTTCTCTCTTCGCTTCTCAGTCTGGAGAGCACCCTATTGACTCGTTTTGCAGAACTACACTGGAACTACATATGTTACGTTGGGCAACGTCGTTGCTGATTGGATGTTGTTCAAACGAATGACGAATCACAACGATCAGACTGTTTTTTTTTGTCCCGCCCCGCACCACAGACCAATCAGAAGCCACGGTAGGTTTGGAAGCTTTTGGCATGTCCCGCCTCCCTTGGAGATAGGAGGCTTTCCAGACTGAGAAGCGAAGAGAGAAAAAAAAGTCCGCCGAACGTAGCGAAGCAGGCTGGATACCAGGCTATAATATCGCCACAGATATCGTATCGTGAGATACCCATATCGTCCCACCCCTACTCAACACACACACACACACACACACACACACACACACACACACACACACACACACACACACACACACACACACACACACACACACACACAATCGCCACGTTGTGCGGGTCACCAATGTTGGTGTAACTGTTGAGCTACCCACCCAGACACCGACAGACAAACAGCCGCGTATGCGCGAGCATTCGCAAATGTAATATAGGATAGATTCAGATATCATAGACACGTAATAAATGACTAGTGACATCACTGGCCACATGAAGGGTGACAGCCATCTTGTTTAATGATTGAAATATAAATTCTAAGTGTCACCAGAGTATGCCACTGTTGTGTATTTTTAGTTTCTTAATTTGCTTAGTAGTTGGTACATAAGTTCTGTGCATGTGTGTCAATGTGGTCTTCTGTGATTGCATGTTTAGTTTACATATACACGTATTGTATGCACATGCATGACATGAGTGTGTGTGGGTGTGGATAGCATGTAGTAGTGCATGTAACATGTATAGGACTGCATGCACAGTATGTGACATTTCAAACAGCTGTTTCCCTCTCCCACCCACCTGTGTTGCAGGTGTTAAGCGTCAGATAGTTCACTGTGTGGAGAGAATGTCTGGAATAATGGAAGAAGAGTACTGTGACCCCTTGACCCGGCCGGATGATAAGCAGGCCAGCTGTAACAAAGAGCTCTGCCCGGCCATGTGAGTTGACCCCCAGACCCTGCTAATTACACTCCTGCCCACACACACTCGCACACCTCTAAGCACACTGATTTACACTGTAAATAACACAACAATTCTAGTCCCTTTATTCTTCTGGCTTTAACACATTTTACACCTACATGGCCAGATGTGCAGCCATACGGGCCAGATGTGCAGCCATACGGGTGTGTGACATGTCACTATTCAGTTACCTTATCACTTAACATACCATACACACCTTTTATTGCAGAAGAGGAAAGATCCGAGCACTAAAAAAATAACAAGAGGGCATAAAATCAAGGTACTTTAATCATGTCTACAAAATTTTAACCAACATGTTTCGACCGCAACTGGTCTTCATCAGGGCAAGTATGAGACTGACTGACAAACAAACACAGGTCCATAAACAATGTCAGAACACGCGAGAGATGCAGAAGCACCGTCAATCAATCACCATTAGTATACCTAGCACACCCATAATTACACACGTGTGTGCCTGAGCACCACACTAATAGGAACATGAGAATAACGCAGGAACAACGCAGGAACAATCAATCAATTAACATATTAAGGATCTGTAATGGAAATACAATTTAGGTTCCTATTTAGGTTATTGATTTATTATTTATCTAGTATGCATATCACATTATTCATTTCATATTATTCATACTTACTAAATACTAAATATGTGTGATTATATATGCAAATGTAACGTTCTAACAGTGAAGTGAACAAGGCTGCTAGTTTCAGTGCGTGCTTAGTAAACCCTCTGTATGGCTCTAAGAGTAGTCTGATTAAACAGCTATCCCTCTGTAAGCAAGCAGCAAGGCCAGGCAGCAAGGTTAAGTAGCTGTTCCTTTGTCAGCTAGCCCAGACAGCAAGACACGCGGTTCCAAGGTTTAGAAACAGTAACGGTAACTGAAGTATGTGTTTCTTATCAGACAACGGGGCTCCGGCTAAGGCAGTATTCTCTCTCAGCGACTGCCAGACTAAAGGAAATGTGCTCCTCCACTAGTGGAGGAGCACATTTCATTTAGTCTGGCAGGGGAGGCCTTCCATTCTCAGGTGCTGAGAACACAGGTTTTGGTCTCTCACCTTTTTATTGTAGCTTGAAGAACTATGTCGTATCTGCTATAGCCTACTCATTAGGAGTTACCCTATTGTAGTCTTTCTAAACGTTAACCATGACTATATTATTGTTCAAACCAAGGTTGGTGTACCTTACAATATACTGTACGCATGAATACAATCACAACAACAAAACATTAGTGCTTTGTTCTTGTGATTGTATTGATGCGTAATACATACTTGAATCACCCAGGCAACAAAAGCTTTATTTTGACATTCACCCCCAAAAATGTTTTACTGTGAAACCATGCTATTTTCCCATCATCCATCCATAACTAAATTATAACTCTGTCCATCTGGTGTTTCACATGGTGTGTAGATGGTGGGCAGGAGAGTGGCAGAAGTGCTCATCGAGTTGTGGGAGCTTAGGCCTGGCTAAAAGAACAGTACTCTGCATCCAGGCAGTGAGTGTGGAGGAACAGAGAGCCCTCCAGCCCACTGAATGCAAACAAATGCCCAAACCTGAATCAGTGACCTCCTGCAACACACACATTCCCTGCCCAGCAGACTGGACCGCAGGCAACTGGTCAAAGGTGAGGCCATATTGTGGAATGTGATTCTTGTCTGCTGCCTCCAGGGTCTGAGAAAATCTAGCTGTTTCAGCCTGTCCTATACATTAGAAACATACGCTATTGTAAATATAAAGATAGGCAAAAAGAAGCTAGCAAACCACATACAATATATACAATGTATACTAGACTGTAGAGGCAAGTATAGCAGCGTAGGTAGGTAAATATTTATTATTGCACACCAAATAAAAAGACAAAGAATTTAAAGAAAGAAAAAGTAATTAATAAACAAATGATTGCTCTTGAGTATTGAGTAAGTGACACATCATGTACTCACACAGGGTAGCAATATGTACATTCTCATAGTAGCACACTATATACTTATCTGATCGGACCAAATAGTTTAACAGAAAACTGTTAGATATCAACAATTGCCATTTACAATTGAGTCATTTATTTACTCCCCTTTATGAATGTCTGCATGCGTGACTATAAAGATTGTATTTAGGTTCAACTTTAAATTGAGACTGTGAAGATTGCAATGTATTCAGTTTAGTGCAATGTTCATATTGCTGTTGCCAACCTTTCTGTCCTATGACCAAGAGGATTGTGCCTCTGTCTCCTCACAGTGTTCGCTGACATGTGGAGGTGGCCTGCAAGAGCGAAACGTATCCTGCTCTAGGAACACCGGCATCGACTGTGATCCTAAAAAGAAACCCATTTCTGTCACTCCGTGCAGCCTCCAGGAGTGTCCACAGATCACGGACATCTTTGACATTAGTGAGTCTTCGGGAAGCGGGTGGTCCAGCAAGGAAATCTTCAATGAAATCAACTCCATACCTGAAGCCAACCCTCGATCCAAACACGGTACGACCAGAGCACAGCCAAGGAGTCACAATGACCTCAATAACATCATCGAGGCAGATTTTGCTCAGAACAATCACATTAAACAGAGTCTCGATCATTCCATTAACAATAATGTTCAAGTGGATGATTTTTATTATGACTATAATTTTATAAAGTTCCATGAGGAGTTGTCTTATGACTTTGACCCTGGGAACAATGACAATGATGAAGGGGACAACCTGGGATTTGACCGTCCTCGGGATCCCAAGCCCAAAATCCCAAATGGTTACGGGGAAAACCAAATAGTTCCCACAACTACCTCACCAATTGATACGATTTCTATGGTTCATGTGTACACTTCGGATGTTGAGGATCCACAGCATCTGAGTCTGGACAATGTTGACGACAACGACAAACCATTGTCAAAGAAATCCTCTCCGAGAGAATCAGAAAATACTGACGTTTTTCTTTCTGAGGACTATTTTTTGCCTGTCTCAACTGTTCCTTCACCTTCATTTTCTCCAACTAGATATGCAGAGAAATGGAAAAAGGGACTTGGTGATTTTAGACGTCATGAAAATCCTCACACAGTGCCTAGTCTGGTATTAACTACAGTGGAGCCAACTCAGGAAACTGGATGGAAAAGACAGAGAAACCATGAGGATTATACTGAAGAGGAAGATTTTAATGAAGACATTATTGTTGAAGTAGAATATAGTGTTACCACTACCGGCAGTTCAGCTAGTAAGATTGACATCATATCTACCCCAGTTAGTGCTGAAGTGATGGAGGATGTTTATCATGTAGAGAGTACAATGGAAGCAGATACCCCCTCTATAGAAACTGCATTTCAGTTTGAAACGACATCAACGATGCCGATTGCCATTGAACAGCATCATTTTAACACAGACACAATTGCTGATATGCAAGGCAATTCAGCATCCAATGTAACATCCTATCCTGTCTTCCAGGAACCCATTATTACCCCCATTCCTTTCCAGACAATCTCAGGGAAACAAGAGACCTCATTGGTAAATGGAACACACTTATTACCTCCCACAGAGATGGAGGAAGGCACTCAGTCTTCACCATTTTTCAGCCTAATGAAATCCCAGCCAGCTCCAACACAACCACAGCTACCTACACAGTCCGTCGTGACTGAACAAACCCCCTTCTCACATGACTGGTCTGACGTTGACTACAATGCCATTATCATTCCTCCAATGCTGAGATCCAGAGGCGGCAGCGTCACAGAAAACAACAATACATCTTACCAGCTTCTAACAGACACTCCTCCTATATCTATGGCTACTGTGCAGCCCACTGTTGCTAGGCTAGCAACACATCCGTCTACTTTGTGGTCAATTCTAGTGCCAACAACACTCCAAGCCCCAGCCTCCACCCAAGTCACTACAGCTGCCTACTGGGTCGTTGGCAACTGGAGCACAGTGAGTTCCACCCATACTTGCATGCATTCCACAGATTGTAATGGTGTCATCTTACAGTGGTGGAGGAACAAAGCTCAGTAGTGTCTCAAAATTAATGTTCCTATCTGGTTTTATTACAGTATGCTGACACAATATCGGGCTGACACATTGCTCAAGCTTAATGTTCCTGCTGTTTTGAGAGAGATTTCATTATGTGGGCTTCCACTTCTTTAAATAAAGCCCTTTCAAATCAAGTCCCTTAACGTCTTGAATTCTTATAGTACATTTCACATTTGGTTTTATTTCTCCTCCCGTTACATGATATGCACACAAGAATGACCATCAATTTGCACATCATAAATAAATCTCCAAAATAGCCAGGTTATGCATTTGGCTCCAATTACATAAAAAAATAACCTTCATCATAAAATGTCATACAACGGGCCTCTATCAGCTGATCCTGTGACACTAATCTTTTTGTGATCAAGTGCACAGTAAGTGTTCCCTGTGTCATGGTTCTATGCTTGTCGGCAGTGCTCTACAAGCTGTGGTCTGGGGGCTACCTGGAGGGTTCTGACCTGCAGCACTGGATCAGACTCGGACTGTGACATCACCAAGAGGCCTGTGCCAGCACGGCGATGTTACCTGCGCCCCTGTTCTAAATGGAAAATAGGGGAGTGGATCAAGGTCAGACTACTTTATCTGAGAGGATGATGTTGCACTTTGGGTAATGTTGTGTTGTAAAGTAAGCTAGGATAATAGGACAGCCTTTCTTAACTCTTTGCCTGCCACCGACGAGACTTCTCGTCGGATTCTGCGTCTTCATATTATTTGTATAACTGCACATTGAATAAAAGGTATCCACTACAGCAGTGTTTTTTATTTTTTTACTTTCATATTGTAATTATGTCATGTATCTCCTATCCAACAACTAGCGTTATTATTTTAGTATGCAATAAAAATGACATAATGATTTTATAATGGGGGTGTTTGGGAGGGGGCCACCCAAAAAAATCTTGCTTAGGGCCACGGAAATCCTAGGGCCGGCCCTGCCAATCGGGATGGTGTATCTTCCTAAATTAACCATCTTTGTTAGATCTACGGATACTTTAAACGGTCAAAAAGGTGAAACCTTTTAGTCCATGAGCCAGAGCCCCAAAATTGAGCAATGATTATCGAAAGAGTGGGCAAAACCATACCTATATTAAATTGTTTATAGGGTCAATATAAGTAAATAAATATTATGATAACCTTTCCACAGGAAAGCCTGGGGCGGCCATAGCTGAGTGGTTAGTGAGCCCGCCTAGGGAACCAGAGGCCCTGGTTGCCCCAGGTTCGATTCCAGGCTATCCCAGCATATGTGCCGATGATATGAAATTTGTCCCTGAGCAAGACTCTTAACCCCAATTGCTCACAGGTTCTCATTGTAAACAAGACCGCAAGGACTTTCATGAACGACCTGTTAAAAGGAATTATCCTTATCCTTATAGCAGCTTTTTCATATTTTTCACACATTTTGTTATTTTCCCCATACGTACATGACATGTGAAAAAATTACAATTTATTTTTAAATAGTTATAATGAAACTTCCCCAGTTGATTACTTACGTGAAGACAATGATTTATCGTATTACAAGTTTTCTGAAATTGTAAATTTAAATATGCAAATTAGGCATTTAGTCCATGAGCCAGAGCCCCAAAATTGAGCCAGATATTGAATATTCCCTCGTTAAAAACCTTTGACTCCAACATCTTAACAAAACAAAATACGAATGTTGACTCTGGCTTTGTCCAATGTTCCAATGTTGATTCTGGAAAGTTATGCAAATTCGGGCATATTTTCCTAATGCTTAATTTGCATATTTAAATATACAATTTCAGAAAACTACGATAAATCAATGTCTTCATGTAAGTAATCAACTGGGGAAGTTTCATTATGATAACTATTTTTTTAAAAAATAAATTTTTTCACCTGTCCATGTACGTATGGGGAAAATAACAAAATGTGTGATAAATATGAAAAAGCTGCTCCTGTGGAAAGGTTATCATATATTTATTTACTTATATTGAACCTATAAACAATTTAATATAGGTATGGTTTTGCCCACTCTTTCGATAATGAAATCTTGTCTGGCTCATGGACTATTTATGGTCGATGCGATAAACAATATTAATGCCGTTAATCCGGTCATGCGTTAACACGTTAACACGTTGCCAACATTAATATTTATAAATGTATAAATATAAATGTTTGGATATTTAGTTTTTTGGGTTTAGTACCAAATAAGTTTTACTCTGGGAAGGTGAAATCAGACTCCTCCATTCATTGCACTGACACAAGTTTATATATTTGTAGGCCAAACACCTTTTGTAATGTTCAAGGTTTCTTTATTATTACATCTTGTGTACAAAAAAAGTAGTGAGTGCAGCATACAAGATAGAAGGTTGCATTGTTTGAATAACTACCACTCCACACCTTTACACCTGTAGTGCTCCAAGAACTGTGGGGGTGGAGAATCCTGGAGAGAGGTCAGTTGCTTTGATATGCGGGATCAGAGGCCCCTTCGACCGTTCCACTGCCAGGCAATATCCTCTAGGCCTCAAACCCACATATCCTGTAACCTCCAGCCCTGCCTTGACTGGTACGCATCTTCCTGGGGACCGGTGAGTAGCAACAACCCCCCCCCCCCCCTGTCTCTCTCTCCGTCTCTTTGTCTCTCTGTCTCTGTCTCTCTCTCTCTCTCTCTCTCTCTGTGTGTGTGTGTGTGTGTGTGTGTGTGTGTGTGTGTGTGTGTCTCTCTCTCTTTTTTTCTCTCCCCAAAACCCTCTGTACAGAGCATTTTTCTTTGCTCTACACAAGTCTACAGTATCTTCCATGACTATGTATACGTTTGATCCTCCAGAACTCTAATAAGATCGAGTAGTACAATCTCATTTATCAATGGAGTGTAGAAACCACCGTAGATCCGACCGCAGAAATCATCTAATGACGGGGCTCACGTGTGATTTATCAAGCGGTCGTATCCTGTCAATCACAGAGTAAGAATTTTCGGGTGATGATAAATGGCCTTGCCTCTATTTTTCGACATGAAGAAGCAAAATATGGCCTTAAGAGGAACTTTTCCGACATGTGAAGTTACCCCACCAATCGTCTCTGTGGATTCAAACACAACTACACAGCACACACTCAAATCATATGCACGGAATGGCACGTGCTATTTGCATACACAGGGCAGAGACAGTAGACTAGGCATGTAACGATTCACTCAACTCACGATACGATTCGATTCACGATACTAGGTTCACGATACGATTTAAAAAAAAAGAATTTAAACAATTATTTTCCAGACAAATTACTGAAAAACTTTGATTATTTATTGATTATATTTGTATTACAATAAGAATGAATATGGGATGCATTGGAAGTGTTGCCAAAAAGTCCACCAGTGCACAGCAATTATGAAGTACTATGAAATACTTGAAATACGTATGAGTGCTTATACATGTAACTGTAATTAATTATACAGTGTTAATAGCTGATTACAGTGCATTCATACTTGACCTAAGTCATAAAATGCTTTATGTGTTAAAATAATAATACATTTTATGTATTATTATTCTCAAAGTGCTATAATACAGAGTAGAAATAACAAACAAACACATCTAAAAAGGTTTAAGGAGAAAAACATAAAAAATCACATGCGCAAGACCTAGGAGCTAGGAGGTACTGTAAAACACTATAGCTAAACTAATGCTTTGTTAAAAAGGAAAGTCCTATCTTAAAAGTGTTGACAGACTGTGGAGCCCTTAGGTGGTCAGGGAGGGCATTCCACAGTCGAGGGGCAGCTGAGTAGAAGGCCCGGTCGGGGGGGGGGGGACTTGTGTCTGGACATGCGGACAGGGACTTTAACTACTCATGTTACTTTGGATAATAAATCAGAATCCAGATCTTATATTCCTGAACATTTTGTATTGAGTTATTCGAACTTCATATTTTGATTATACTTATGTAGTTATAGTGTAGGACAGTAGTACACAAAACAGAAGCGTTGTGTCGAATATGTTTGCACAGGGTTCAAAGAAACAAACGTGTGTGTGTGTGTGTGTGTGTGTGTGTGTGTGTGTGTGTGTGTGTGTGTGTGTGTGTGTGTGTGTGTGTGTGTGTGTGTGTGTGTGTGTGTGTGTGTGTGTGTGTGTGTGTGTGTGTGTGTGCCAGTGTTCTGAACTGTGCGGAGGTGGTGAGCAGCAGCGCATGGTCACTTGTCCTGAGGAAGATCGATGTGACACTGACCTTTTGCCCAGCAGCATTCAGTCCTGCAATATCCAATCTTGTGTACAATGGATGACTGGCTCTTGGGGACAGGTATAATGCACAAGTACACACACACATACAAACACATACACATAATCCAGTATTGTGCTCGTAGATCTGATGAAATATTTATTTTCCTATTAAAGACTGGACCGAATACAGTAGACTTACAATTGACAAGGACTGTGAAAAAGCTAGGTCTTAAATTACATTTCGATTCATAATACATCGTACAAATTATGCTGCAATTCAATAATAATATATGTACAGCCTAGCATGTTCTGTTTTCTAATGACCACTATTTCATTTAAAGTCAGGGGTTACTTTTTATTGAAGAAATCCTACACTTTTTAATGTTTAAATCATCAAATCATCAGACAGAATTGATACGCTATGTAAAATTATTAAAAACGAACCGTATTTACAGTGTCTCTAAGAAAATTCTCAACCCTTAAAGGATCACTTCACCCATTTTCAATCTTATCTTCATACAATTGGTTGTCAATAATGCTCATTATAAGATGGCACCCTTACCTGTCTACTCACTGTACATCTCATTGGCGGGTGGTGGACAGTTCAGAAGCCTACCTACTGTAGCAATGACATAATCAATGTGGATTCAAAGCTTATAGAAACTACAGCCTTTCTCTTAAAGTTAACATGCTGAAATAGAAGCTATTGTTCTTGCATTAATGAACTAAAATAGAAAGTTTGAAATGACCAAACCTGCCTATAAATGATGTCACTGGTAGACAGGTTTCTGAACTGTCCACAGACCTCCTCTGAGAGTAAGTAGACAGAAATTGTGCCACAATGAGCATCAGTGAGGACCAATTATATAAGGTGAAAATGGGTGAAGTGGTCTTTAAATCAAACCATCACGTCTGATGGTGCCTCAAATCGCATGCTGTTCCAACACCTCGTGCAACCTTACATTTCATGTTGTTCAGGCAGTAATTACGGGACCCACACTCATCCCTCTTTGATTTGTTCATCCTTCCTCAGTCCTCATGACTCACAGCATGTTCAAGGTTCAAGGATTTCTCCTCCCCCAGAGTTAGAAAAGCAGACAAGATAAGAGTCATGTTACATGAAACGTTTCAACATTGGCAAAAGGTCCTGTTGGGGTCTTTATGGTCTTTTGCTTGAACTAAAGACTTTTAAAAGTCTTTGATCTGTATATGGACTGCAACTAAAGTATATCTTATAACACTGCATAATCAAGTACCACCTGTCATAAAGTTAAGAAACACCAACCTGTTCCTTATACCGAAAAAGATGAAGGATTTGTCTTGTCTAACATGGTGTTTCATCTTAAACTTACAATTGTGTTGTAATTGTATTGAATTACACATTAAGGTCTGCTGTCGTAAAATTGATCAGCCCCGCTTCAGCACCTTCAGTATCACGCTTGAAATACATTTTCTGTAAACAATAATTTAGTTATTAGTAATTATTTGCAGAAGCAGATATATAAGCTGAACAATTTTACACCAAAATCAATGTCGATTAATGTTCATCAGTCATCATGCTGATATTTTTGGCATGGTTTTGGCATGATACTGTACACAGACTTTCAGGCTTTGTCTCACACTCACCTAGGCACATGCCACAGGGATAACAATAACAAACAAAACCACTACCTATAAACAAGCACTGATTGTCGCAGAGACTATGTTTTGCACCCTGTCCATCCGTCCGTCTGTGAACAGCTAATCTCCGGCACCGTTGGCCCGATCAACACGAAACTGTGCCCACACACTCCCTGGATGTATGACCTCTGCCCCAAATTTTTCACATCGGCCTGTTATAGCGTCACCAGGAGGCCGAGTTTTGCAAAAGACATTTTTTTGTATTACTCCTGCAGATTTTGTCCAAACATCATGCAAATCGGAACACACATACACAGTATAATTTAATTTAATACATTTAACCCTATTAAGTGCCACTTAAAATAGTATTACGGTTACAACTGTTATTATTATCTGTATGGATTTATTAAGTAGTGGCAATATGTCACCTTCAAGCTACATTATTATAATCATTATAATCATTATAATTGTTAGCTTTTAACTATAGATTGTTGTATTCATTTTTGGTCTACTTGCTGTATTTCTTAACTAAATGTATTGTGAATTAAAATTATCATAATTAAAATTATCATATTTTTCCAAGGTTATAAGCAAGTATATGAATAGAATGTGTTTATTTAATTGGATGTTGGGTGCAATATCAGTCTAGCAGACATAATGTGTTCAATCTGTGCCCCCAATTTATTTCCAATTTACTTTCTCATTTACTGATTCATGGACTGATTTTAGACTTCTATTGTTGTCAATGCAATATTGCTGTTGTCTTGCTCTTGTTTTTCAAAATGTCTGAGTCAGACAGACTATCACTGAAGTGATGACCTTCAAGCTCATTTACATGACAAAAGCCATTATCACCCACACGGAATCTTTGCCACCAAAGCAAGAGAGCAATAGGTCATCAATAAATGTGAAACTATTCAGCCCAAATAATTAGCGCGCGCGCACACACACACACACACACACACACACACACACACACACACACACACACACACACACACACACACACACACACACAATGTGCAATGCAATATACAAAACGCAATTTGTGCAATAAGCCATAGAAACATAATAGACTGAACTTGAGGGAAAGAAGACCATGCAATTAACAAATGAACATCGGAGACAGCTGAGTAGTGTTCTGAGGGATTGTGGATATCATAATGTATATCTTTATTATGTGGCTTATAATGGCCGATTTTAAACTCTTGTTAAAACTTCAGTTATCAAGCATAAAGTTTTGCCTTCTGTCATGTGCCATGCCCATGATTCACTAGGACATACGTCACAATATTGAAATTAAATACTGTCAAAACGCTATTTCATGTTGTCTTTAAAAAGTGGAAGTCATGATTTCTGTGCTGCAATTTAAATGAAGCCTGATAAACCAAGGTTTGAACCGGGGCCCTTCTGACTCACAGACAAACACTCTAACTCCTGAATCACTGCAACCCCAAAGCTGAGTTTGAGAGAAAGAAGTACATTAAATTAACAAATGTTGGAGGGATTCTGGGTATTGTAGTCTGTGTAGTTAGGGGCAGAAGAATAATTGTCATAAAACAACAATATTCATTGGCTCATGGAGGCTTCACGAGGAGTGCTCGTTTTCTTTTGAGTTCCCGCACTCCCGGGGGAGCGCGGGAAGTGAACTCAAAGAAAACGAGCACTCCTTTTCCAATCATACTGTAACATATACAGTATATCTCTGCTGTCCAGCGTGAACCTGCTAACTCCAACTCCAACAGTTAACGCCAAGGAGTTTTCGTCAGAGGCGCTTTTTAATACTTTTCATTGGTTCAAATGTTTTGATTTTTTACACAGACGTAAAGGGTGTTCAATAGCGTTGATTTATGAAAAAAATATATATATGAAAATGGAGTTAGCTGGTTCGTCCTGGACACCGACGATATATATATATATATATATATATACACACATACAGTATATATTTGATGATTTCACAGTTTCTTACTCTAGTAACCTTTTTTTTGTGTGTTACAGTACATGAGGGAAATCAGTACAGTGCAAAAAATGGCAATTGTACTGGCGAGACTTTTCAAGCTCGTACTGATTTCTCCTATGTGAAGTACTGTAACATTATACAGTAAATATACTGTAAAGCTGGACTGTCAGGTCTGCACACTTCCTTTAAAACAAGACACTGACTCTAATAACAGTGTGGCCTCCCTGTCCAGTGTTTACTTATCAATGGCAATTTATGGTTCATTGCATGTTCATGCAAGAAAGCTGCGTCAAATCACAATGCAGTGTTAAGTAACAAAGATGCACTATACAGGACCATTCGGGATGGCATCATTTCTGCGCATTGACATGCAGTACTGGCTGCTTGTGGCCATGTCAACTTGTGTGGTGATGGTTTGTGTTAATGTTGGCCAAATAGAAATAGACATCTTTATTAATACTTCACCTTAGTACAAAAGGGATTCAATTTAACATTGTTGGTGCATGAGATATTGGCTTGAAAATAACAAACATAGGCTATAGGCCGATAATTTCAGGAAACAATACGATATTGGGCTCACGACATCGATACGATACGATATATGGCACTTTTTTATTATGAAAATATATGGGGGGAAAAAAAGCTTATGAAAATATATAGGGGGAAAAAAAGCAAATGCAAACAAATACTTCTGTTTTTGCATTATTATTATTGGAAAAAAAATGTTTTTTTTGTGTTTTTTTTAACAATATTATTTTCCCGCAAAACGATACATATCGTCACGAAAACGTATCGCGATATATCGTGGGACGATATATCGGCACACCCCTATAGAGCATCGCAGTTCCCGCCCACTTCCTGGTTCCACTTAAAAAAACTCAATGCATTTTTCCCATTGACATTTCCAAAAATATTTATATCAATTAATTTAAACCTAGAATCAAGCCATCCAGGGTCCTGGTGAATCATGACCATAAAACATTTTTTTCTGTGATTTTATTTATTTTATATTTAATTATATGATATACTATATTTAATAAATACCCTTTGTTTTGCCGTTTTCAAAAAAGTTTTTTCACAGAATCAAACGTTTTATGGTCATGATTCACCAGGACCCTGGATGGCTTGATTCTAGGCTTAAATTAATTGATATAAATATTTTTGGAAATGTCAATGGGAAAAATGCATTGAGTATTTTGCAGTGGAACCCGGAAGGGGCGGGAACTGCGATGATCTATAGGCTATATTTAGTACTGTCCAACTTTCAAATTCGTCATGAGTTTCATGTTCATACATACATACATACATACATACATACATACATACATACATACATACATACATACATACATACATACATACATACATACATACATACATACATACATACATACATTCATACATACGGACATACCTGTGCTAGAACACTTGGCCATGCCGTAAAAAAAAATATTGATGTTTAATTCCTAATCCAAACCATTTCCCCATGTAGTGTTCTGCTTCTTGTGGTGGTGGTGTCCAGCGACGGCTCATCAAATGTGTCAATACCAAGGCAGAGACAGAGGAAGAGGTGGATCAGGCCAAGTGTGACCATGAGCCCTCACCTGAGAGCATTCAGAAGTGTAATCTGTCTGAGTGTGAGAGCACTCCCACTGGTGAGTAAAGTCTGTTTAAACTATTTATTTTTGTTCAAGGACACTTTATTTAAGTGTTTTGTTTGTGCTTCATTTGACACTGTAGAGACAGCACACATTGTAGAGTCACAAAAAAAACATTGTTTTGGAACTGGAATGACATATGCAACAATGGTTTGCAACCAGAAATGAACTCGCATTGAGTGATGGCACACGATTACATGTCTTTGTAATGGTTTTGTTACATGACAAGCCCTCAGTACACCATGGCTCTTTCTTCAAAATGGACAAACCCATTGCAAATTAACTAGCTCTGAAACAAAACAGAGCTGTGTATAATGTGCACAAAAATAAAATATGATGCTCTTTGCAACTTAACTACCATATGGGCTAAATGTTTTTGTTTATTTAACCATGAAGCTAAAGGTGTATTAGCCCCATTATACATTACAAAAATACAGTTGCACACAGTATGAAAGCAACCAAATATTGATACAGAATATTAAATAAATTGGCACAGCATAAAGTTATAATTATAAACACTGATTTCGTATGCTCTTGTCGTACAGGTGTCAATTATAAAGATTACCTGTTTGAGCAATTCATTTACATTATCCCTAGACCAGGCTTTTATTTGAGTAGGGTCCAGGAAATTGCTTGCTTCCACACAGTGTATGTGGTGTGTTTTTCTCAATTAGGCGTGCCAAATAAGGTTGTTTGCTTACAATAAATATGCAATTATTGACATATTTATACCTGTGGTTTCTCTCCTCTTTTTACCAGCTTGCAAAGCACGCTAGTCTAAGAAGATACTGACCTACTAGTCATCCATGTGTTCGACATATTCGCAACATGTTTTCAATCATTGGCTGTCCTTTAAGCCAATGGGGATACTTTCCCATACTCTGAACGGGCGGTCTCGTCCTCCCAAGCTATGGCCTAGCAGTGTTGCCAGATATGGTTTTGTTACATGCCAAGCCCTCAGTACACCATAGCTGGGCAACAGGTCTAAGCCAATGGGGAGCCACTAGCAGTGTTGCCAGATTCTGCGAGACAAATCAGAAACCAGGTCTATAAAAACAAGCCGCGCATACACGGCACACACACAGAGAGAAAAAAGAAAGCAAGCTGGTATACATGACTGTGTGTCATGTCTTGTTTTCTTATTTTTCTAACAATTATTGTAATTAAATGTAACAGGGGCTTTTGTGCTCAGTGCTCACTAATCTCTGGCCAGACCCCTGATACATTTGCATACAGCTCAAATTGACTGACAATTTAACTCTGCTTTGTTTTTTGTTGGAGGCAGGCAGTAACGTTCTTTGCCTGGTAATTAAAACTGAACTGTGTGTGTGTGTGTGTGTGTGAGTGTGAGTGTGTGTGTGTGTGTGTGTGTGTGTGTGTGCGCGCGCGCAGTTGCTATTCTTAATGTAATCCCTGTGCTCCCACAGCACATAATTTTTGCTGGCTGGGAATTCCCAATGTCTGTGCCAGCCTCATTCTCCGGACTCCTGATCTTATATATCACATTCAACATGTTTACAGAACGTTATTGTTTATCTGTGTGGATGCTCACATTATTATCGTTTATATGAATCTTTATTGTTATCATTCTTGAAAATGTGAGACTTATTTTGGAGGCGGTAGGGAGGAGAATATGATTTCTTACCAAAGCATGTATACTCAGCAGTAACACTCGAAACACAACGTATATGAAAGTGTTTCCTTATTTCCTGCCTTAACACACGTGCATGTAAATATACTGATTGCCAAACTGACCATGATCATGTTCTTACATGACCAGTACTAGAACAGTGTTGGTGTATGTAAGAGATTTGCTGGAAGTTATAGATATCTCCAAAAATATGAAGAAAAGAAAATCTGCAAATCCCCATATATGGATCGCTGATGTCATCAATATGACATAATAGTACTGACATCATAGCCTATGATAATTAGTACTGTGAAGTACTCTGTCAACGGGTACAACGGGTAGTCTGTCAATGGGTACAATGGTCACAACGAGTATGGCATAAACGTAGGGGTACGCTTTCCCTATATGCATCATTCCTAATTGGCATCGGCTTAGTCAGTTTATCAACTTGACCTGATGAACTAAAATGAAACAAGACTAAGGGCTCACCCTAAATCCCCAAATAGTGGATTTAGCCAGTGTGGCTCTAAATAGGGGCCAGAGGGTGCAGCACATAGACACATTGCCAAACGGAAACAGCAACTCTCAGGCTGGATCATCGAAAGCCAATGTGTACTAGTGAGTTTTCAAACACTAGGTTTGAGACGCTCTAACATGGGCTGGAAGAACGTTCCACAGGGACCAGACGAATCTGTCAGTGCAAAAAAAAAATGCCCTCTGCGATTTGGGTCTGGCACCGCTCCGTTGTGAATCCATTTCCTGCTCCCGAAGTCTGGGGTGACCAATCATGGCCCAGTATTCAAATATGGGAGACTGTAATTGGTAGTTGGTTGTAGGTCTAACCAATTGCGTGCAGAGCCATTGTTTTGACCCCGCCCCTTGGGGAAAAAAACGTCCTCATAGAAGCACCAGACTCATATCCACGCAGTGATATAGTCTGGCCACGCGAGGCTAGGATATAAGGAGCAGAGTGGCCACTAGGGGCCGCTAGTTATGGACGTTCCACAGTGACGTACAGTAAGCATATAGTAAGAGAGTAGAGGAAGTCAACTTAAGAGCACAGGAATTCCCACGTCCCACTACCCAATTTGTTGTTTACTGTTCCACAAGGGTGGGGAGCAGGATGGGGATGGGGTTAGTGGGTGAGTGGGTCAAAGAGTGTGTGTGTGTGTGTGTGTGTGTGGGTGAGTGGGTCAAAGAGTGTGTGTGTGTGTGTGTGTGTGTGTGTGTGTGTGTGTGTGTGTGTGTGTGTGTGTGTGTGTGTGTGTGTGTGTGTGTGTGTGTGTGTGTGTGTGTGTGTGTGTGTGTGTGTGTGTGTGTGTGTGTGTGTGTGTGTGCGTGCGTGCGTGTGTGTGTGCACATGAACGTGGGTGTGTGTGTGAGTGAAGGGGAGTTGCACACAGGAAACGCTATGTATTGAATTGCAGCTGTGACATTTGGACCCTACTGATGTCATGGGTTTTCTATGATCTGGGAGACAGTGGAGATGCTGTGAAATGGAGCTTTTGTGACTCGAGATGAAAGTTGCTTGGTGTGGTAGGGTAGAACAGTGGCTTGGTTGCTGATGATTATCTGGACTAATTTTATGGCATACTTTAAAATGTAGTGAAATAATGCACTTCATTATTTGTTTTTTTTATAACACTGTGTGTAGTATGGCTTATTTTTTGAGAGAAAATGTCATCAATATTCTTAATCATTTTGATCTGTCTGATCTTGTTGATCTGTGTTTTATGTGCCATATCCTTCAATTAATCTTTACTTTGTAATTTGAATATTAAGCTGTTATGCTAATTAGTCACAGAATGACAGGACTAATTATCTGTCTATATTTAGTCACAGCATCACAAGTTTAAAACTGCACAAGGTCAATATAATATGTGCTTCATAATATTGGCTGGCAGCATTATCTCAATAAAACCTTTGTATGAAGGTTTCAGTTCTTCTTATGCATCTTTTGTAGCTGTCCATCACACACAGTAACACCAAGATTAACGCAAGATTATGCACATTAACACTCGTGTGTCTAAGAGCAATAGGGCATGGTTTTCAGTGGTAGAGTCATTCAAGACAGGAGGTCTGGCATATTATCTATAGTATGTATCTAGAACATGCATTGCTGAAAACTCGTCTTAAGAATGATACAGAAAGGAATCTGGTATTTTGTCAGTGGAAAAAGAGAACAGGCTATTCTGTTGGATCATTAGTTTCCCTGTTGACAACTGGTTGACATTATAATTACCTGAACGGTAGCCCCGTCTGTGACATCCCCCTCTGCTGTAGCTCTGGGACTCAGTCACCAAAAATTGGGCTGAGGGGCTGACCGGTGATACGGTCACATCTTGCCTTTTTCAATCAAAAATGTAAAGGTAGTCCCAGTATCCTATTGATGTCTCTTCCATTTGGTCTGTAAAAAATAATTGAAACAACCATTTAAATGGGGATTTTTCCATCCATGTTACATTTGATGCAGGCCGGCAAAAACTCTGAACTTTGACCGCTTGACCGTTTCGCCAGTCGCCCCCATCAGTCGGATCTTAACCATACGTGACAGAGTCCCGGAGCTACAGCGGAGGGGGAGGTCACAGACGGGGCTACCTGAACAGCTCATTATTGTCTCCAACTGAATCAGGGTGTCAACTATATAGACTTCCGACACTTCTATGGTTGAAATGCAATGATATTTTTGCTTGCTATACTGTATACAGTGGTGCACTGAACAGTGTGCAAATGCAGTGCATTGAACAGTACATTACGAGCATTTGTCCACTGCTCAGGCAAGGAAGACTTGAGATCATCAGTAACTGATGAATATGTAGTATCAAAACATTTATTTGTGGATATTTGGCACATTTTGGGTGGCAACCTGCTGTTTACATACTTATTGAAGGTAAATAGTTTTTACCTTTTTTCTTTTCTTGAGTAGTGTGTGGATTCCTCACCTTATTCTTAAGAGGAAACGGTTATGTTTCTCTGGAAATCATACTTTGAGATAGCATGAGACACTACAAATACCTGTGTTGTAAGTGAAATCCATTAGCTACAGCATCTTCCATTCACAGTGTTAAACTATTCACCCACGTTCCACTTCCTGCAGGAAAGAGTGGGCTTTTACTTGATTTCTTCCCCAACCTGTCTCCTGCTTTTCTCTTCCAAGGTATTTGAAAAGAAGGAACAGACTCAACAATGTAAAATAACAGATTTTCAGTGTTTTTCAGTTGAAAATAAGTAATTTGTATTGAGTACATGCCTTAGCATAAATAGACATTAGACTCCTGGCCACTCAAATTTGAAGAGTAGCAAGAAAAGAATATCAGGCCATGAGTTCCTGATTAGGTGTAAAGTTACAGTAACGGCTCACAGCCTTTGGCCGGTGCTGTTGTATCAATGTTGTACTTCCAACATAGGGAGTTTGTATAGGCACAGACCAGATGTTTAAAACATCGAATGGAATCAAAATTAAAGTGCTATGTGCATTCTGTTTTATACATCTATCGTACCTGTTCACATTCACAGCAAAGGAGCCAGATGTTAAAAGGTTTATATTGATTCAGAACACACTGTGTGCACACAAGAGTCAGACAAAATGCCATATCTACCCATCTGTATGTGTGTCATGTTGGAAATAATATTTTTTACACAGAAGATTATTTTTATTCATCTTTTTTACAGTAGATAGGAGCATGTAGAGAGACAGGAAAATGAGGGCAGAGAGACACGATGGGAGTCGGATTCAAACTTAAGTTTGTTATGTTTGTTAACTATTTGTAACTGACCATGTGGGATCACTAACACGTTCCCCACGATATCATTCAGCACAAGTACATCTGCATACAATGGTTTATTTATTAATGTGGTGTGGCATGTTGATTTAGCTACGGTATTGCAACTGGCATTGTCCTCTACCATCTATTCTTATTAAAACATGTTGCTAGCTAGCTGATTTAATTCAGTTTGTGGTAGGCCTACAACTTACCTCTGTCAAATTCTTTATGTTCTGGACTGAGAGCGATTGGGGGTTGGGGGAAGGTGTCTCTTTTTTTTTCAATTTCCTTGGGGTCTTCGATGGACACTCTCTTTCTCTTTTTTCTGTTGCACCAACTTCTGAATCTGTTTCTTCCGAACGTTTCCACTTCATGGCCGGTTGATATTGAGTCCTGTATTCTCTGAATTAATCGCTTCTTGCAAATTCGAGATGATTTGTTTACCTGGCGCTGCGATGTTAGATCGAGTTCATCCAGACGTTGAAATACATCGTTGGGTTCCCATTTTTTGGGGGGGTGTTACACAAAATGCCATGATTTCTACAGTTACTGTATCTTTGCAAAGACCGCAAACATTGTTAATATCCGCAGAAACAGACATTGCTTCCCGCTCGTGTAGAAAAGGATCATACTTATAGTGGTATCCACATTGAGAGGAGCTGTGATGACGTCAGATGTTTTGTTACGCTGATTGGCTAGAGGAGTTTGTCTGTCAAGGCAAGTACTCCCATCCACTATTCTCCCTGCCAATGGGCCAAAGTCCAGACTGATATCGTGGGGAACGTGTTAGTGATCCCACGTCATCAGTCTGGCAATGACAGGCTGCATTTACCCAACATAATTGAAGTGTCCTTCACAGAGATTAAATGAGTCACAGTTGTTGTTGTTGTTGTTGAATTGGTTGATTGGCGCTACAGGCCTTCTTTAAGATTATATTGGTAATACTGAGGTGTTAAGGTGGAAGAGCAGACAGATACTGTATAACTATTTTTCATCAGGAAACAAAGTCTTGCTGTATAATGACAGCAACTGTTTTGGAGTTCTTCATAAAATCCTCCTTCTAGAAAAGCGTAGGTGAACAGTAAGATGTTCCCACTCAGGTATTTTGATCTGTTATTATCTTTATCTGAATAAAGAGAGTAACAGGTATATCCTGGATGGAAGGAACCTCATATTCAATGATGCTCTGGGTTGTCTATATACCACCCTCTGAGCACTTCTTGGGTTTCGACTCCCTGACATTGCAGCAATATGAGAAAATAGCAAAAGAATTGCAATGAAATAACAATTAAATAGTGGGTCTTTGTACATTTTATGTTTTCACCAAGGCTCCTACACTGTATACTATTATTCATGTTTTCCTAAGTGCATTACTGTGTATAATTACAACTATAATCATGTATTAGTTTTAAATACAAATGCAGTTATGCTATTTTCTTTTTGAGTTGGTTGAGCCGGAGTTGGTTTGAGTATGAAAATGACATTCAATCTCCTTCTGCTCAGGGCAAATGTAATAGCATTCATGACAACACTACACTGTTTCTATCCGTGACTATAGTTATAACCATCTGAGCCTTCTACTACAACTCACAGGAGTAAGCAAGCCATGTTCTCACCTGTTGGTAGTCTGTCAGAGTAACTATTTGTAAAACTAGCATGGTCAAGTAAAAAGAACCATGTATGACTCTGTCCACTAACCACACCTCCAGCTATTTGTGTTCTCTTGTTTGGTATGTAGCTGATATATTGCACTTTTACCTTAGCGCTAGGTATACTCTTAGTTGCTTGTTTTAGAAGAGAATGCACTTAAGACTTCCGGTGATTAGTAGTTTTCTTGCCTACCGATGTTGAATGCACTTTGAATGCACTGAATCCACGCTTTGGATAAAAGTGTCTGCTAAATGACTGTAATGTAATGTTGTATAAAGGGAACATATGTATGTCTGACAATCGAGAGAGTCTCCGAGAGCTCTCGTCTTTTGCATAATAAATACATTGATTCATTCCACTCTACCCTTGTGGGAATTCTATACTGAAGGAAGGTTAATTCCTGCCACGACACAAGGTACAACACAATTGTCATTGTTTTGTCATTGGAACAGAACTGTTCTACTGTTCTATCATTGTTTCATTGTGTTGTGAAATTCACAACACAATGAGAGGGTTCCAGGGGGTTGAGAGGGTTCTAGGGGGTCCCCAGCAAAATTTAATAATTTAGCATCAAATTCTGTTTTATACACTTTCACTGTATATACATCGTCTAGTTGAAAATAGCCGATGAACAGTACAAGCTCACAACACGTCTTGACACCATTTGCCACATTTGTAATGTTTTTGAAACTTTATACAACATAAATCTTGTATGAGGGGTCCTTGGCACAAAATGTTGTCAGATGACGGTCCACGGCCAAATATATACATTTTGGGGTCCTTGACATGAAAGTGTTTGAGAACCACTTTGTATGTATGTGCATGTATGTAACTCTCTCTCAGGGTTGACATCTCCGTCTCTGTGATGGATCGGCTTTCAGTACACTACCATATCTTCTAACCTTGTGCTCAGGGGGTTACAAAAGATTTGTCATTATTCTGTGTACTGACATGTTGTTCACTATAATTCACTTCACTATGATCCTGGCCAAAAGAAAGTCTCTGTGAGTGTCCAGGCAATTATGAAGTATTATGATACTTGACATAAGTCATTATAAAATGCATAAAGCATTGTGAATATTTATGAGTTCTTTTAACTATAAGCACATTACAATTCATTATACGTGCATGCGATTGTTGTGTTGGGAAATGAATGCTAATGAGTTGTCTATGTAACTCTCTCTCTCTCTCAGGGTTGACATGTGTACGTGATAGACTTACCCTCCGCTTCTGTCAGACTCTCCAGTGGTTGGGCCGCTGCCACCTACCCACAGTACGAGCACAGTGCTGCAAGACCTGCAGCCAGCGTTCCCGTGGCAACACGCGTACCACTCGCCGCTGAAGTGACAGTAAATTGGATTGACAATAACACAAACTCCGTAGAGGTGCCCTTACATGCTGTCACAAGGACAGTAGTGATTAGTTTTTTCATGCACAGATAACACGTAATCAAACACGTGAACCACTTGTACAGGTCATCCGGGTTAAAATGCCTTCTACAGTATATTCATTTATATATCAATCAGACGCATGTATGTGGGGCAATTATTTTGCTCATGTACGGCAGAGATATTCTACAGGGAAGAAAGGAAATCCTTCTGTAAAAACGATATAAAAAACTAGATAGGAATGATTGTGAAACAATGATACATTTTTGTTTGCACTTTCTCTGTTGATAAACCTGTGGAATTGTATTTGTTTTCAGAGAAATGTAACTCTTACAGAGTAGCACTAAGGGATGTGGTATGGCTAGCTTACTAATTTAGCATGCAGTGATAGTTAGGGATGTAGCTCAACCAACCAACCACGTGTGTACAATGCACTCATTTGATTGCAGCATAACATTGAACGGTATATTATGCAAGCTGAAAGTTAGATTACTGTACTGTGTGTTTTTCTCCTAACATGGTACAAAACCAGTGCTATGCATCATTTATGAATACCTTTATAACGATAATAGTTTAATAGCTTACGATTTCTATACAACCTTTATGAATCAGTTGAGACTGGCTCGTCAGGAAGGGTCAAGAAACGCCTCACAATCTTAACATCTTGCCTTTTTTTATATATCACAAGGAAAATGTGAAAATGATGCTGAAAGAATAATATGGTGCTATTAGCCAAACAGGCTTCAAACTTATTTGGGACAGGTATTGGCAGGCCCAGTGCCTTATCTACTTGAATGTCATGTTATTGAATATTTTGCCACTTAATTTCCTCTAAATTGCTCTCTAAAAACAAGTATAATAATAAAGAAAAAAAGAAAGAAGGAATGAAAAATAGTTACCAGGGGGTAGAGTTGTTTGGTAGATAGAGCAGTTTTAGACCCCTCCCCCAATAATGTCAAGTGGAAGACTAAGCCTGATATATGAATTATGTATGTTTTTATATATTGTATGACTGTTACCAATTTATGTGTTTTAGAGGATTACAATTCCTAAATGACTAGAATTATTATTTTTATAAATTAGTAGTGTCGATTTAATTCATTTATGCATTAGAATTGGTCATATTTACTAATGCAAATACGTACACTCCAGTAGGCTGCAATTCAGAGTTTGTACTGCAGGGATTTTATAATAAAACTGCTCATGTCAGAATGTGACCTTAAACTTTTCATAAGCACTTCCCAGGCAGCTGTGCATGTGTTTTTGCGGTATTCTCAAGTCCCTTAATGTGAGGATTCAGCCTTGCAACATATGTTATTTTTTATGTTTTCTTGACTTTGACTATAGGTTCAGTATAGAAAAGATAGAGATAAATTCTGTTTTCAAAATACTGCAATAATATACTAATTTGACTTTATGATTTCCTAATGACACATAATTGTACTACCGTACAAATATAAAAAGCCATGGTGATCAACCACACTTCACCAGATTAGAAACAGAGAAAGCTTTACTTTTATAAGACTATATAAATAGGCTGTACATAGTAGTAACCACCAGAAGAACATGATGAGATGTAATCTTATGAGTACAGACCATTATTATTGTGTGTTTTGTGTTTGATTCTAAATAGACTCTTCTAAATTAATGGTCTATTTAAACTGAACACAGTTTTACTTTATAGGCTATCACTTCAACTGGAAGCAAAGCCCAGCAGGTTAACATATCTTTTAAGACCCATTATAAGGTGCTCAAATATGCTCAAAATAAAGAGTCGCACCATTCAATATGGGCCTGTGCAAAACAGAGTTGACTTTCCTTTGCACAGGTGCCAATACAAATGCCATTTGGCACTTGTGCTTTTTTGTTCATTTCAAACTGATGTATTGATAGAAATAGAAATTATATTAGATTTGTTGTGCATCCTTCTGACTTCTCACCCTTATTTTCTCTTATTATTAGAGAATGGCCATGTGGGTCAGTCGGACAGAAGGTCAGTTGTTTGGTCATTCCATCCGTCTGTCCGTCCATCTGCTAAACACTTTGGTTCCAAAGAACATATTTATAAAACTGCTGGCTGGATTACCATGGACTTTTCTTTGCATTTGGCCTTTACTCTAGCACCACCCCTAGGCCAAAATGTCTCATCCACACAAGATATCTCAAAATGTAATGGGTGCTATGCCGTTAAACTTGCCAAGTGCATTCATGCTCCCTGGAGAATGAACCCTACTGATTTTGGTGACCCCAATGGCCTTCCCACTTCTCTTGTGCCACCCTTGACCCTGTTCCCCAGGCTGAGAGCAGCAAGCTCCAAGGTCAAGATTGTGTTGGTCGGGTCGAACCACTTTGGTCCGGTTGGGTGAGGCTAGTGGGGCTTTTAGACTCTAGTATTGTTTGTTTAGTTTTTTTTACAGATCTGTTGTGGGTTAGGGATTTCCCCCCCTATACATCTGAGTGCTTCTACGTGACTTGTACAGTGACATATGGTATACTGTACTTTATATCCTAGTCATCCTCATTGCAATTAAAGGCTTTGTGGGGGGTTCTAGCAATTTCTTAACAAATGTACATGTTTAACCCTTAATATAAATGCTGTGATAGCATTTTGGGAAATGTTCTTTTTAAAAATTTTAAGTAATGTGTTTATATAATAATGGCACATGAATGTTCATACATTGTCCTTCATACTCTAAATTAAAAACAAAATGACCGTAAACCATCTACATTATGGCAGTGCATTTATTACAGAAGGAGAAGTGGTTCATATTTCATATCAATGCTCCAGAGGCTTTAAGTATGATGGAACAGACAAACCCTTACCCCAGAGGGGGTTTCACAGAGATGAGTGTTTGATTCAACCATTCAAAATATATTTCCCAATCAATTTGTTCACCCTTTTCTTTCCAGGTTCCTTCGCTCATATGGAGTGAATATGAAAGTAAAAGAGTAATTAACTATTACCTTTACATGCATCAAATTGAAAGTGCCAGTTTGACAGATTTACGAAAAACGACAATACAGTATGTAAAGAAAGAAAAGTAAAAGGTTTGGTTATTTAAACATACTTCGAATGAATTATATTGTGCTTATTGTTATAAGCACACTATTTGCAACGCTTTATAAGACTAATCATTAGAAAGCATTTTATGATGATTTTATTTTGGCCAGGATCATTGTGAAATTTTATTCTCATTGTTTTAATACATTATAATTCTATAATAAGTGCTATAATGCATTATGGTGTGATTATAAGTCAATATGAGTGGTCATTAAGTGGAAAATATAATTAAGTCTATGCAAGGACAACAAGCAAAAATAATCTGCCTACAACTCCAGGAATGTCATTAATTTACTTCAAAAAGAAAACAAAAACCACTCAGCTCTATATACAGAATATTTGCACATTTGGTCCAAAGATCTACACACAGAATTAATCTATAGTCATGAAATCACATTCATCTAATTACTTAACTTAAAACACCCTTATAATGCATGATAATGCACTATAAGTATTATAATAAATTACAACTATGATAATTGAATTAAACAATGATCTTGGTCAAAAGAAACCAGCAATTATGAAGCATCATGATACTAGAGCTTTTAAGTCATTATGAAAATATAGGCATTATGCTTTAAGTACTTACAGTATGAGTGTTTATAGTTGTAAGTATGCAGTGTTATAGTAAGTATACATTATGCATTTACTTGACCTTATAAGTTATAAAGTGCTTTATAACATGATTATTTTTTTATAAAGCATTATGAATATTTATGAGTGCTTCTAACTATAATTATACAGTGTTATAAGCAAATTGTAATACATTATAGACATGAGCTTTATAGAAAGTGTGTCCCCACTGGGGGGTGGGTTAAAACTCCATGTCCTAAATAATCATAATCTCATCGTGAATCAAGGACTACAAGCTATAGTGCTATTGTTTATTACAACATTAAACGGTATAAAACTGGGCTCCTCAATGTTCTTTATGTCGAACCATATCTATATTTTTGCAATCTGGGAACCCATCGCCAAATGAAAAGGAAAAACAGCGCCCTCTACTGAATCTGTTCTTGAGAGATTCATATTTTTGTCTCAGTCACTTTTGAAGACCATTTGCATCTGGATTTAAATTAAAATACTTCTGATACGAGAATATAGTCTCACTCTGTTACTCTGCAGACCACTCAAGAAAGCCCCCATCATTGGTCCCTAACCCAAAGTTTGATAAACACTGGTGATTAACACACAATGTACAACTATTCTATGTACTTAACATGATCCCACGTTCTGCACAATGGTTTAATAAGTATATAATTATGAATAAACATAGGAAAAGTATCAACAATATTGTCAATGCTGATTGTCACATTATCAGTTTTGTAAATAATGTATACTGTAGTTATGCTTGTGCTACCTTTTTATGAACAACTCACTTTTTTATCGCTGCTGTCGGGCAGAAACCAACTATGTCCAAAATGTAAAAGTTTCTGAAAATGATATATATGTTTTTTAAATAACACAATATTGCCTCACCAAAGTTGGTATTGTGACTTAAGACATTGTCAGATACTTGCATCTGTCATTATATTATCATCACTTTACCCAAAACCAGCTGAAATGGAGTTGAAGGTTTTTCACCAGTGAAGTGGAGATAGTTGTTGTGTCCATCATTGATTAGAATGACAAAGTCAGACGGGAGTTAGGAGTCAATGGAGTTAGGAGGTTTAGTCAGAAGTGCCTTTTAATACTTTGCATTGGTTCAATATTTGTAAATCCCACACACATGTAAAGGGTGTTCAATAGCAAAATAAAAAATAGAAAGGAGGTTTGCGCCTGACAGTGACGAATATTACTTAGTAATCGACGGGCGGCAGCGTCACCATTCGGGTAAACTCTTCATAGTTTACAGTGCCATTTGATTTGACGTTTGCCTCTCTGAACAGGTCATCCACTAGAAGCAAAGAAAGAGAGAAAAGTGATCGGTAACGATACATTTGAACAGCGATACGATACGCATCACGATACATGGTTGGTGATACGATACATGTACGATATTGGTTCATGGCGATTCAATGATTTAAAATTGATACAGTAACAATTTAGCAAAAAATTATAATCTGTGTGAATCGTGTGGAGAGTGCAGTTTTTTTAAGGGAAAACAATATTATGGATATAAATAAGTAAACAGGCAAATACATGGACATTGTATTTGAAAACATATGGACAAACCCGCACCTTGGCATGAACACAGAGATTACACACTTTTATGGATAAACCATGTGTGGCGATATGTAATGGAAAAGTAATTAAACCCCTCTTTCTCTTACAACGCACAAGTACATCGATACAATCAATTATTTGCATTGCAAAACCAGTCGATACGGTTATTTGCATGGCAAAACGATTCGATACGATATAAAGTCAAACAATACAATATTTTGCTATTTGCCTATCGATATAGTAGATTGTTGAAAATGTAACTCGATTCATCGATGCAGTTATTGTATCGTTACACCTCTAATACATACTCTGGTTAGGTAATTGCTAATGGGAAGTCTCTCAGCTCAAAGATGATTTTAATTGGTGCTAATGGGAAGTCTCTCCTCAAAGATGTCTTTGGTGACATCACAAGTGGCAATTAAATGATTGTACATCATACAGCTCTTAAAACCAAACCAAGGATGCTAATCAATTGACATTTGTTTAACACATTTTCATGATGAAGAACCTACCTTCTTTGTCCGTGAGTTTCTCGCCAAGCTTGGTGAGTTTTGCCCGTAGCTCAGATGCCTGAATGTAGCCTTTCTTCTGCTTGTCTGTCATCTTCAAGGCCTCCAGGATCTCAGTCTTGGGATCTTCCTGTTGCATCTGCCGGTGCATGATGGTCAGGAATGTGGAGAAGTCAAGCTCACCCGTCTTATCTAAGAAATTTAGAATCGTTTTAAAATACAGTACAAAATAAGTAATGAACTCAGCATCTGGATAACTAACTAAAATGAGTTTCTGCACTATACAACACCATCTAATTCATACTGTTGTCACTGTATCCCACACCTACACTACATACTGACCCAACTCACACCTCATACCCTTGCTTTCTTCTTTATAGTTTAATAGGCACTGTTTACCATAGCAAAAGCTGGTTATAACTTACCTTATAACACATTTCACAACAGTGCAGTGATGTAAACTTGGGTCTGTATCATAATACTGTTGCAAACAACAGGATTTGTCCAAATTCAAAGGAAATATATATTCTACAGTACCTATCTTATGGACTTGGAGGTGTCTCTCGATTTCACTGAATGTAGGGCTGGTACCCAGGCAGCGCATTACTGTGATCAAGTCCTTGGTGTCAATCTTGCCCTTTTGTTTCTTGTCATACAAAGAGAAACATTCCTTGAATTCTGTGGGGAAAATAAGGCAAGCATTGCATTACTCAAGGACGCTATCTCTGTGTCAAGCTGTACAGTATATACTGTGTATGTATGCATGCATGCATACATACAGTATATATACATATATATGTACACATATACTTATATACTGTACATATACATACTTATATATACATATATTGTACATATACTATATGTGCGCGCACACACACACACACACACACACACACAGTAGTGGTATGGGCTGCATGCAATCATTAAAGGGATATTTCACTTTCAAAAAACCTTTTGGTGATTTTATCGTCTACGCAGGCTTTTGTGAACACCACAGATAGTTTTTAAGTTGCTTGATTCAATATTTAGATATTAGATATTCATTTTATCAGACACGCCCCCTTCCTATACAAACCCATTGTAACTTCAAACTCCATTTTTAACATGTTAGATCGTTCAAAAACACCCGTCCTTGGTTCTGGTGACTCATACCGCCCCCCTAATACGCGAGGGGGCCGTGTTTTTTCAATTACTTTTTTCATGTATTTTTAATTTTTTTTTTGGAAAATGATTTTTTTTTAATATAATAAAAATAATTAATAGAATAAACGAAAATAATTCTCGGAAAAACACGGCCCCCTCACGCATTAGAAGGGCAGGGTGAGTCACCAGAACCAAGGACAGGTGTTTTTGATGAATCTAACATGGTTAAAATGGAGTTTGAAGTTACAATGGGTTTGCATAGGAAGGGGGCGTGTCTGATAAAAGGAATATCAAATATCTAAATACTGAATCGAGCAACTTAAAAACTGTCTGGGGGGGGCTCACAAAGGCTTGAGTAGATGATAAAATCTCCAAAGGTTTTTTTGAAAGTGAAATATCCCTTTAAGTAATGAACAAGTAGTGACATTTGCTATCCTCCACACACATGAGTGAAAAGGGAGAACAGAATGGAGTGGATGTTTCCTGTTTATTCCTGTAAACCATATGTGATGATGTAAACAGGATACAGGCTATAGGCTATGAGATCCCAGCAAGACTATTTTCACTGTGGAAGGGAAAGTCATCATGTCCTCTTCAAATCACAGTGAGAAATGACTTGAATTATCCATTATGATCTAACAGTTTTTTTCAAAGTGGTGTCCTTGGCTCATGGAGTGCCAGGGCAGCCATTTGGAAAGGAGAGGGAAATGGAAATAATAAACAATATATAATTCAAATTCATATGATTATAGTGCCAGTTTAACCACTTTCTGGAGTCCCTAATTTTGAGCATGTCATTTCTGTATAGAAAGTAGTGATTGGTGACAGAATGGCAAAAGCTTGTGCTCTAAATCACTTTCAACCTAATGTACATACTGACATCAAATATATTTCCAAAATGTTCTTCTTTTCAGAGGACTAAAACTCACTGTTCATCATTCAAAACAAACACCAACTTACCATTGATTTGAGCTGGCGTGAAAAACTTAGCCTGTGAAGAGTAAATTATTATTTTCATGTAAATGCAGCGAAACCATAGTCACGTGAAATAAACATTTAAATGGCTTACAAAATCTAGACTTTTATAGACTACAGACTTGAGCCTAATTCATACTTTATAGAATTGCTGTTCTGTTCTTACCATTTTTTAGGCCGAAGTGTGCAATCCCTTCCTGGAAGATGAGTTCCCTGTGTGACTCACCTGCTGTGTCTCCACCTAGGTTCCAAAGTCCACTACCTAGGCCCCTGCGTAATCTAATAGCCGTTGCTGTGGAAACACAGATACCAGATATGCCTCATTGTTATCCTTTCCCTTTCTTTCCCCTTAAAGCCGCAATAGGCTTTTATTGATTTCCAATAGCCATAGTCACTTTTAGTTCATGTGGTTTCATAAAGACAATGCATGTATATCTACAAGCTTGAGAGCTTGTAGGTTTGTCATAGAAAGTACGTAAGTGGTAAAGCAAAGGGAACATAAAACAATACAATATGAAATACTTGAAACAATGCAGGCAAATCCGAGCGAAATATCGTCAGAGGAATATCGTACGTTTAGGTACAACTGTACATGATTGCAATGGTTTTTGCTGAATTTAAAGAGGCAATTTGACCCATACATTTGAACTATAATAGACCTTACAAAGGTCTATTATAGTTCAAATGTATGGGTCAATACATGGGTCATGTATGTATGTATGGGTCAATAGACAAAGGTCTATTATAGTTCAAATGTATGGGTCAAATTTCCTCTTTAAATTCAGCAAAAACCATTGCAATCATGTACAGTTGTACCTAAACGTACGATATTCCTCTGACGATATTTCGATGGTTCCAGACAGAGTTTCACTAGCCTATTATTTGAATATTTAGCTGTGGTGCTTTGTTTCAATTTCAATATCTGTTACGGCCAGCCATATTTTATTCAGTATATTTAGTATCTATCTTAATTTATATTATTTGTATTTCTTGTATTTTGTTATTCCTGTGTGGAGGTGGAGAGTTGGCACTGATTGCAATTAGCAACTTCAGTGACACCTGCCTGTGGGGAATTGCTCCCTATCTGACTTGTTAGTTCCACTAATGCTCCTGGCTGCTGATTGGCCGTGTCCTCTAGCAGTCCTCTCAACTCAGAGTGTAGAAGAGAGAGTAACGTCACGCTTTGATCTCGCCGCAAAGCAGGCCGCTATGGGCTATAGTTCCAAACATTGGAACTAGACAGAGCACTTCCGCATTCCATTCTTACGATGGGAGTCAACGCTAGTGGCATAACTCTCTTATGCGGCTCTGCCTCAACCTACATGATTTGACCTTTTTAATAGCAAAAAGTCCTTTTTAATAGCAAAAAGTTATCAACAAACTATGCTATAAAAACTGGTCAAACATTGGCCAAATAAAACAAATATATATAAGAAAGAGGCAAAAATTGTGAAAATAGCTGATCTACCAACAGATTGTAGATCGGCTATTTTCACAATATTTATCTGTGGAACCGAGTCAAACAAAATGTATTGCCTTAACTCCTACAATTCCAAGTTCTTGTCAGGGTTGGGGGTCCCCAGTTCAAATATGATTAGTTTTGGGGGTCGCCGCATGAAAAGGTTGAGAACCATTGCTCTATAAAAACCTCAGTGTGAGTTGACTCGTTGGGAGGACTGTCAGCTTCGGCAGCGGAGACTCAATTCCTCTGTCCTCCCACCAAAACCAAAACCTTGTCCTTCGTCAGTTTGTGTCTTTCTTTGGGACCAACTTTGATTCTGATTTTCTTAAGTTCTCTTTATTCTGTTTTGTTTAGATTAGGTCGCCTTAGAGTATTTTTTAATAACATTTTGAAACCATGTTACCAAAACATTCTGTGGACTGCTTCAGAAAATCTGACAGCTTTGCCTCTTTTAAAAGTAGCCAACAGTACTTCAGGTCACACAATGGATCATTATACAGCCAGCCAGGGCCATTGTTGATTTGCGCTGCTGACACTCTGCAGCCTTTGTAAGACGGTGAATGGTTGATTTTAATCGAAGCGCTATTGATCTAGTAAGTTGAGTATGGGCACGTGTGGGGATAAAAAGTCACTCCACCATGAAAAATATCTGTTAGGGCTTTGACACAGCGCTCTCATTCAGACTGCCAGACAAAAAAACGAACAAAAAAAAACTGCCATAACAGAACTGCAGCCAAACAGTACACATTGATTTTAATTCAACAAACTCAGAAAGATACATCTCCAGGTGATGAAAGAAAATGTTATTTCATACCCAAACATCACTCTCCACAATGCCACTCAGTGGCTGTCCTTGACATGTAATGTGTAATAGGACCAGGGTTCTGGAACATAGATGACCCCTGGGTACTTTTTGCGTAGAACTGGGTCGTTCCATAAGTACACCACCCACACTGCCACCAGTACCATGGTGATGCTGAAACTGCAGAATAGAAATAAGCCGTTGCTGTCTGGGCTTATGCCTCTGTGCTTTTGTCGTATGACTGTGGCAACCATGGCAAGGTATGTGAGGAAGAAGAGTTCAAAGATCTGTCCTTCAGTCACCAGGTACCTGTAATAAATGAAAGAAAGATCAAACAATGTTATATTATTCACAAAGAAACAATTGATTTTGACAATGCAATCTAAAGGTGTACATACAGTATTTGAGCCCTTTATCTCATTGCCTTTCAATTTGATGTGTCTGGTAGACAGGTCTGTTGGCATTTTTGGCAACAGTGGACAGATTTACAGACAGAGACATAGATTTCCTGCCCACCACCGTGGTGGCAGGTGTTTGATTCCTTCACGATGCCTCCGGCTTGGCCGGGCTCTTCAACTAACAGAAATGGCCATGTTTGCGGGTGGAAAGCCGACAGGGGAAGGCGAACCTTGGCGCCGCACTAGTGACTTCTACAGGTTGGTCAATAAGCCTGTTCAGCAGGGAGCAGAACTGGGAGGGATAGTGTGTTCCTCCGCACATTTTAAACCATCCCAGTTAAACCCCACACAGTCAGATGAAAAGAAGTGCCTGGCGACTCCATGTGTACCAGGGGAGGAGACCTCTAATACACCTCCCCAGACCAACAGTAGGAGCAGTTCAACATTCCCCCTACTGATGAATGTTGCGTTCATACATACAGACCCTCCGTTTGAACTCTGGAAAACTTCCATAATACAGTGCATGTCTGAAAGTGGCTAAACTGGGAGAAGTCGGACAACATAGTGCTAATTTTAAAATCACAATTTACAAGAATAAAGGAACTGGGATAGTGAGTCTGGATTCTGGAAGCTAGCTACTGTATAGTGGAGAGAATGACGTCACGAGCAGTCGCTATGCTACCACTGGGTGGACAATACAACATCACCAGGACAACACAAGAAAACTCATGTAGTATGAAGTATGCACACACATAGACAGACAGCCTCATTACAATAGTATTGCATCACTTTGTTCAGCTCAACAAAATAATGTATAATAATAATAATAATGTATATAATAATGTAGCATTAATAATGCTACAGCATTAATAATGTGTTTGAGTACCCAGATTACAGTTTTGGTAACTAGTAACTAGAGCTGCATCTAATGATTATTTTCATGTTCTTATTCATCTAGAGTTCAATGTGCCTTTGCGCTATGTGACTCATTAAAGGCGAGAAAAGGTGAGAAAAGCCATCCGAGCGCCTGCTCGGGTGGCGAGAAAAGAGGCGCTCGGTGGTGCAATGGTAAAGTCCCTGCCCGCCACCACGGAGGTTGTGGGTTGTGGGTGTGTGTGTGTGTGTGTGCGCACGTGCACAAATGCATCCCTCTACCCCTCCCCTTTCAAAGACATTCTTTAGAGTACTGTTTAGCTGTAAATTAACATTGTGTGTCATGGCCACCATGATGGATAAGGAAAAAAACAAGCATTGTAGATTGTTATTGTTCAGGTGCACAGTTTCTGTCCATAGTAACGGTCTGCTCTTATTGGCAGCTGTAACGGAAATACAATTTATATTCCCTTTAGGCTATTGATTTATCGATTATTGATTATGCATTTAGTCATATTCAGTTCAGTTATATTAAAATATGACTATATGCTGATTTGTCTGAATGTAATGTCCCAAGAGAAGTAAATTAGTCTGATAATATGTCTTAGGAGTTTAGTACACCCTCAGTGTACTTATTAAGCAGCAGGCTTACACAGCGAGGTCAAATAGCTATTCCTCTGTAGGCAAGCGGCAGACCTAGACAGCAAGACGACGAGTTATAAGGTTTTTATGCACGCAAGGAGAATGGTTCTCGTATCAGGCGTCAGTATGCTGGTTAGGGCAGTGACTATGGCCTCGGCATATAGCAGTGGGCCTTCCATTCTCAGTCGATGAGAATGGAACACATGTTTATAGTTGGTCAGGGTAGTGTCGCTGCTCTTGGACGCTGAGCGTGGAGCAGCACATTTCATAGACAGACAGAATTGACCTTCCATACTCAAGTGCTGAGAACAAATATTTTGGTCAGACAGAAGAATGTCAGTCCTCAGTGTTATCCTAACAATGTTGTATGTATCCTTGTAGAATCTGTATTTAAGCTGCCCCAACATACAGATCTGGGTCAGACTCCCGTGATTGACCAATCAGAATGAGAACTGTCTGTCTGCCCATCTCTGTTAAGCCTCATAGCTGAATACTGAATTTTACAGGCTTATTGAGAAAATCTCCACAATCTCAGCATTTTTATTGCACAGAAAAGCTTGGAGGCAGAATATGTTGGAGAATGACACCTGATGGATGATGGAGTATTAATTAATCAACATATTGCCTGGGATCCAAAGAGATTGCCACATTTTAAAAAAGGGGGGTAAATTAAAAGAAGATAATGCATGTGGAACAAACTCACCAATAGTAGAGGGCACTGGGTCCCAGTATTACCCAACCAGAGAAGGGAATCTTCCTTTCTTCTTTGGCTTGGCTGCAGCAGCCAGTGAAGTAGAGAAATAGAATAATGAAGAAAGGAATATACCTAGAATTGATGAGAGGATCACTGTAGTCAGTTACATTTTCAATGTGGACTTATTATTCCATATGATATTCCATTATATTTGAATGGGGAAACATTAGTGTTAATAATTGGTCCTTATGGTTACATTTGTACACTCTCAGTTACAAATGGATAGATTAAACTGAGGATTTTACTCTGTAAAGTTAAACCAATTTCATTTACTGGTGGTGCCTACAATTAATCCATGCCCATTAATTAAACATTGATGTGTTTTCTCCACTGGCAAGGCTTCAAGCACTGTCTACTACTTGGACCAACTTATCTTGGCTACGAGTCGAACCAGACACATTTTGTAAACTAAACTAAACACAACTCTTTTTTTTTTCTTTTTCTTTTTTGTATTAGTTGTACTTGTAATGTTTTGTGATGTGAGAGATGGCTTTGTTGTATGCTTTTGTTTTATATTGCTAGAGATAGAGATAAGAGATACAATCAGACCAAATCAGCATAGACTCATGAAACTTGTGAGTATATAATGTACTTTATTCTCATGCACCTTCAAATGATTTGAACAAAAGAGGATTTCCAAAGAAGTACTGCTTGCCAAAAAAAAAAAAGGTGTGAAATGCAGACTTACAAAGAAAAAAATTCCAAGGCACTCCGTCTCATGTGAAAAAATATATTAATTTATTTAGAGCAAGGCAAATGAGTATGACCGACGCGTTTCGACCTAGAAGGTCTTCATCAGGATCTCTCTCCAATAGTCCGATAATGCGATCGCATGCAGATCAATTTTTTTGTCTTTTGCTGAAAGTTTGCTCAGTTGCGCATACAGATCATTTAGATCAGGTGATGTTGGGTTATCTTCCTTTTCATTTCCCAATATAGTATCTGAAACAATTATGTTCTTGCCTTGCTCTTCAGTGAAAAATAATGTAGATTTGGCCATGTTGTAGTGTGGTTAGTCCGACGGAGTCACAGTAGAATGGAGCTGCTTCCAATAAGACTCACCCGCATGAGTCCTTGAACAATTCAAAAAGAGAGAAAAAGAAGCACTGCAGGGATCATTCAGTGGCTCTGAGATAGGTGCTCTTTGGTGACACAATAACATTTATTGTGTCACCTTATCGGACTATTGGAGAGAGACCCTGATGAAACCCGGATGAAATGTGCCTTGGACTTTTTTTCTTTGCAAGTCTGCATTTCACACCTTTTTTGGCAAGCAGTACTTCTTTGGAAATCCTCTTTTGTTCATATGTTCCTACCTGTGTCACCAAAGAGCACCTACTGTATCTCAGAGCCACTGAAAGATCCCTGCAGCGCTTCTTTTTCTCCCTTCAAATGATTTATCAGAATTTCAATCAATTCCCAAGGTATTACTTCTCTGAAGAGTAGCACTTATTAGAATTCTATTCAGATGGTTACAAAGGAGGAAGACAGATAAAATCACCACTTTCTTTCCTTGCTTGCAATATTGAGCAGAGAATAAAGTGGTGTCGTTTTCACAGAAAAAAGATACAGCACTGAATCCCCCACAATTATCACCTACCACATTAAATGTCCCAGTTGTTCATCGTAAAAATACAACAGCTCAAATGAGTCAATCTAAGAAGAGAAAAAGTTATGTTAAATCTTTCATAATAATAATGTCAAATAGGTAACACAGGTACAGGTACTGTAATGGCACAATGTAACTTTACAGTGGCAGGCAAGAAATGGTTCTCTCCTTTTCATGCAATAGTGCCACCTATTGCTCAAGTTGTGCATTTATACTTTACAATCCAACCACATATCAGACTTTGGTGTATTGTTATTCATTAGTGACATGGATAAATGCAGCACTTAACAGCATCTAGGCTATGATAAGGTATTGAGGTTTTTTCCCCCAGTTAGACAGCATCAGAAAACCAGATATTGAGAGTTATTTTGGCTCTCTAAACTTAAGCATGTTGTAAAAAATGACTTGTAAGTCACCTGTGCTGTTCCCTGATCTGTTGTGCTTTGGTTGCCATAGTGCGTTGGCTGTAAGTGAAGGTGAGGGGAGAGCTGGCTTATTTTGACACATAACGTAATTCCCCATGTTAATCGACAAGTGCAGTGTATCACGTAATGGGGCTTTAAAGGAACAGTCTGCCATATTTAGTACATTGACTACTACTCATGATACAATTGACATTACAGACCGATTTACAAAGCATGGCATGACATTTTCCACAGTGTTGGATTACCTATCTGAAGCAAGTTTCAAGTCTCTGATTTTCATACATACCGTACTGAAATTAATGGAATCCAATAATTTCCTTGCATTTTGTATTTATTCTGCTCTATATGCTCACGGAATGGGTTTAGTCATAAATAATCAACTTGCAATGCAAATATGCAAAACTCCCTTGTGCGTTTCATGTACGATGTATTGTTGAAGCAGGGAGCATCTCCACACACACACACACACACACACACACACACACACACACACACACACACACACACACACACACACACACACGTTTTTAATGAAGCCTTACCAGTGAGGCCGGTTTCAGATCTTTAATAATTGGGTTCTCCCTGACGGAAAGATGCAGCTGGTAGCCACTCAGGATGAGCCGGTGGTTGATGGAGTCACCCACTAAGTGGATGCTAGCTCCCATGACGAAGGTAATGATGCAGAGGTAGATTGCTGAGCGAGGCAATGCCCTGGGACTGCGCTCAATCAACTTAAAACAAACACACACACACACACGATTTCTCTTTAAGATAATTTACTTGTGCTCTATGTATGATTTATTTAGCATTCTTTTTTCATAACAGGCAACCTGACCTTACTTGTCCTGGAAGTTAATATTTGACACTAGTCTATTTTGGTAATATTTTTTGTATTTAAACATACCTTGAGGAGTAGGAATGGTGTGATGACGTTGTAAGCCATGTGGAAGTAGTCTCCAGCACTGGGCTTATTCAGCGGGAACCATTCCAGAGGAAGTACAATCTATCATATCATATACGTAACAATAAGGAATGGATATTGTGCATTGTACCATGAACTTTAATGTAAGTACCTTTTTATTACCCATTATGCACTTCATATAACACAGAATGATATCAGGGAATTCTACATTTTTAGACAGATAAAGTCATACAGTTATTATTTGTATAATACTTCACTGGCATATTTTTTCACAATAACCATTCCACATAATGTGTTTCTGACAACTTCTCTAAACACTATTTTAGTCTGCCCCGACATGACACAAGCACAGGAAATGTATCCGGAAATGTATATCATTAATTTCAAAGTTGATACACACCATTTCTGTAAACGTTGCTGGTGCTTTACAAAATAGCCTTGGCGCTAGGACCCTGTAGCATTCATTTGAGTGGTACTTTACTTAGATGATTTGAACTGAACTGCAATCACAGTTCTAACAGACAATGGAGCTAGAGGTGTCACCAAAAGGACTACTAAAATGGATGTTACACAGTGTGACTTTCAGTGTGATAGTTTGAAACCTACTGGTTTTGTTGCAATAAATGTACATGCACCACGGAGGGACACAAAGATAACAGGGCTTGAGACTCCAATTTCCTGTGCTGTGAGTGAGAGACAGACAATATACTATTGGCCACCAACACACAAAGATGAGCTCATTATATAATGTAATAAGTATTGAAATACTGTATGCGTTACACAAATATATGTAAATAATGTAAATATTCTTCCACAATTTAAGTGGTTTCACTAAAGCATGCACACAGCATTTCCTTACCATTGCAATGGGCCTTCCAAAATCCAGTATCCAGTTCTGCAGTGTGAGACAGAGCCATATGTCAAAATGGAACTCTGATCTTTTTCGAGGTGGTACTGATTCCCTTGAAACAGGTTTGCTGAGGACAGACATTTGACAGTGATTGTCACTATCATGAACACAGTCTCAGATCATGCTCAAGTACATTTTATTGTTCTTTTGTGGAAGTGGCAGCAGCCATCACATGACATTGACACCGACAGTGTGGCAATGGGTAAACTTGATAGGAAGGGTGGGCGGATAGATTGATTCACTGGAAATCTACCCGCTACAGGATCAGTAATAGCCCTGAAACATGACTGTCATACCATGACAGTCATGGTGCCGAGTCCCCCTGGTCTAAAGTTGTGTTCGATTTTTTCACATTGCCATCTGTCACATAAACATAAACGTTCAGATTTCAAATATAAAGTGCTTACCACCGAGCCACGGATGTTACAAGGCGATGCGGACCGCGATGAGTACCCGTATCTCCCGTATTGTTCAATAAAAAGCATTTTAATCCCATCGCCGGCCATTTTGTTTTTTTGTTTTGTAATGTATCAGAGTGCAATACACCTCCCAACCATTAGTGTCGCATGGTTGAAAGTATCGGAGACAATTTGGAGAAAATGGCCGGCGATGGGATTAAAATGCTTTTTATTGAACAATACGGGAGATACGGGTACTCATCGCGGTCCGCATCGCCTTGTAACATCCGTGGCTCGGTGGTAAGCACTTTATATTTGAAATCTGAACGTGTATGTTTATGTGAGAGATGGCAATGTGAAAAAATCGAACACAACTTTAGACCAGGGGGACTCGGCACCATGACGCTTGTATACAAGCGTCATGTGAACCATGGCTAGATCAGTAAGTAAATTGCTTGTATCCAATATTGTTGAACCATGACAATATAAGTTCGCACGCAGTTTCACAGGAGTACAAACTTTGTACAAACCTATTTTTTGAAGTTGTCTGGAGATCATTGCCTTGACGTTTTCGGACAACCTGCATTCTCGGTTGGCTATTTACTTCTATTACTTCTGATTCCCCAAGGTGTAACTTATTGGTTACCCTTTATAGACCGTAAAAATAAGGAACCAGTGTATGTATGTAGGCTACTGTAAACAGAAGAAATGGTCCAGTGTATGTGGGCTACTGTAAACATAAGAAATGATTTCCGCCTTCGCGGGACTATATTTACTCGCGTTTAACCAATCACAACGTTGCTCTACTACCACACAGTGTTGCCATGTCGGCTAAGCGAGTCTGGGCTTCTTTTTCTGTAAAGTTGCTTATAAAAATTGGTAGTTGCCGCGTTGTGAGCTTGTAGATCGGTTCATTTAAAGTGCTCATGTGGCCTAGTTGCTTCTTTTGGGCTTGTTTTCCTAGACCTGAAAGCTTATTTCTGTCACAAAATATGGCAACACTGGCACGTAACCTCGCGTCACCAGGCTTTCCGGGGTCGTTTTGAAATTAGATTAAAGAAGAGTCAGAAGTCAGTTTTCTAAATACCATTTAGAAATAGTTATATAAAACATAGAAATAGGTACTATAAAACTTTAAAAACGAACGTGAACCGTTCCCCGATTTGCTTCAAAGCAACCACACCAAAGTTTGGTGGTGTGGTTGTAATTAGAATTAGGAATTTAAAACACCAGTGCGCAAAACTGCATTCGTTTTACTGAATTCAGTGTCCTTTTATAATGTGTTTCCTTTGCTTTTAATCTTTTGTGTAAAGCACACTGAATTGTCTTGTTGTTGAACTGTGCTATACAAATAATGCATTGTCTTGCCTTGCCTATGAAGCAAATAAACAACAGAAAACAGTAGATTTATATGGGTCTATTGACTATAAAGAAATGTTAGCACTCACACTGACCACAGGGTGGCTCTCTAACACCACAATAAGTGCAGCATCATTACACAAGTGACAAAACAGATTAACTATCATTAGGCTATACAATATAGGAATATTTATTATAACTCAGTCAAACAAAGTAATATAAATGGAAATCAATTCTACAATGAAACATTTCTTGTAATTGTAAACTGTTGAGTAACTGTTATTTACTATAATTTGTATGGCATGGCTCCGCAGGAGTCTAGCTGTCCACTGACACATGCTTTCTCTATTTGAACGACCACATCAAACAAGAGGTGGACTTGGGCAAATACTGCGGCATGGTCATGCTGGACCTCCAAAAGGCGTTTGACACAATCACTCTATTGATTGATAAACTAAAAGCATTTCTTTATTTTTTTTAATATCCCTCGATTTTGTAACCCTATTTTCACCCGGTGCATGTGGAAGGAACATGTTATTCCAACCAGTTCCCTTCCCCTCCATCAGGCGCCCCGGCTGACCAGGGGGAGGCAGTATAGTGACCAGGATTACTACATGTTTTTGTGAGGGTATTAACTACCCTAGGAGACACGGGGAGAACATGCGAACTCCACACAGAGTAGGCCCTTTCGCCAACCCCACCTAGGGTATGGGCGCTGATGACGTGTAGGAGAAGACACGCCCCCAGCGCCCACAGCGTCCCCGGCGGGAATCGAACCCAGGATCTTCTAGCTGTGAGGCGAGGTGCCCCTCAGTAATTGGTTTTGATAGCACATCAGTGAGCTGGATGCAATCCTATCTGGAGGGGAGAGAACAGGTGGTGAAGGTGAACGGAACCCTATCTCCCCTCCCTCCCAGTGAGCTGTGGTGTTCTGCAAGGAAGCATACTAGGGCATTTACTGTTCCTAATATATGTAAACGACATGACATCAGCTTGTGACTGCAACTTGTTCTTGTTCTTGGATGACACGGCTCTGCAGGTCTCGGACAGGGACAAGTTGCAGGTTGAAAAAGCCCATAGCTCTGAACTCGGTAGAATCTGCACCTGGCTCGCTGATAACAAACTATCATTAAACCTACAACTCATTTAACCCCTGCTCACTTTGCTAGGGTCTGATGGCTCAGGGTAGAGGACAGAGTACAAGATACACTACACCACGGCACGAAGACACCCATGTACCTGTCAAAATACTTCACAAACGTCAATGAAGTCCAAAATCCCTACTCTCCTTCAAAACCGCTCTAAAAGAGCACTTACAGGTGGCTGCAATTCGAAACTGGCCCCTGTAAAAGTACAGGGGCCCATGGGGGCCCATGACCTTGCAGCTGTTGGACTGCAAGGTCATGGGTTTGAACCCGGTCATCGCCAACTCAGCGTATGAGTACTGGCTTGGGTGAAGCAAGTTGTGTGGTAAGTAAGCTGATGCGCTCCACCTCAGCAATCCATCTCCCAAGAGTCTAGCACATTGAAATGGGGGTAGACTCCCGTGTTCTGGCTAATAACGACAATAAGCCACACCAACCCTACTTACTTATTGGCAACAATTAATGCACAGTATCACCAATTAAAAGCACCAAAATGGATTAAACACAAAAAAGCTGAAGCTTGGTTCCATTGTGATCCATTATAAAACATTCATCAGCCAACAGACTATACAAACAATCATATAAAACACAATAATGATTACTAATATAGACAGTTAAGAACAGTATATAGGACAAGCGACTAGTCACCTAGTCAGATATAGTAGAAACCTCCAAGTTCATGTACTAGGTGGGAGCAATATGCTGAGCAGTGCACATTTTGGAGATTTAGCTGACCATATGTATTACTGTATGACTTTGGCAAAGGAATAAATCAATGAATTGTATTAATAGTAAAGCTGCCCATAGAGGAATTTGCAGTTGTAAGGACTAGTGGCCTATACTGACACATCTCATTAACATTCAATGTATCAGACAATGGCTCTGATATTGGACAAAATGTATTGCAGACTGACTGATTGACTGTTTTTAATGTACATTTATTTATTTCACTCACATTTGAAACATCTTCATTACTAAGAAGTACTTTAATTGACATACTGGTAATCATAAGGATGAATGACAGTGGAGTAATCAATTAAGGTTGTCTCCCTCTAGGGATCCATTCATTAGTTTGTCTTATCTTGTCTGAACCCATTATTATTATTCAGTTTAAAGCTTCTCAAAACTCAAATTTCAGGGCCAAACTGCAATAGCCTACATTTTGCGGGTTCAACACCTGTAGGCTAGTTCTATGAGCACAGATCACCAGAAGTCACCTTGCTTGGGAAGTGAATTACAAATGAACCTACTGCTACACCAACCCTGATTAGCCTACATCTTGTCTTTTATAGACAGAATAAAAATGTGGCCCAATCAAGGCAATGGCAATCAATCAACATACAGGTCAGCCGAATGAATGGCTTGAGCTGAATGAGCTCACCATGTGTTGTCACCGTCAGTGGTGGAAAAAGTACATTTTTGTTTTACTTAAGTAAAAGTATCAATACTGCAATGTAGAAATATAGGCTACAAGTAAATGTGTGGAATTCAAAATGTACTTGAGTTAAAGCACAAAAGTATTGGCATCAAAAAATGTACTTAAAGTAACAAGACTAAAGTAGGCCTACTCATTATGCGGAATGTCCCATTTCACAAGTTTAAAAAAAAATATATATAAAAAAAAATAGCATAGCCTACAAGTACACAATCACGACGCATTGGGAGCTTGTAGATTGGCTATTTTCAAATGGCTGAAAAGTATAGGCTGAAGTGGTTAATGTATGTTTTGTAATAATAATTAAAATCTTCAAAGTATAGGCTAACTAAAGTTTTCAAACAATAGTGGAGTAAAAAAGTAAAATATTTGCCTCTGAGATGTAGTGGAGTAGAAGTAGCTAGTACTGAAAATTAGAAATACTCCAGTAAAGTAAAAATACCTCAAAACTGTACTTAAGTATACAGGACTTGAGTAAATGTACTTAGTTACTTTACACCACTGCCCGGTCCCGGAGAACGCGCCATAGAGTTAAACCGCGCGCGGTCCTGCTTTATAAAAACCCACAGGGAGGATAACTAAAACAGGGTTATTTGACGGAGAGACACTCAGGTTACAATACTCCAACAAACTACGTTCAATTCAGTCGCTTTACCACTTACAATAAATGGATTCAATTCTTCGAGGTGCTATTCAATGAACTGAGGAAGGTAGACTTGACTAGCTCTGCCTCTTCAGATCAAAGATGGACTTAAGGATCTATTTTCTGCTCTACATTGCAGTAATTGCGAGCATGTTAGACGGTATGTTCATGCATGAGGTTAATTGGCAGTTGTGACTGTTGATGTTGTTGCATATGAGCTAAGTTTATTGAGGTGTTTTTTTGTGTCATTTTGTGAATATTTTTATGATGGTTTATCTTACCAACTTTTATAAATAGCCTAATGTATATATAATTTGCATTGTTCTTCTTGGGACGTTATGCACTGACACTTAACGGATACAGGATAGGTGGGCGCTATGGACATCTGGCACCTCATTGCCTGTATTTTTCCAAAATGTAAAAAAAAAAAAGTCTTAATAATGTAAAGTAGGCTACACATTATGTGAACATGCACGGTACATCATTATCAGACTTAATTTTATCCTTCAACTTCTTGTTTATGACCCCAAATGAAACAAGTTTTGTAGCAATTTGTAGCAATTGTAGAAATATTTGACCTTATTGTCGAATGTTTAAGCATGTTCTAATCATACATACTTATTATTATTATTATTTAATTTTTTTGTAACACTTGCTCAGAAGGTACCCGTAATAACGCTTAATTTATGATTACTTATACATTATTTAAGCGTTAATTAAGCATTAATTCATCATGAATTCATCATGGATTCCTTGTAATTCATAATTAATTCATGTATAAAGTAATTTGCTTAACTAATGATTAACTAATGATATTAATGATGAATTACAAGGAATTATTCGCTTAATCAATGCTTAAATGTAAATAATCATAAATTAACCGTTATTTACGGGTAGGCTACCTTATGAGCAAGTGTTAATTACTTTTTATTTTATTTTTTATACTTAGGACAAAATAGCAAATTTTACACCAAGATGCCCAGATGCCCCTTGTGCCCACTATCCTGTTACCCAATAAACTACCAACTGGTCTGGTTAATAAGTCTGCATGTTTTCTGGGACCACTATAGGCTACTTATCAACATTTCTATTGCATATTTTTTACCATAGATGTGCAGTAGCCTACAGCTCTCTTAAGTTAATTTGGTGCAGTATACTGTAGAGCGGTGGTTCTCAAAGTGGGGTCCGGGGACCCCCAGGGGGTCCCCAGCAAAATGTGTTTATAGGATTTAACAGCTTTATCCATATTGCTATTCAAAAATAGCCAATATACAAGCTCACTGCAAGCTTGTACATCTGCTATTTTGGAGTATTGAGTATTATTTGAAAAATCTTGAAAGTGTTAGCACAAATCTTCTCTCCTATAGAGAGAGAGAGAGAGAGAGAGAGAGAGAGAGAGAGAGAGAGAGAGAGAGAGAGAGAGAGAGAGAGAGAGAGAGAGAGAGAGAGAGAGAGAGAGAGAGAGAGAGAGAGAGAGAGAGAGAGAGAGAGAGAGAGAGAGAGAGAGAGAGAGAGAGAGAGAGAGAGAGAGAGAGAGAGAGAGAGAGAGAGAGAGAGAGAGAGAGAGAGAGAGAGAGAGAGAGAGAGAGAGAGAGAGAGAGAGAGAGCTGCTACAAGTGTGGCTATAGTGTCTAGTGTTTTAGTTTGGTCCTTATTTTCTTCCAGTGCTTTTTTTGATGACTGAACTTTTATGTATGAATAATGTAAGAGTGAGTCTGTTTCAGTTTAAATGTATTTAAGTTTGATTAACTGTCTTTGAAAACTAGGCTAGATCACATGTAAAGTATTGGCTAGGATGGATATAGGCCGATATGCTCTACAACTCACCCCTGTTTTCCTCCCAAAACTCTGTGCTTCACTAGATCAAGAAAACATTAGCTGTAGATTTCACAGTTATATAGACCAGGGGTTCCCAAACCTTTTAGCTCGAGAAATGTCTCCCTCAAGACCCAAACTAGTGAAAATCGCAGATCTACAAGCTCACAATGCATTGTGATATTTATTTATGAAATTCTTTCAAAAAAGGTTAGATTTTTTTAAATTTATACATTTTAATTTTTTGAAAATCATTTGAAATAAAAAGAAAACAATCTCTGTTATTCTATATAGACAGTAGACACTTCAGTCAGGGATAATAGAGAGAGAAGTGATGGGCTGTGTGTGTGTGTGTGTGTGTGTGTGTGTGTGTGTGTGTGTGTGTGTGTGTGTGTGTGTGTGTGTGTGTGTGTGTGTGTGTGTGTGCGTGTGCGTGTATGTGCGTGTGTTACGTGCATGTAAGCGCAAGCATTGTTTGCAAGCACATGCACACAAGTTAATATTGGTGCACGTGACTGTCTTCATTTAACAATGTTTATTTGATTGAATTTATTACAATTGATTTAGTACAAATATATGCTTTCCATGTAAATACAAGACATTCGTATACTGTATTTTATAGCTCCAACTTTGGACAATAATGCATTCATGCCATGTTGCAGATGGCAGGTGCTCACACTGAAATTTGATTATGGGAGATTTTGGGGGGAGGTGGGTCAGCTTCAATGCTGACTCAGCCATAGACAGGAACAATCTTTTATCGCTCTGCCCTAAGAGACTTTTTTGTGAAAGAACAGGATACAATGAGAGACACAGCAAACAGAGGATGCTTTTCATCTCAGGTCACAAACATTAGCATACTGTACAGAAAGCTCTCCATGCTCTCAGCCAAATCAGTGCTTTCCCATAGGTGTTTTAAAAAATTGTCCATTAGTGAAGTTAGATGCTGCCAAAATGCCACATTAATCAGGAGTGGAGACAGGGTGCTAAAGCACCCTGTCTTATTTTAAATTACACAGTGAAGTTGATATCATTTTGTCCAAGAATTATCCATGAATCATTGCTTTGTCTGAACCAGCACGTCCAGCAGACTTTGTGACTGGAAAATAAATGTCTTTTGAAGCCACTGTGAGAACACTGAGACAAAGATGTATTTATCAGTGCCTTTTGCCTTCAATTCTAGCTTCTTGTCAGACAATATCTTTCCACGCTATTTGAAATTAAGTAAATCATTCATGAATTCTATGAGACTGGAAACATATTCCATTGAAGGACTCTTAAAGCCACTGTGAGAACACTAATTCTAGTTTGTTAGACAATCGCTTCCTGTGATTTTTGAAATGAAGTTATTCATTCATGAAATTCTCCAACAAGCTAATTCAATCAAAAAAAGAAAAAAGAAATGTGGGAATGGCTATGTTGCTTGTATTGTATGTTTTAGCACAGTAGAAAATCATCTGTTTGTATGCCAAAATGGATGTGAGTATAATAATAATACGCAAATGAATAATGTGAATTGCTCAATGAATAGCATCTTCCTCTCTGAAGTGTAATGTTTTTGTCTATTTGTTATCTTTAGTGCTGTCCAAATAACATGCATTGATAGCTATTGCGTTGCTTGTCTCTTTTGGTTATAGTTTCTCATCAAGGGGAACATCAGCACAGACTATACAGGGACTTAATGGCTGACTACAACCCACTGGAGAGACCTGTCTTCAATGACACGCACACTCTCACCGTCCATTTCAGCTTCAGCCTCATGCAAATCATGGATGTGGTGGGTGAATCTAAGACGGAGAAGAGACGACATAGATTTGTAAAGCCTGCATAGTGTTGATAATGTAATTTAAACATAGATTATTTTACCTACACTAATACAGATGTTTCTCATAGATTAACAATTGAATTGTTCTTGTTCAGCACAACTAGACAAGTAGGCATATGCCATTTGAAAAGCTTTGAGGTTAATGTCAATTTGCATAAATACAGTTTGGATTTGGTCATAAGTAGACGTTCATCTTGGCATTTTGTTTAAATGGCTGCCATGAACATGTCTTAAACTAGGATCTGTGGAGTACAATTTCATGAACTAAGATAACGACTATATTTGTTTAATGCACTTTTTCTCAAACAGGATGAGAAGAACCAGGTTTTGACAACTAACATATGGCTACAGTTGGTAAGAAATTATTTTTTTACAGTATGCTGTTGCGTGTCAAAATAAGCCAGCCTCCCCTTCACACACGCCAAACAGACTGTAGCAACCAAAGCTAGACAAACTTAACTACTAATGGTCATCTGGTGTCGGATATACATAGAGGGAAGAAAGTGGGAGTGGATGAGCAAGGAGGGAGGTGCAAAGGTGTTTCAATAGATCTCAGAGCAGCTCAGGGGTTTCAATAGATCTCAGAGCAGCTCAGGGAGGGAAGCCCAAAGTCTTAGAAGAAGCTTAGAATCAGTCATTTCATAACATCATGGTTTAGAAAAAAGAGTAAAGGAAAACCATGGATGCCCGGTGTGTGCACATATTTGGTAACGTTATGTCTCAGTGAAATCTTCAGCGCGTATTATTTTCAGAACTTGTGGTTATCACAAATATTGCACAATGCAGCATTAACTGTAAACTATGATGTAGCCTATACTGATCATTAACATTTTAACTTCTACTGTATGCATTAGCCAGGTAATTGCTGCATGACAGTTTAGATCAAGCTGACGCAGTCAAGTAGTTTGCTAGTAAATTTGTCTATTGTGGAGCCACTTTGAGGGACAAAGCTCACTCATCATCAATTTGTCACATCTGAGAATTTATCCTTTATGTCATACCTATAATTTTGCACATAACCTTGATAGGCCACTTACCTTAGGTTACAAAATTATATTTATCACAGCAGCACAAAGTTTCCCGACCATTAGAAAAGCAAATATACAACTGCAGAAATACATGAGGTGTAAATACCAGCTTCAGATGTTAGTGCACATGCAGGCATGTGTGCTTGCTAAGGAGGGTGGACTTTGAAAGCATCTGTGTCATTTTAGATTTTAGCTATATAGCAACATAAGTTTTTCAGTAAACGTTTAGGATTTAGAAGACATTTTTAGAATCGCCCACAGGTCTAAATGGATTAGACTCATCCAGCATCAGAAATGGTCAAATATACCATATCAGAATAGTTTAGCTTTAAGGATGCACGTGTGAGATGATAGGCATTTTACGGTATGTCTCTCTACCCCACAGTACTGGAATGATTATTACCTCCAGTGGAACGCATCTGACTACCCAGGTGTAACCAATGTGAGATTTCCTGATCATCTTATTTGGAAGCCAGACATTCTGCTCTACAACAGGTACAGTATGTGTCTACCGGAGTGGAATTGTGGATGGACAGTAACCTACAGTATGTGGCCATAGACCCCCCCAAAATATAATCAAAACTTTTTCCAAGCAGCTTTACTGGCATACTAATACCCTGGCATTATGGCACTTTAGTATTTGGATTTTAATTTGACAAAACAACAACAATAACGACACTCATTATAACATGCTGTACTTGGGTTACACCATTATGCATATTAAAACAAGCATTATCTAGTGCTGTTCCAACAGTTTAAAGTTTAAACACAATTGCATAATTTCAAAGCAATGCATTTGAAAGAAGGTTATTTCAAGGCTAGTTGTACCCTATAATTTTGTTTTAATAATCTGCAGGAGAATGGTTTCCTTTGGGCCAATAAATCATATTGAAAAAGAAATGACCCTGTATAGTAAAGTGGAAAAAATATAGAAAATTGGAAAAGGTCATATAAATGACAATTCTTAAAATATATAATATACAAATAGCATGCGCGGCTTGCTACTCCTCCATTAATGACAGTACTTCCATTTGTCATTGTCCCTTAGAACAAAACAATGGCTTTAGATTTAGACTAGATTTGACACAGCACCACTGTGTTTTCCTGTTTAAATACCTCTTTCAACTACATTTCAACCTCCTCTATCAACCTCTTGGGAGTTCATTATTAGAGATAGTGAATTGTGGGAAGCAGTAACACAAGGTATAGCTTCTGAATAAGGCTTCTCTTGGGATCTGCCGTAATGTGCCTATAGAATCTGTTGCTTAGGCGTGCCATTGTGCATAACCTAGCAAAATAATAAGATAGAGAAAAACATACCCTTTTAATATAACAGCCAATGTATTTCACGTGTGTTTTGTGGCCAGTCTGAATTCATGTGGGACTTGTGATAGGTTGGCTGTTCAAATATGTTCATGGATGATGGATTATTATTTCAAACACATTTGCATTCAAAGAACCACAATGGATTCCTGGATAAGCTATTGAGCTTTTGTTTTGTTTTATCATTTTGACAGATACAGTATGTACAAATATATGATCATGTATATGCATTATTGTCAATAAAAACATAAATCAATTCATTCATTAATCAATTAAATTGGCATGTATAACTTCATATGTATACTAGTTGTTACACAGATGTAATTAATGTTGTCAACAGTGCAGATGAGAGGTTTGATCCTACTTTCCACACCAACATTTTGGTCAACTCTTCAGGATCTTGCTCCTACTTACCTCCAGGTAAGCCTACAGAATGTCAATTTAATTCTGAACAGTTGTGCCATAACAAGTTTTGAAGTGGGAGAGCCAGTAGAAAGAGAAACAAATGTCATCATGACAAGTCTTTATTTCACATCACATCATTACAGTATATCATATTATTAATGCTGCTCCTGTAGATTTTAAGCTCACGTACTTTCACTTCATGCAGAGACTATAGAAAATCATTCTGTGTGTCTTCAGCTCTCAGCCACTGAGCTGCTGATAGCACCTGACACTCTGATTGGTTTTATTATTGTAACGCCCAAAACACACCCAAAAACACATCCACGGTTGTCATGACTAATTCAAGGCCGTTTGCGCCGGGCGCTGACAGATAGCGCCCTCATTTACCATCCTGTAGATAGCACCATTGCACGTGACTAGACACTCCCACAGAGCAAGTTCAGACCATGCTAAGTTCTGCTGTCAACATTAGGGCCCTCCGGTTGTTTCTGTTGAGATTGTAAACTCCTGGACTGAACCAGGATATATTGTAGGTTTAATATTTAGTGTCAACATTCAAGGGGACAAGGAGACAGTTGAGGTTGTCAGCAAGAGAAAGACAGACTTTTGAAAGCTCTTCATTTTTGCTCAGGTAGACATGTTCAAGGTCTTATTCTGCACAATACAATTGGCCATATTCACACAGTGGCCATTTTGCTCTTACGTCATATTTAGGGTGGGAACCCCACACACACATACCCACCCCAGAGAGCAAAATGGCTGCCGTGGTGTCACTAAGGTCAATATCGTATTAACCTGGAAATGTGTTAATAAGAAGGTGGAATGAGAGATCTTGTGCCTGTGGGATTGAGTTCCCGAAAATGACTTAAAGATATTATACTTAGGTTATGGAGAAATAACTAGGATATTAATAGGACATTAATGGTGAAATACTTTGTGAATGATATCAGTGTACACTACAATCACCATACATAGGATACATGTGTAGCCTATGTATGGAATTATTTTTAAGTGCTCTGTTTAAAAGAGTACAATTATAATTGACAATTTAGGCCTTTATCAGATGCTCTATTCTTATCCAGAGCGACATACCAAGTGCAAGATCTGAGTAAGTGGCAGTGACCCTAGTCAACAATCGACAGTAAAATGGAGTAAATGGTCAAGTAAATAGAGCGCAAAAAATAGTGCTGCAAAGTAACTAGGATACCAGATCATCCCCCCTGACATCTGTCAAAACAACATGCTGTCTAAATAACATACTTAGAATTTGTGGACAAGCAAACAGTAAATGTCTAAATAGAACTAACCAACATAAATCTGCATAACTAGCATCTATCAAAATATGAAGGCAGGCAAAAAGAAGTGATACAAAGAATAAGGAGTGCTAGGGGGTGAGTTAGAATCTGAATAGGCACGTTTTCAGACTGCGGTAGAAAATGAGGAGCGAGTCTGCAGTTGTCCAAGTAGTTTGCCTTTGTCTTATAATGCTAATGGTTTGGGCACATTTTCAGTATGCTGCTTAGTATGCTAATCAATTATAACTTTTTTTGTCTCTGAAAGCAGCACATAATACTATGTCATCAAATTCTTCTAATGCCTTCTACTCTTGGCAATAAGGAACAGTAAAAGAAAAAAAATGGGAGGGCTGTGCTCGGTTAAGAACAATAGTACTGTGGAAGTAAAACAATCAGGTGCTCTTCAAGGATAGGGTTTTTAAGGGATAAGGGATTACTTTTAATGGACCTCCAAAAAAGTCTGAATAATAGCATCCAAGGCCTTATGAAAATACTTTATTAAGGTATGGATTCACCAACACATTTCGTCTTCATCAGTGAAAGTTGTAGACTGGTGTTCAATATTTAAAATCTTCAAGTGGTGATGTCACATGGCATGTTAATACAGTCCAATTAAAGTTGAAATGATATGCTGTTTTACAAAAATATATTGTATTAAATATAAACAAACTGCTTCACAATGGTGCTGGTTTCACCAATGCAACTAAGAGATTCACTTAGAAATCAATATTTTTATATACACAGATAAACAAATGAAAAGAAAAAAGCATTGACGGTTTTAATGCGGTGCACAAAAACATGGCGGACGAGAGAAAATGTTCTCTCCCTGATGAGTGGGATTATAACAAGCAGCCTTACAGTGACGTCACTAAGGGGAGCATAAAGGACAGCTCATTTGAGAATACATTTTTAGAAATAGCCAGACCACAAATGTTCAAATTTCATTTTGTTTTAATAAAAGAAACATCACACAACCCTGAAAATAATGTGCTGTAGTAGTGCCTTCCTGAGCAAGTCCCTAGTGACCCACTACTCCTAGGTCATCGAGTCTAAAGATCTATGAGACTCTTAACACACACAGGCGTCGTGTCGTGCGCGCACGCAAACACACACGCAGATGCACTTTATCTCTGTCACTCTCTCGTATAACTTGTGCACACATACACACAGCACAAGCAATATATCTGCACACAGATGCACTCGCGCTCTACGCACACATTTCCGCATACATGCACGCAGATTCACAATTAACTCAGAGGCCTTCCTGTCAAACCCTGTGATCGCTTTGCTCCCTGGCAAACTCCTCTTCTTCCCTCCATTTCCCCTTACTATGCAGAAACACAGCCCGCCCTGCCTCAATCAATACACATAAATAGCTCCATCATTGGATATCCGCTGGATTGATTGCAGCATCGCCAACAAATTGCTTCTCAACCTTCCAACAAATGAATTCCCATGAATACCGTTGACATACTGTAAAGCACAAGTGGGTCACTGCTTCAGCACCGCAGACCTATGACATGCAGCTTGACTGAAAGCAACTCAGGTTATATAAAATGAATAACGAGATGTGCAGACATGTCCCCCATATAGGCACCAAATTGAATTTCCTGGCATTTGTCTTACCAATGAAGCTCCATTGCAGTAAATGCCTGCTCTAGCATTTGTCCTCTTTGTCATTCTGCAAGACAGATCTTTGTTTTCTCCCTCCCGCTCATATCTACTGTATATGTAATAGGGGCATAGATTATTTCCTATTACTATTCCACTGATGTAATATTGGCCAACCTCTAGTAATTGTGATTTTTCACTGTTGTTGGGAGGTATGGTTTTTCAAATTTATATCTCCATTTACAGATTCTCTTTCTTCTGCACTCTTAGAATGTAATTTATCTTTCATCAACACTCTCCGCTGGTTGCTTTTTCCAATCTGGGGTGAATACACTCTTTTATCTGTTCTGTATCAGTCATTCAGTTTCCTGCTTTATCTCTCATACTGTGTAGTTTTATATAGCTCTCTTTCCTCGCAATCCTACAGCTCTCTGTATCCTTTCATTGTCAAGTGTCATAGCAGTCCCTTGTTGAGCAGACTTCTCTGGCCTTCCCCTCGGTCTTTTCATGTTCCTCCACCTCCAACCACAGGAATCTTCAAGAGCACCTGCTATATTGATGTGCGCTGGTTCCCCTTTGATGTTCAAAGATGTGATCTGAAGTTTGGTTCCTGGACATATGGGGGCTGGTCCCTGGACTTGCAGATGATAGAGGCAGATATTACTGGCTACATTGCCAATGGAGAGTGGGACCTTGTGGGTAAGAGGAAATGATGGGCCAAGAGGTAGAAATGGTTTCACAGTATAAGAACTGAATGTTTTAGTAGCTTGTTGCTTGAGCATAGGAATTTCTCAAATCTTTAAAATTGTATTCCCTCTTAAAGTCATATACTGTGTAACTTTTTTCCAATTAAACAATATTATTATTATTGTTATTTTTCATATAATCTTTCACTGGTATATTTTTCAAAATAACCACACAATGTGTTTTTGACAACGCAGGCAGCATATTTTAGTTAATACATAATGTTGAGTAAGTTAATACCATATCTGAAAACGTTGTTGCTTTCCAAAATAACCCCGGTGGCGAGGACCCTGCAGCATTAGTTTTTTGGGGCGGTATGTTTTGTGGATATCATTGTCTTTTTGTGTAAATAAGGCTGTGGTTAGAATGTCATGAAGGAATTGTCACCTGGGCATTCGATCAATGTCTGGGTGATCTGTATTCAGATTTGATAGATTAGTTAAGCTTTTCACTGCAACAGCACTTGGCTTTCATTTGTCTCCTCCGCCAAAGTTAACCAAGTTCCAAGATGATAATTTCACTCCATCTCTGCATATTTAATTTTGCGTTACAGAGGTTCCTGGGCGGAGGAATGAGCGTTTCTATGACTGCTGTAAGGAGCCCTACCCTGACGTTACCTTCACCATAGTGATGCGTAGGAGGACCCTCTACTATGGCCTCAATCTTCTTCTCCCTTGTGTGCTTATCTCCACCCTGGCCCTGCTGGTTTTCCTGCTACCAGCCGATTCTGGGGAAAAGATCTCACTGGGTGAGGGAGCTGGAAGTGAACACACACGCACGCGCACGCGCCCACGCGCCACGCTCACACACACACACACACACGCCCACGCACACGCACACACACACACAGAATGTTACATTTTTATGGGACAATCTTTTTTTATTTGACCATGCTGCTTCATTGTCTCCGCCAGGCCGAAAGGCATGGCGAGATAGTATGTTTTACCCCCTGTCCGTCCGTCTGTGTGTCCGCGTGTCCATCTGTCTGTGACCAGCTAATCTCTGGCACCGTTGGCCCGGTCATTGTGAAACTGTGCACACACACTCCCTGGATGCCAAATCAGTGCACAGTATCTCTATAGTTATGTGATTAACACGGATCTGTCCGATTTTCCATATTCCATCCTGATTGGCTAAGGTTGGCTTCCAAAGTTTGCAGGATTGGTCCGTTTTGAACAAAATGCCTCAAATCATGAACGCAGCTTGCGATTTCCGTGAAATTTCACACGCGCATTCCCACTAGGCCGAGGAAGAAATGCCACCCTTTTCACATTGGCCTGTTATAGCGCCACCAGCAGGTCTACAAAACACATTTTTGCCACAAAATGCCTCAAATCATGAATGCAGTGTCCGATTGCCGTGAAAGGCCTAAGAAGAAATGGCACCCTTTTCACATTGGCCTATTACTGTATAGCGCCACCAGGAGGCCACAATAACCTACATGACCTGGCGGAGACCTGTGCTCCGAAGAGCGCTTTTTCTAGTTTCTAGTTTGTGTCATTCCTTGTCTTCAATAACTTCTCTAACTTTGTAGATCAATACTTTGATATCATGTAGGCTAAATTATCACGTAGCTTCAATTATATCAAACCATAGTTATAACCCGATGTAAAGTCACCCACACATGGTTGAGCGTAGCCAATTTGATACACTTGTTATTGAACACAGACTGCAGATTGCATATATTGTGCAGAAAACATCCAGGTTTTTTAACCTAATGACTCGAAATATCTGATAATAATTCAAATTACTGTAATCACTGAAATCATTGTAATAGTTGAAAAAGTAAAGGCTTTTCTAATTCATATCTCCATGTAAATTTCTTCTGCACTCTTAAGGTCCTTACACACCGGCGAATATGCGAATATACGCAAAATTCGGACTCGTTCCGAATAATTAAAAGACGCTTTTTCGCTTCGCGAAACTGATGTGGACGCTTGCATTGACTTTATAAGGTTTTAAAAAAAAACGTATTTATTCGCATGAAGAATTCGCCCCGGTGTGTAAGGACCTTTAGAATGCAATTTATCTTTCATTAACACTCTCCACTGCTTGCTTTTTCCAATCTTGATTGAATACATTCTTTATCAGTTATTTTTATAGTCTTTTCACATCTTTTATGTCCTTTTTCTTTTCTTATCTTTGCTGTTTACTGGACAAACTTCCCCAGTAGTGTTTATCGGAAGAACTGCCAGGGATTTTTATGCAACCATAAAGAATGACACAGCCAGACTTATGTAATGCTCTGTGTTTTGACATGTTGTTTTTCAGACCATGACATTTACTATACTGAAGTTTACTCACTCAAGCATTATCTTCGTTGCACTCTGATGCTTTGCTGGAGCATTTACAATTTAGGCATTTAGTACTGCATCACGTTTTCATTCTGCAATATTTGTTACAGAAAGTAAAAAATGCCACGGTTAAATTATGATCTCTCTGGTACATTGTGCTATAAACACACCCCGTATTTTACTGAATTCCTTGTCAGGTATTTGCTGTTGCCTTATTGTATATTCATTCTGTTTGAAAAATATTCTGGGATTCCTTGAAATTTGACACTGATCCGTCACCGTGTAGTAGTAGGACAGTAGTAGAGAATTGCTGCAAAAACACTCACAGAGAGAGAGACAGAGAGAGAGAGAGAGAGAGACACACACACACACACACACACACACACAGACACGGGTGAAAACAAACGTCCGCTCCTGCTGCCCTAAGAAATGTCATAATAATAATAACGTAATCATGATGAAGTTACTCTAAATCATTTACAGATCAAAGTCAACTGTTAAAAAGTATTGGTTTATGATACATTGTACTTATATGATTCAAGTCAGGCACATGTGGATAATTTGGAACTCTACAACTCATACTCATTTTTTACAATTCAATGGACTGAGAAGTCCTATTTCAGTTGTCACAGTCTGCCTGAATGCTTCTGCTCACTTCATGCTCTTGCTGTGGTGAAGAGAGTAGGCTACCTACTGTACAGTACAGGGAGGTGAACTGGGGTTTATACGGCTGGTTCTGGCTCAAAAGATTAGAAGCTTATAGTGTAGGTGGCTTCCTTAATTAACAAGTGAGTGAGAATCCGATGTGTGATTCTTGTGTGTCTCACAGCAGCGGCGCAGCCAGAACGCTAGTATAGGCTGGGCCTGAGCAGGAGCGGGTGGGCACGCATGCGTGCGCGTGCATGTGTGCCCGACCCGTGCGGGCTTCGCACGCGTGAAAATGTGCGGATATTGGGCGTTTTTGGGCGTTCTTTGGTTATGGGTTATGTTATTTAATTCTTATTTTTGCCTGATTTTACCGATTTTTTTAACCAAAAATTAATAATACATTTATTTAAAACATTTTTTTTAGCAAAATCGATTGGGTGGCCAGCTCTCTATGTGGGGATGGCTGCGCCCCTGTCTCACAGTGTCCTCACGCATCTCCCAATTTGATGAAACATGTTAAACGCACATTGAGAATTATGTTTTGTAGCACCATTTGATCATAGCTTTAATTCCGTACAACAAAACTGTCATTGAACAAAATAATGTGTTGAAAGCAGCAAGTTAGAGCTTAGGGAAAGGTTCTCCTGCAATATTCTAGTATATGAATGCATTTAGCAATCAAAGTGAGCTTTGCAATGATGGATTGAGCATAGCACACACAAGCACATAATGCCAACATTATGGCCCTGCAGTGTGTGCCATTATTTATTTCTAAGATAGTAAGAGGCTGTTTGGCTGTTTGTTGGTGGAGAAGGAGAAATATTGGTCTAGATGTGATTAACTGTTAATATCAACATTGTGATTGGAATTTTTACTATGATTTGAGATATGTCACCTTTCAGGTACTGTATCACTCAAAACATTTTGAAATGTTAAGGTATGCAACTTTGAAAGCATAGTTATTTGGAGATAAGAGGAGGCAGCAGTTGCCATAGCAATGGAAAGAAAGATGTAAGAAGAGAAGATGTGCAAAGCCTCCTCTTAATCTCTCTGAGACTTTCAGTCCCTCGGTAATATCTCCATAAGAGCCACTGGCTTAGCTATGCCAGTTCATTAGTGAAACTTTTTCTTGGTCTGTCTCTGTCCCACCCTTACGTCTGGGCGGTGAGGTACAATACTAGCTCTAGCTAAACCCTCTGAAGCAATATTGTGAATGATGAATTTGAAAATACAGTAACTTGGCATGACAATTAATGCAACACGTGGAATGCAGGAAACTGCAAATATCTAATTGTGAATTTTCTAAAATGCAGGGTGTTTTAGTGTGCTTATAGTGTGATATAACAGAGAGAGGATAATAATTTAACAGTTAGATTTGTATTCATGTTAACAAATATTGCTCAATTAAACTATATGGACTCAACTCTAAGTAGATCACTGCCGACTGAAGACTTTATGATAATGTTTTGTTGTGTGACCATTCAATAAATATTCTTATGACTTCCTAAATTTGTGATTGGAAAGTGTCTTTGTTGAATATTGTGGTGAAGTGTCAGCATGTATTTTCTCTCCTAGGTATTACAGTCCTACTGTCCTTGACAGTCTTCATGCTGCTGGTTGCAGAGATTATGCCTGCCACCTCTGACTCTGTGCCTCTAATAGGTAAGTCTGGCTATTCGGGGAGCCATGAGAAAGATTGTGTTGTCATTTTCTTCAACAATTAATTGTGTTCAATTACATTAGAAAAACTGAGATTTCTAATGTTATCTATTCATCTTTATGAATATAGAGTGCTTGGTCTGTTGGTTCTGAGACAAAAATACATCTATCCATTTTACTAGAGGAGTCAGAGTGCTTGGTCGGCGAGAAGCAGTACGAGAAGCAAAAGGTTTCAGTTACTCACTCATAAGAAACTTATGAGACACATTGACTATTGCTGGGATCTGAACTGTGACATTTATTTTATGGGCTAGGCCAGGGGCAACTTTGATGATGGAGAGAGGAAGGGCCACTAAATGTCCACACTCACTCCCGGGGGCCCATTGCGTATGCATACCGGCACTCTCATCACCAGTATATATACTGTGTAAACCCATCACTCAAACAGCCCATAATGGTAACATGTAATAATAAAGGGATATAACAATGATTATTCAGTGTAACATACTTATATTAACTTTATTAACAATACAAATACATTGGGCACAAAAAAGCAATACAGTTTAATACCGTCGCCTTGCAAAACTAATGGCATAAGTCATTTTTTAAAGTTTTTCAGGAAAAATTAAAAACTGATCCAAAACAAAACTATAGGATATTTCTTAATCATTTCACCAAAATGTTTATAACAAATTATGACTATTTAAATAGAAATAACACTGTCTGTCAGTTATGTAACATAAGAGATTTAAATAGGTTTAAATAGGATTAAATCTGACTTAAGCCAAAAAAATAAGCAAAACATTTTGCAGAATGGCCTAAATCAGTAAATAATTTGGCTTAAGTCACAAAACCATGTGACTTAGGCCAAAAAAAGGCCTATTTTGGCCTAAGTCACACTAGGGAGTTAGGCCATTATACTAAAAGGGGAGTGAACAGCATGATCCTTTTCAATTAGGAGATGGGCGATTTTACCAGAGGTGGCCAGTGTCATGAGGAGCTGACTTAGGCAAAAATATCATTTTCCTCAAAAAATGACTAAGGCCATTAGTTTAGCAAGGCGACGAAACAATGTACTTAATTAAAACGGGTCATGTAAACTTGCATGATTGGAACTCGAACAGCTGAAATAAGTAATATATATCAGTATTCGGATATTGACCCGTGGGCCACATTAAGTGAAGGCTAGGCTCTGATTTTTATTGAGGAAATCATTATTGAGGAAATCATTAAGCAATGAATGTTCAGGGCCAGTGGTTTGCCTCCATCTCTTCAACACTGACATTGCATGGTCAAGTTGTTCCCTTTTTCTTTTTCCACAAAGGTCCAAGGAGGTAAAGTTTCCACCCCTGTCTGTTTGTCTGTTATCTCAAGCAGTTATTAACATATTTGGGAAGTTTGTTTTCATGTCATCTGATTGACATAAGGACACAGTACTTTGAAAAAAGGTGTACCATGGGCCCAGGAAAACGGGTCACATGCATCATAAAGTTACAGTATAGTTATAGACAAACTGTCACCTTGGCGTAGGTCTACTGAGCACATATAGTAGTTTTCTCTGTGTGACCTCCTCCCCCCATCCTCACTACATATTCCCTTCCTGTTTTTCATTTTCTCCTTCAGCTGAATACTTTGCCACCACAATGGTCATTGTTGGTCTTTCAGTAATAGCAACTGTCGTGGTCTTACAATACCATCACCATGACCCTGATGGAGGCAAGATGCCAAAGTGGGTAAGTGTCATTCCATTTTGAACCGTTATCTCAGATTAACAACCTCATACACAATTTCTAGTATAATGGCCAAGAGCTGGACTGCATTAGAAATACACCATTGGCATGTTGCCTTTGAGAAAGGCAATTTCTAGTAGTATATCAATCAAATTATACTTCAACGATGTGTGTCCTTTTTTTGCTTTAGGTTACGTTTTTACATATATTGAGTTATATAAAATGTCTTTTCTAGAATGTTTGAAGAAGAAAGATAAAGTCTCTACACTGTGTTCCCATACACATGCATTACATCACATGTGACAGTTAAAGTGTAAGCTCTAAATCAGACCCTGGTTCATTGCTGTGGTTCAGGAGTATTCATATGACCTCGATCTAATGAAGAGCTTACGCTCGAACTGTCACATGTGGTGACTGGTGATAATATTAATCCATTTTTATGGGTGAATTTTCTAGTGTGCAGACTTTACTTCTTTTTCCTGTGGTTTCTGTCCTAGCACCAACAGTAGTATTGGTTGTGTGGATACTGTATGTGCTTTTACACTATTTGGGGATAAAGTTTGAAGCTCATAACCTCCAAATTGATTGACTGTTGTTATGTTTAATCTCAAAGACCCGAGTTATTCTTCTCAACTGGTGTGCCTGGTTCCTACGGATGAAACGCCCAGGTGAGGCCCGGGTACGCTCAGCCTGCGATGGTCCACAGAGCAGACTAAGTAGTATGGACCTCAACGCTAGCACCCCTGCATCCCACTCCACCAATGGCAACATGCTGTATATCGACTACCGTCGTCTGGAAAGCATGCCCTGCTCAACTGCCTCCACTTCCCCTGACTCAGGAGTCCTCAGTGGGCGGCTGCTTGGCCGAGTAGGTGAGGAGGAGGTACTCCTCCCTACGGGACAGTGTTCCACAGTGGGTAATTTGGAGCCAGAAGTGGCCAAGATCCTGGATGAGGTGCGCTATATTGCCAAGCGCTTCCGTGACCAAGACGAGGAGGCGAGTCTATGCAACGAGTGGAAATTTGCTGCATCTGTTATTGACCGGCTTTGTTTGATGGCTTTCTCTCTCTTCACCATCCTCTGCACCATCGGAATCCTCATGGCAGCACCCAACTTTGTAGAGGCCATCTCCAAAGACTTCTTCTCCTGAGGACTCTGAGTTTACATCAACAATAAGAAAGAAAATGCTACAGCAAGAAAATAATAGTACACTCATCCATACCCAGGGGACGTGTGTGTGCCCCCAACTACGTGCAGATTTCCGGGAATGCACACACCACAACTCTGCCCAGACTTGCCAAAAATGCGAGTAAACAGCTTAACTTTTAGAGTATATAAATATTAGTAAAAAACTTTCGCAAACTCTTCTCTAAAATCAGGTGCGTTGGTAAAGTGTTGAGCAACATCAATAATACTAAATTACTCACACACTGCCAGCAAGATTTATTTGAGCGCTTTAATAAGCTGGCAGTGTGCGGGTCATTTTTTAGAGTATACTAGATTATAAAAGAAGTTGAATAAAAGATATTCAGGTTCTTCAGCCCCTGCCTGGAAAAATCTGCCTCGTCAGTACCTTCCAATGCCCAATGCACATATGCAATTGCAGATTGATTATTATTGAGGAGAAATAATGATGCAGCCAAACAGAAGGATTTTTTTTCCCTTCTAAATTTCATAGTGGGATGTAATCACAGATTTAGCATTAAAAACTAACTTGTTGATGCTAAATAATTTGTATTCACTTTAGTACTGTATGTTTAGTTGGACTTGCTTACTTTCAAGCATTATTGTCTCCGCCAGGCCGAAAGGCATGGCGAGAGAGTATGTTTTACCCCCTGTCCGTCCGTGTGTCTGTTTGTTTGTGTGTCCGTGTGTCCGTCCGTCCATCTGTCTGTGAACAGCTAATCTCAGGCACCGTTGGCCCGGTCGCTGCGAAACTGTGCACACACACTCCCTGGATGCCAATTCAGAACCTCTGACCCAAATTTTTCACATGGGCCTGTTATAGCGCCACCAGGAGGCCGATTTGTGCAAAACATATTTTTTGACAGTACTCCTACAGATTTTGTCCAAAAATCACGCAAATCGGTACACAGTATCTCTATAGTCATTAAACGAAAAAAGTCTTTCAGATTTCTCATATTCCATCCTGATTGGCTAAAAATGTCTTCCAAAGTTTGCAGGAGTGCTCCGTTTTGAACAAAATGCCTCAAATCATGAACACAGCATGAAATTTTGCACGCACGTTCCCATTAGGCCGAGGAAGAACTACCATTTGAAAATTTTCAAATCAGCCTCATGGTGGCGCTATAACAGGCCGATTCGTGTTTTTACCTATAATTGCACCGATCTGTGTAAAACTTTGTATGCACACTCCCTAGAGGTCAAGGAAAAACCTTTGCCCTACATTTTTCACATCTGCCTTTTATAGCGCCACCAGGAGGCCGACTTATGTAAAACACATTATTTTATACTACTCCTTCCAATTTTATCCAAATTTCACGCAAATCGGTACACATGATCTCTATAGTCATGTGATCACGACGGATGTGTTTAATTTTTCATATTCCATACTGATTGGCTAAGATTGACATCTAAAGTTTGCATTATTGGCTTGTTTTGAACAAAATTCCGCAAATCATGAACGCACCGTCCAATTGCGCTCAAACTTTGCACGCACATTCACACTTTGTTGAGGAACAAATGCCACCCTTTTAACATTGGCCTGTTATAGCGCCACCAACAGGTCTAATTTGGCGAAACACATGTTTTTAACAAATTTCCTCAAATCATGAATGCAGTCAGTGTCCGATTGTCGTGCAAGGCCTAAGAAGAAATGGCACCCTTTTCACGTTGGCCTATTATAGCGCCACCAGGAGGCCACAATAGCCTACCTGACCTGGCGGAGACCTGTGCTCCGAGGAGCACTTTTTCTAGTTATTTCTTTTTTTTAACTTTTTCATATCATATCCAGTATTTTTGTTGTAGTTGTTCCTGTGTTGCTGTTAGCCCAGTCTTGTGGACTATGGCACTGTGCCACATTAGCAGTTCACTGCTTGTACCTGTATGAGTATGTGACAAATAACCCCTCTTGATTATTTTTCTTCAAATGTTTAAAGGATGACATCTTGAAAAAAATCCACACAGTAAAATGGAAACATATTTAACCAACTAAGTCTAGGACTTACATTTTAGAGCAATTCATTGAAAATGAAAAGCCTTTGCCTTGTTTAATACAGTAACTAACTTTATAGTGGCTATAGTAGAACTGAATTTGAACCCCCCAGCTACATGTATAACTATTTTCACTATATAATTCTCAAGAAAGCTCATGTGTAAAGTGATGTATAAACATTGTTAATTTGATCATTGTGTCAATTGTGCATTAACATTAACTCTAATATATCTAATGTTAGTTCTGTTTGTTTTGTGTGATTTTTCAGTATTGATTCTATTATAACTACCATATTATACTCTGTGTAGCCTATATGTTGTACTAGAATGCTATTTTTCAGATGGTGTACTGTACAGTAAAGCAATGCTATTTCTTGCTGAGGTAAAAAAAAAGCAATTTTTTTATCACCAAACATCACATTTGAATCATGATGATGACCATTACATTTTATGATTACAATATCAGCTTGCCTGGCACGCCAGAGTTATTGGGCTGATGTGTCGCTTTGCGACGTGTTCAGGTTTAAGTAGCCAGCATTGGCCTGGTTATTGGGGGGTGGTGGGGGTGAAATAGGCTATCTTTCCCTCCCTCGCTCCCTCCCTTCCTCTCTCTCTCCCCTTCTCCCTGTCTCGCACCCCCTCCCCTCTCTCTCTCTCGCTATGTCCATATTCCGGCATAATTTACTTGCGCTGTCAGCAATCTCCATATATGGGCATATTACGTCAGACACAAAAGAAACAACACCAATTTGCTTTTGTCCATATTTGGGCAAAATCTGTCCACCCGCCCAGACGCCACAACTTGTACTTTATATAGTAGATTTGTGATAAAAGAAGTGCTTGGCCGCAGAATTGGCAACTACTAAAGAAATCATTTTTGTTAAAAACAGTAGTTCAAAGATGTGCCAATTGTCTGGTTGTCAAAAAGCAGATTTTCAGTTTACTTTTCTTTCTTTTCTTTTAATATAATATCCTCCTCATTAGTTTTTTTTCTCGACCATTAAAAGTAAACTACTCCTGTGAAAATACATATGCTGCAAATCAGTTTGTAATCCTACTGTCCCCCCCACCTACTTACGGGTTTTCAACTGGTGGTCAGTGGACTACTGGTGGTCCGTGAAGGTATTGCTTGAGGTCCTTGACCATGCATATATATATATATATATATATATATATATATATATATATATATATATATATATATATACCGTACATCATTTTTATTTTTTTATTTTTTAAATATAAACTTAGACCACAACAGCTTTTTTGTATTTGTGTGATATGAGGACAGTGGAATTAAATACATTATCATTATCAGTGGTCATTTGAGGTGGCTTGTGCTTCAATTCAGAAAGTAATTCAAGCTGAATTACCAGTTCATTCAGTTCATTAACCACTTGAACCCCAGCATCCATATGTTGGGGGAACATTAGCCAAAAATAGCAGATCTACAAGCAAATTTGGTGTAGAGGGGGAAAAAAGCGTTCCAAAACTCAGGTCTGTTTAACTAAGAATAGAGGTTTTAAGTGGTTAAGAGCCACAGCCACTGAAGAGGCACATGAAACGCAGTCCCTTGTGAAGTTTTGGATGAGTTATCAGGCAGAATTCCCAGAGCTTACAGTAAAAGTAATGAATTGGAACTATGTATCTCTGAGTGTTTATTCCAGACTAACTGAAGAATTGTACAGGGCTAGGTTTCTCTAGGTCTCTAAGGAATTGACAGACTGTACAACTTAGGAAAGAAATAGAATCTTAGCCCATATCCACACTCGACAGTGGTCCCCAGGTTGATTTTTACTCAGGATGGTGGTCCCTGGTTCACAGTCAGTTGAAAGCCCCTTCTGTAATGTGTTGTCTAACAGTATGTGCTCCAGAAATTCAGTCACTCCAGTTATTTAATTTCTGTCAAATAACCATGCTTTTCCTCTGCCTACATCATTATTTATTTTTGTTTCAATTCACAACTCACAGATCTAAGTAATGAGAAGATATTTCAATATAACAAGATAGCATGTAATGCCCTGTTAACATTTCAGAAAATGCCATCACATTGAAGCCAAAAAATAATAATAAAACATGCTCAAGGCTCATAATGCCCACTTAGTCTTCTACTACTGTATGTCATAGTAGATGCAGAAGCCCACATTTGTTGTGCTGGAAAAACTTTATTTATTCCGTTTTGATAACCAAAAGCAAAAGCCCCCTTTTTGACAAAAATATGAAATGCCAATCTATATGCTTCATTTCAGATGGTAACCGGGACGCTCACCCCAAATCACCCCCCCCCCCCCCCAAATTAAGCAATTAAGCATTAAGATAGGAAGTTAGGCAAAAAACTGTTACAACGACCGAGGCGCGCTCTCTGAAGCCACGAGAGGCACCGCCGAGCGAGCTCAGGTGAGCGAGTTGCCGTGCCAAACGTGGCGAAATCCGCTTCAGCCGACTTAGTGCCATTCGAGTTACGTTCCGATAGGGACAGAATCGTAACCCCCCCTAGTCTCAAACGTGGCTGAGTAGGTTCTGGTGGCCAGAAATACCTGGTGGGTCCGACCGTTCCGAGGTCGCCGGATTTGCAGTACCGACTGTTCCGACCATTCCGATGTCGCTAGATTTTACCCGGGGCAACCGTTCTTGTAATTATTTTTGATTGTTTGAACATTTCTGAAATCCTTTGAGTAATGTTTTATTTTATTTCTGACAATCTTTTGAAATAATATAGGCCTACATTTTATTTGTAATATTGGAAAAGTACAAAAGTGGATAGTTACTCACGAGTCGTGACCCATAAAAAATGGTTCTGCAACCCAAAAGTGGGTCCCATTGTTTAGGAAACTGCTTCTAGGTCCTTTACACTTCCTTTACCATGGAAGTGTTGAAGAAGTAAATAAAATAAGCAATAAAATAAAAGCATTAAAACAAAACACAGTAATAAACATAATAAAACAAATAGTGTGTCTTGAGACAACTTGTGATTTGGCACTATAATAAAATCGAACTGAATTGAACGAAGCAAAAAAAAGCAAAAGCAATGAAAAAACAGTATAATAAAATAAATTGTGTGGGTAAAGAAAGATAGAACCATCACAGAAAGCTATTGCCTACTGAAAGTACATTTTAAGTGGAGACTTCAATAGATGTAACTATCTCCTCTGAAAGGGATGGTACGGAAAATTGGCGGCAGCTCAGAGTGAACAACAGGGGAGTCATGGAGGGTCATAGATGAGAATTGTGGGCGCAGAAGGTCACGCATCTCAAGGTTATAATGAAGACTTCCTTCAGAGGTCCACAAGACAAGTAATAAGTGGTCGAGATAATTTATCGAACCAAAATACAAAAACAACCCCTAACTGCTATCTTCATGCTGTAGCCTAGCTTAGTTTTGAGACAAAACAGTAGAGCAGGGGTCTTCAAAAATTTTCAGGCCAAGGACCCCTTAGCTGAGAGAGATATGAAGCAGGGACCCCTACTACGTAGGCCTATTGTATAAAATGTTGTTTCAGATTAAACTTGTTCGTAGATTACATAGACTTGTTTCACAGCACTATCATCAGTGTTTTGTAAATTCATATTTTTTCTTTATTGGTTTACACATTCTTTTAATATGTAGTATTCATGCTAATGTGTATTTTTAGACATTTAACCACTTAAACCCTCAAACTCAAGACTTAGTAAACTTGACCTTCGGCTCTGTACTTGGTCTTCTCTCTTTTCCTACACAAATCTCTTCGCCGGAAATAGCAGATTTCAACAGAACAAAGAATCACACATCACACAAAGATTTGTGTGTAACTCTGAGAACCCCCTTAGGGGTCCCGGACCCCCTGTTGAGGACCCATGCAGTAGTGACAAAATGAGGCTGAATTAGGTATGGTGTTTAAGGAGAACCTGCATGGCATTTTGTTCTTATCAGGGTCCTCTTTATCACAACGACAAACAACATGTTTGCAGCGGTGCATGTTGGCATCATTAATGTGATTTAGGAGATCAATAAGAGAAAGGCAATACATTCAAGGAGCATAAATTACATTGGCATGCTTTGTGCAGCAATCAGTCATCTGAAAAACAATCTAATTTACTTCATTGTGTTGTAGTCAGTATGGATATCAGCCCCTTTAGCCATGGTGGGCAGTAAGTACATTTAGGTCTATGGCTACTTGTATCTGTATTACTTGATTATTAGGCTACTTGAGCCTATTTATGCCACTTATGACTTTCACTCCACTACATTTCAAATACAGATATTTGTACTTTTGACTCCACTACATTTCTAGGAAAGGAAAAAGTAGGCCCCTACATTATGAATTAACCACTTATCATCACGGTGCGTTATGAACTTGTATATCTGATATTTTCATTAGCCTATTATCATATATTATAATACAGAAATGCATTGAATAAAAATTAAATGTACTTTGTAATTTGTACTTTTGAGTACTTAAGTATTTTTGAAGCAATTACTCCAAGCCTACTTTAACTAAAGTAGCCTACATATTTGACTAAACAACAACTTTCACTATAATTTGACCATGAAACCTATGAAAAAGTTTAATCTGTAACACAATTTTATACAATATGTTGTGGGGGTCCCTGCTTCATCTCTCTCTCACCTAAGGGTTCTTGGACTGAAAAACGTTGAAGACTCCTGCCCTAGAGGCTTTGAGCAAGAGCAGCTGATTAGGATAGGAAATAGGAATAGCTCTGGTGTCAGTCCATGGTGTCAGTGCATTCGAGAACTATATGCTCTTACACTGCCACCCAGTGACTGTGACAAACAGGTACACCCACTTCAACCGGTACCTCGACATTTTCTACTATTACAAGGTTAATGTGAAAAATGCTTCACAGAAAAGTTTAAAACTCACCTTTTTTAATGGCGAACTGCCAGTTGATGTTTTTCAGTTTGGTGTCCTATAAATCAGGGCCCAGGGGGCAGAACTAGCCATGGATCACACGACCATCGTCTGTCACGACCGTCATGGATGAACTTCAACCTGGTGTTTACACTTTATTTCTTTTTGACCCGCACATCTACATAAACGTTCAAATTTCAAATATAAAGTACTTATGCTATGGCCACGGATGTCAAAATTATGTACGAGTCCTAAAAAGTACCCGTATCTTCTATATTGTTCAATGAAAAGTATTTAATCTGATTGGTGACCATTTTTTATAGAGTTATAATGTTTCACAGTGCAGTACACCTCCCAACCAATAGGGTCGCGTAGTTAAAAGAATATGGAGAAAATTAGAAGAAAATGGCCACCAATCTGATTAAAATGCTTTTTATTGAACAAAATGGAAGATATGGGTATTTTCAAGGACTCGTAGATAATTTTTACATTTGTGGCCATAGGTTAAGCACTTTATATTTGAAATTTGAACGTTTATGTAGATGTACGGGACAAAAAGAGAGAAAATGCAAACACCAGGTTGAAGTTCATCCATGACTGTCATGATATGACACTGACAGGGCTAGGGGCGGAACCTTTAGATGCATCATGCACTGCACTGTTTTCGGCAGGATACAATTCGCTGTTGCCACGCACTCAGCATACGTGCATCGGTGTTATTCAACCGGCGTATTGGTTGGTATTACACTACAGCATACATTTCCTTATTGTTATTAAATATAGGCTTTACATTGTCGACATGTCGGACGCTTTGCTTCGCTGGTGTGTTGACCAGTTACACAACAGCTTTGGGCTGGAGGCGTCCGAAGACATCGTCCAGTAAGTGAAACGTATACATTTTACAGTAGAGATTGGGTGCATCAGAAAAGTTAGCTGACGCACTCCTTTAACAGGGGTTTTCAACAGGGGGTCCGGGACCCCTAGGGCAGTGGTTCTCAAACGTTTTCATGTCAAGGACCCCCAAATTGACACTTATTAGCCCGCGGACCCCCATTTCAAAAGATATGCCAGGGACCCCCATAAGAGAAGATTTTTTACGGCTCTAGCAGTGATTCTCATTCTCAACCATTTTAATTTCAAGGACCCCCAGTTTGAGATGCATTAGGGCTACAGACCCCCATTTAATGGCATTTCTATCACTTGGACCGCAATTTATATTGTAAAATCTATGTCCATTTAACTCTGAGAGTGTACAAATGGAACGGTTCCATTTGTACACTCTCAGAGTTACAGACCCATAAGGGTCCATTTGGTGCCTAATCTATCATTTAGCTGGGGACCCCCTGGAACTCCCTCTAGGACCTCACTTTGAGAACCTGAATGCCCTAGGGGGTCCTCAGAGATACTGCTGGGGGGCACCAAATATTTGTGTGATAGGATAACCTTTTCTTTTTTTTTTACTTGAACCCTAAGTTCATCCCTATTCTGAGGAGAACTTTAGCCAAAAATAGCAGATATACAAGTTCAAGCACGAGGCATTGTGAGCTTGTAGATCTGCTATTTTCGGCAAAGAGCTTTGGTGTAGAGTAGAATAAAGGAAACTAAGTACAGAATGAAAGGTCAAGTTTACTAAGTATTGACGGTTTAAGTGGTTAAATGTCTGAAAATACACATTAACATACACTGATGATAGTGCTGTCAAACTAGTCTGAAGCTATCTATGAAATCAATATGAACCAGTTTAATCTGCAACACAATTCTATATAATATGTAGTGGGGGTCCCTGCTTCATCTCTCTCTTGGGCTGAATAACGTTGAAGACCCCTGTTCTAGAAACATGATGATCGGTGTTGGTTATCCCACACATATAAGTGACCAATATGGAGCTGAATAAGTAAAACCAGCTGTAACTGAATGAGCAGCTGACTTGTCCCTTTTAATATTGGTATAAGCGTATGCAAGTTCTTCCCTATTATATGATATCAAATGGGCTGACAGATTAGTTTTTGTTTTGTTTGGCCATGTTGTTGTGTTCTCTTCTTTTTGTGTCTATTCGTATTACTGACATTTGTTAGATTATTTTCTTGTTTTTTTTCTACATATAATAGCCAGGTCATATTTTGCACTTTGAAGGCTACTCTTTCCTATATCACTATGTATGGTTCAAGTCATGCAGTAGTATTGTGAATGAATACATTATCTATGGATAACCTTTAGACTTTAAATGCAGCTTAGAATTGATAGCGTTATTTGTTGGACATTGTATGATTGTATAAGGAGAAATCTTTTAACAGCAACTCTTCTTTTAGGTACATTTTAGCTATTGATAATGCTGATGAGATTGTGGAGTATGTGGGAGACCTTCTCCAGGGAACTGATGGGAAAAAGAGGGAGTTTATAGATGAGCTCCTGAATCGATGGAAGAGGACTCAAAGACCTCAACCTCAGAGTCAGGCTACAGATAATCAAGGCCTTTTCCTGTTTAGAGAGCCTAGGCCTGGACCAGGTAGGCTTAACTGTTTTACCAATTTGACTGGTTATTGTTGTCTCTGTTTTATATGCAGCGCAACTTATATTGCCCAATTTTAACTATTGTCTGTTTTTATTGTATACATTTTTGTGTGGACCCCAGGAAGACTAGCGACCACTTTGTGGAAGCTAATGGGATTCCCAATAATGAATTAAAACTGTTGCCGATTATGTCTGTGTTGTTGCAATGTTATACATATACAGTATTTCTTGTATGCTTAGGTTAGTCGTACATTGATTTCACTGCCTTTGTGCAATGCAGATAGACTTGTACAGAGGTACAATATTTTAGGTAATAGTTTAAAATTGAATATTGACATTGCCAAAATGTATCTTCAACCACAGTTTTAGTAAAAAGTAGTAAGTAATAGTCCAATATATTACATTCTAACTACATGTGTGATAGTCAAAATCTACAACATATGCATGAATTAATGTATTGTGTCATAGGGCTGGGCGATATGATTTCGAATCAATATCACAATTATTTCAAACTTTTGCCTCAATTATTTACAATTACTGAACGATTATTGTAAAAAAAATAGCAGATCTACAAGCTCACAAAGCGTCGCGACTGCAAGCTAGTGGATTGGCTATTTTAGCAATTTTTGTACATCACTATTGCACAACAAAGTACAATACAGTGTTAAGTGGTTAATCAGACCAAAATGTATCGATTTGTTGATATACAGTATAAGAAAATAAATACATAAAAAAAAACTTGCTTCTCAATGATTTGGTTTTAAGTCGGACTCGGTTATAATATCGGTTTCGATATATTTTCGGTTAATGGACCCTTCGCTAAACCCCACCCCAAAAGCGATTGTCCAATACTAGCTTAGCAACCGTTGTTAAGCTGGCATATGGTCTGGCAAGCTTTCGTCACCTGTCATAGCTGTCAATGTTATTTCGCCCGCGCACACACAATCATTTGCAACATAATAGCAAGAATAGGAATACCACGTCGATAACGCAATGGTGACTATGAACCAGCAACAGATTCCACGTACCCAAACCCGTTGGAGGGTATTTTTCCCAAGCTGAAATCTGCATTTAAACTACAAGGCTGCAGGGCTGTGTTGTTCAACACATACGCAGCACGTACACATACGTACGTACGTAGCACATACACGTAGGGAAAGTTACACGACTCACTCGCCCAGGTGGTGTCAATAATACTATCACCGTAATCGTAACAAAAGTCAGAATCACAGCGCTGCCTGTTTCGGATTCCGCACGTTAAAGTATATGAATTCATTTCTTTGTCTATTTATTAACTGCTACTGTAGTCTTACCCTGCAGTACATGAAAACTCCTGTTACAGTCATGGATTAACTTCAACCTGATATTTGCACTTTCTCCATTTACGGTCTGTACATCTATATAAACAAATATCAAGTGCTTACCCCATGGCCACGGATGTTACAATTATGCACGGGCCTCTCAGAAGTACCCGTATATTCCGTATTGTTCAATGAAAAGCATTTTAATCCGATCGGTGGCCATTTTCTCGTTATAATGTATCAGAGTGCAATACACCTCCCAACCGATAGGGTCGCGCAGTTGAAAGCATATGGAGAAAATGGCCACCGATCAGATTAAAATGTTTTTTATTGAACAATACGGATGATACGGGTACTTCTGAGAGCCCGTACATAAATGTAACATCCGTGGCCATGGGGTAAGCACTTTATATTTGAAATATGAATGTTTATGTAGATGTACGGGCCGTAAATGGAGAAAGTGCAAACACCAGGTTGAAGTTCATCCATGACGGTCTAACACGGTTTAACATGCAAGTCAATGGAAGCAAAGCTTGCCAGGCAGTGACTAACTGCACACCACCAGTCACAGAGTGGAGTGGATGGGGCTTAGCGACGGGTCCATTGCCCAGCCCTAATGTGTCAAGTAAAAGGTTGAACACATTTGTCTATGTGTTGTGGGCAGCTGGTTCTGTTCTCCCAGATTCCTTTGACGCTACCAAAGACTCCCAGAAGAAGTCAAAGCGCAAAGGCCGGAACAACAAGCAGGAGGTGATGACAATAAACCAAGCAGAACCTGAAGAAGAAGTAGTCAAAACCCCCATTGACCTGAAGAAGGTGAGTGCAGCTTGCTCCTTGTTGAAGCTGTTTGGCTATTATTTGGTTATAATGGAGTTTTAAATATTGATTATTGCGAGAGAAAATATTGATAAAATCAACTTATAAGTACATTCAATTGCCATTTTTGGCATTTTCATTTATCAAGATTATATACGTACATTTTCATGATCACAAAATTCTTTAAAAATGAGGGTGGAATTTGTATATGCTTTATACGATGCGTGTTGCTTGTGGAAACATGTCAGTTTCCTTTCTGTGGTGCATGGATGCTTCATCATAAAGCCTAGTCTACAGTGTGAAGAAAGTCCTTCACATTTAGCACAGAATCCAAACTAACAGCAGAAAATTGCAATTGTACTGATACTGATTTATAGTGTAAATAATATGAAAATACAATCTACTGGTAAGATCAAATCAATTATCTGCCCATCCCTTGCTGTTATTTTCCCTTTCATCTACTAAGTTGCTAGTCCTGGATGTGTCACATTGATGACGCAACACAGAGAGAGGTTTGCTGATGAGACTTTACACAGCACTTTTATTGTTGCACTGAAACACTGACCTCCAGTCATTTCAGACATGCCATTTCTTCTCCCCTGCTGGTTTCCCCCATCCACAGGCCCAAGAAATTAATACATCCTCTTCATCGAAGAAGAAAAGCAAGTTTGTGAATCTTTACGCTAAAGATGGACAGGACAAGCTGGCTTTAATTCTGCCTGGGCGCCACAGCTGTGAGTGTCTGGCCCAGAAGCACGGTCTCATCAATAACTGCCTCAGTTGTGGCCGCATTGTGTGCGAGCAAGAAGGCTCTGGCCCCTGCCTCTTCTGTGGAAGCCTGGTAAGTCTGGTTGGTTTGTTTCTTGACTTTTCAGTCAAGACAGATTTTCACAAAAAAAATATGTGAAATGATTGCAATCCTTTTTTCCCCCTTCCCCAATCTGGGAATTTGTTGAACATGAAATTTATTTTCACATACATACATTCTTAAATAATTGTACTTGTAGACGCTACATAATACAGTTTACAAATCATTTACCAGTTGCCTATCCACAAGTTTCCTAAGGCGTTGTGGGCATCACTTCCTGTCGATTTGATCCCTGATACCTGATCAAATGGAAACTTGTGGATAGTGTTAGTCCTTCTTTCAAGAGCTAAGTCAACCACCAAGAGATTGAAAACATCTCCACTGCTTTTTATTTTATTTTTGGTCATTGGGCTACTTGTTTGTATCACTGATTGGGACTTTTTGGGACAATTTCTTTAAATTTTTGTTTGTTTTCTGTTAATTCAGGTTTGCACCAAAGAGGAGCAAGAGATCCTGCAGCGAGACTCCAATAAAAGCCAGAAACTGAGAAAGAAACTGATGGGAGGTGAGACGCAAAACAAAACATAATATGATGCTAATTTCGCTGATATTATTCAATTTCATGGTTTTTCTTTGTTCTGCTCTTTTTGGGACAGAGGGCTCAGATAGAGACTATCTCCCACACCACGAGGCTCGTATGAAGGCAGGCCTGGAGAAGGCCATCCAACACAAAGACAAACTGCTAGAATATGACAAGAATAGGTATTGTAAAAGTGCATTTAAAGTTAAATGACACTTTGGTAGAAGTTTGTTTGTGTAGTTACCTTGCCATGATGATGTAACTCCAATTTGAATGTAATTGTTTTTGATAATTGTGTTTATAATTTGTATTTCTTTAGGTATTTTTTATACCTATACTCTATACTCCTATTTTGTGATCAGTATAGCTCAAGTCTTGCATTGTTAGCCGTTTTCTGACGACACTTGCTGTGAACCCATACCATATCTTATCTTTACTGGTAGACTGGCATCTTTGGTTATCTTTCTAAATCTTTACTGGTAGACTGGCATGATGGTGGATTTCCTGTTCTATCAACAGTGTCAAGAGAACTCAGGTTCTGGATGATCAGTCCGACTACTTTGGCACCGACTCCAATCAATGGTTGTCATCCAGTGAGCGTGACAAGCTGAGGAAGAAGGAGGAAGAGCTACGAGAACTTCGTCACGCTTCCCGGAAAGATAGGAAGATCACATTGGACTTTGCTGGTCGACAAGTAATTGATGAGGGAAATGACCTCAGCCAGTACTACAACAAGTGAGTACAGTAAGATGATTATGGTTACTGGCTGTATTGCACGGTTTATAGTGCTCCAGATAATTATTTAGTAATACACTACAAGAAAAATGTCCCTTCACAATCAACAAAACTATTTGCAGGCTGGATGAGACAATCAAGGCCATGAACACTGGTGCTCAACTTAAATCGCCATTACACCCTGAAGGACAAAGTGGACGGCAGAATATGTCAGAATTGGTCAACCCCAACATTGTGCAGGCTGCACCGGAGGTATGCCTTTGTATATTGCAGTTGTGTACAAACTGTTGGTCATGGGAGATATCTATTGGGTCACAGAATTGTGTCCAGCAAAATTTGTGTGCGTGTGCGTGCGTGTGTGTCCGCCCACTTGGCTAGTTTTTTTAGTCCACATCCATTCAGATGGACTACAAACCAGCCAAATGATTTCCGTGAGAGTCACATTCTGCACTGCCCATATTCCGCAAGACACAGCACGTGTGTGGCCATGCCCTAAATACTAAATTGGGTTGGGTCGCGACAAGCCTAGATCAATACTTCTAATTTTTTGCATCACACCTTAAATCCTGTTTGGATTTGTATGCTCTGTATTTACAGTTTTGGTGTTATTATTTTCATGCTGTGCAGCACTTTTGGTCCGCCTTTGGTTGTTTTTAAATGTCCTTTATAAATCAAATTAACTTGACTTGACTTAAATTTAGCTCTGCTTCTGGCATTAAACTTCAGTAAACAGTGGCCAAAAAGTGTGTTGGTTCTACTATTCAATCTACAACTCACTCCATGAGCAATCATTTGGGCTAGCACACTAACCAGCAATCCATATTTTATTGGCAGTGGGTGGATGTGGGTGGTGGTGAGAGCCACCGGCGAAACCTGCAGAAAGGAATTGGTCCAGTGGAAGACAAGACAGGAGCAGAGCGTTCCAGACTGAGACTACAGGACAGAGAGCTGCAGGAGATGGCTGATGGGGGCTGGTGCCTCAGCATGCACCAACCCTGGGCCTCACTGCTCGTCAAAGGCATCAAGAGGTAAAGGGCATGGCCATTATTGAGTTCCATGATATTGAAATTTTAGCCCATAACCGATCATTCCCATGGTCATTTTGGCCAATAACGATACTGATACGGCTAATTCTTTGTTTCTTTGCAATACCACAATGTGTCTTTCCACCGGTCGAGTATACCTATTATACTGTAACTGTGATATTTAGTGCAGATGATAAAACAATATTTACTTGTACCTGTCCTAATTTAATACTAAACATTACACTGTTTCCAAGTGTCACTGAAGGAGATGAGCACAAATTACTCCAACTTAAATGTAGGCTTTGCTATCTTTAATAAAGTCATGCATTGTGCATTCCTAGTGTCAGCCATGTACTCTAGTTGTATGTCAAAGACAATGCTTCAGTGTATGTCCAAGTCACTGCGTGTATCCCCTTATCAACAGTATAGATTTCTGTCATGGGTGTAAAAGCAGAAATGTATGTTTGTCTGTCTGTCTGTGTCTGTAGGGTGGAGGGGCGAAACTGGTACACATCCCACCGTGGTCGTCTATGGATTGCTGCTGCTGCTAAGAAGCCAACTCCTCAGGAGATTGAGGAGGTAGAGGGCATGTACCGTCACATCTACAAAAAAGGTACACACATACTTTAAAATGTAAATAATTACTGTGTCTTAATTTTAGGATTTTGCACTGGTTTCTCTCTAAAGCCAAAGATGTCCATGATCCTACATGGGATTAGTTGATTGAAAGCTGCTTTTTTGTATGCAGAGCCCAGGTTTCCTAGAGACTACCCCACTGGCTGTCTGCTGGGCTGTGTCAACATGACTGACTGCCTGTCTCAGGAGCAGTACAATGAGCAGGTTAGTGGAGTGCATAGCTGAACCAGCAGACATCATGAAGTTACAACAATGAATAAAAAAATGAAAATGCACACACTCGCATACACCACTCAGACAGTACACTGACAACCTCATCTCTATACATTTCTAGAGGCATTTCTCTCAATTTCAGCCAAGAACACACTGTACTATATTCCACAGACAAGTGAGGAAAGGGTGAAGCAATCCGAGTTGTCTCTTCTCAATATTATGCAACAGACACTAGCAGATATCTTTACTGGAAGGAGTCTTGCAAGCAATGTAGGTTTTGAGTTGGATTGAATTGATTCCTTTTGCAGTCCTCAATGGGTAATATCCGAGGAAGAGGGTTCGTCAAACTGGCTTTTTCTTTTAAGATGTTTTATGGATTTTTCCCACAGTAATCCTCATCTATTTCTTGCCACTGACACCACCGATGCATAAAAAGTAGTTAATAGGGGGCGCCGATAGCCGAGAGGTTAGGGCGCGTACCGCATGGGCCACAATGCCTGACAGTGAGTCCCGGGTTTGGTTACTGAGCCCGGTGGACCTTTTCTGCATGTCACTCCCCGACTCTCTCTCCTTGTCTACACTGTGAAACTATCAATAAAGACAAGAGAAGACTGATAAAAAAACACTTTATTTATTTATTCAATAATGTGACTACTCATTTAAAACCGATGCAGTTCAATGTCCTACCACCAGAGGGGATACTGCACCATTTTACAAGCAGCAGCTCCAATCTGGTGTGAAATGGAGCAGTCATATTTCACACTGGAGACAATAGCTACTGTACTCAGCTACTGCAACACTCATCCCACTTTATGTGGGTTCTGGTATGTCTACCATCTCATGTGAATGTATAGTATCATTTTAAAGTGTTGATGGCTTTAGGCAGTGTTTACTGCAGATGCAAGGAAACGCTGTCGCTCACATCTAGACATTTAAACCTCACTGATTGTAACAGAGTGTACAACAGGTGTCCATGCTTTTCAGTCTACTGCTTTTTATGCTTGATGAAAGCAAGACATGCTGTAATCTTTTGACAGTTCAATTCAGCACAGGGGTGGTGCACAGACAACACCATTTACTCTCCATATAGCCTAGAGAGAGTGAAACATCTTGAGCAATTTGAGCACAATAATGCTTATTGAGCAGGAAGTTGATACTTTATTTGAGAGCCATTCTAATGCCAGGTGTGTGAATTGCAATCCATTTCAACTGGACATAGAGACCTAGCTGGATATATTGGAAACAAAACACCTGGTCTGAACAGGGTCAGTATTCTTTGGGTCTCCCTAAATTGGAAGCCAGAGAAGCTACCTCATACAGTGCTACAGTAGCTTATCCATTCAAATTCAAAGCCTCGGCTCGAGCTCGAGCTGCTCCATTAACAATATATTAAAGGCTATTTACTGTTTGCTGCTTGAACATTAACATCCAAATGAGCTCTATTTCCATATTTGCACATATCCATGTAAAGTTGCCTTGCATCTAAAATGCCACACTCCCATTCACTATAATTGGAGCCGTTCCATGATTTGTCTGTTAATATCGTCCTAATCATCTTGTCTTGTCTAGCTTTGCCTATGTCCTATATTAGCATTCATTACACACTGCTGTCGAACTGACATTTTTGTTTTTGTTTTTTGCATTAACCTTTTTGCTACCTTGTAGGGACGCGAACAGCGTTTTGCTTTCGCGTTTTACTATTCTCAGTAGCGATAGTAAAACGCTGGTCGCTGTAGGGACACAAAGTCATAGGCAGACAGTGGAAAAATCTTGATTCTTTCTTCCCCAATCACAGCCCCCGCATTCTTTACATGTGTGCATTCATAGGCATATGACGCTTTAGTATGGACTTGTTACAATGCAGCAGAGTTAGGGAGTAATGTGCAACAACCGTATCTTAAATCTGCAATAAACCTTTCAATGTACGCACACACACACACACGCACGCGCACACGCACACGCACACGCACACGCACACGCACACGCACACACACACACACACACTCTAGCTTTAATGAGATATTGACAATGGAAATTGCACATGCTTCCTTTCTGCTGATTTTGAGAAATGTAATTAGCTCTTATTAAGCTGTTGTGTGTGTCTGTTTGAGTGGGCTTTTGTGCAGGCATGTACATTGTGTATCTGTATATTGGTTTTTCGGCAAGGAGAGTGCTTTTACCTCTCAAGAGGTCTGTGTTTGGGTCTGAAAAATCAGTTATTATTTTGTCACAAGGTCTTGTTAACACATTTCATTGGTTACATATTTAAGAAACCCGCAGACACACACCCCCACTTTCACTTAAAAAGAAAAGCAAAAAAAAGCACATCTACAAACTTACAATGTGTCACGATGTGACACGTTGTGAGGTTGTAGTTCGTCTATTTTGGCTACTTTTGTGTGACAATGTAGAATGACGAAGTTGGGCATTCATTTACGAAAAAACGTACAATGTTGAAATATGGAGATACAAGGTTTCTGCCCGACAGCAGCGACATGTACGTTACTCTATGTTACTGCATAGTGCATACCTACTACTGGGACCTGTAAATGTTAGGGCTTTCTCCTTTGTGCTCTGCCCTCATTCCCTCCTCAAGCACTCATTCCACCCAGGGCTGTAAAATCATGTTTGCAGGCTATGTGACTGCCCTTTCATCCTCTGTGCGTGCGCACGTGTGTGTGTGTGTGCGTGTGTGTGTGTGCGCACGCGCGTGTGCGTGCGTGCGTGCGTGCGTTCGCCTGTGTGTGTCCATTTGCACAGAGCGGTCATAAATTAAACGGCTACCCAACACAAAGCTCCTCAGAAGAAAGAGAAAGAGAGGCAGATGTAGAAAATGGAGAATCGGTGTAAAACAGAACAAGAGCACTACAGTTGCTAATCTTGGACTAGCAGGCTAGAATTATTGTAGCCAGTTTGGTCGTAACGTTGCAATCCTGTGTATTTAATGCTTAGCGATCGTAGCCTGTTTTTGCCTCGCTTGCCATTTGCCACGTTTTTGCACAGAGGAGTATATCGGCTGGGCGAGTGGGTCAGGCATAGGATTTACTGTCCTGTGCTGGCAGCTGTGGGTGGTTAAAGGGGGCGGTGAAGGACAGACAGCCATTATTCTTCAGCCCCTTGCTTGTAAATCTGCCTCCAGTGATGAATGAATTATTTAAAGAAAGAGTAAAGCATAGAGAACGAGATGGCATGATAGAAGTGGTATGAAAGAAGGAAAATAAACACCAGTCCAGTCAAGTAACTGTCATGCTTTGCTAGGGGCGCTATTGCACGTTAAGACAACACCAATGCGTTGCTTTCCTGCTGACTGTCAGCGTGGAGAGACCACCTCAGGCATAGCAGGATTTCCATCTGCTTGACTTGGACCAATCCTTCCCCTCATTAGAAACTGACTGGTGTATCGATCCATTCTCCACGTAATCTCTCACTCCTCCCAGCAACCCCAGCTCCCCCTGCTACTGATAATTGGCCAGCCATTATGATCTGTGCTCTGCCTCTTCACCCCCACCACCCCCGCTCTCACTCAGCAAGGGGTGGAGATGTACGCACGACCTGCTTACCAGAGGGGGGTGGGGATGGGAAAGAAAGGAGATTCATTTGGTGGAAGAGGCAGAGAGCAAGAAATTATTTAAAAAGGATCAGCTGAGAGACAAACCCGTAAGTGGTTTTGTGCTTCGTGGTTGATTAGGATAACACACTTGATTGGCCGGATACTGTAGATGGTTCACTTCACACATTAAAGATGTTTTGAATTTCTACCACGCTGAGATAGAGTCACTTGGTTAGAAAAAGATGATCTGTCATTAACAGTTAAGTCATATTTTGAACACAAATTCAATTATCTACAGGATCCATCCATCGGAACGTGCATATCCCCAATCCTCAACATGACTCACACAGCACAATCAAATCCTTAAAACAAAAAAATAATAATACAAAATAAAAATAAAAATATATATATACTGTACATATAAATTATTATGTGATTTATGTTGTTCTGCCAGTGGGTGCAAGACTATTTAAAAAAATGCAAAATAAAGTACAATCTCATCTCAAATCCTGTACTGTTCTGGAATTGTACCAGCAATTTACATCCTTTTTGTGAGGATAAATTAATTTGATGAATCCACTCTCATGGTAAAAGCTTGTCTTGCATATCTTAATAAATACGCTTTAGACTAATCTGAGAGGTTGATGGAATGCATACTGAGAGACTAGACAGTCACCGTTTGTATTTTAATGGAGTCTAGTGCTGTATTGATTCGTACTGAATGGCAATGGGGGCATGCACATCGTGTGGGTGTGGCCTTTTTGTTTCTGTGTAGTCAAACTCCTGTTTCATGACAAGGAAAAGGTTGAAACAGTTGCTGAATTGGTAAAATATATATTTAATTGAGAATAGTGTGGGATTGGGGGCCAATAAATATTCTAAGATTTAGGGATCAAATATAGCATGGGACTTGATATGAAATGTATCGGAATCAAGCTTGGAATAATCACATTATAATGAATATCAAACTGATATCAAGCATCGCAGTTTGTCAAACTGATACATTTGGCAAATAAAAGTTGAGTCTGATGCTTGACTGCATGAAGTGAAATATTTCCTCAAAATCCTTCTGATGCTTGCAGGGCTCTTGAAAATCTACGCATGAATATGAAGATGTGTGTTTTTTCTGCTTTCCCGACAATGGCATCCAGACATTTTAGGCACAGTGGTACAATGTTTGTAACGTTTTATTGAGATATATATTGAAAAATGTGTTTGGCCACGCATGAATGAATGTGCAACATTTTAGGTTTAACAGAGGGAATCATACAGCTGCAATGTAGCATTAAGACTTGCTACAGTAGTATATTAACCCAATTCTGTGGTATATAAATAGGTTACAGCCCAGCAGCCATTATACATCTGTCAACATGCTGTATGTGGCACAACTTGAGGGTACACCACATCACATAGCTGGAAGCTTAACCATTATACTGCATGTTAAGAGGACTACTGAGTTAGTTGCCATTTGTTGTGTGCCAGCCCCCTCTGACCTCCAGTGTGGTGCTCCTGTCCTCGTTAGTTGGGTTGGCTGGAGGCTCTGACTGATGCCTGCGTTTCCTTGTGTGGTAATGTGATATTTATATGCTGAAAAGCCTTCCTGCCAACACACACACACACACACACACACACACACACACACACACACACACACACACACACACACACACACACACACACACACACAGAGACATACTCACAAGATATATTGGACACATTCCAAAGGAAAGGAAGTGAGGGCAAGACTTCCTATGTGAATCCTCTACAGCGGTCACTGTCTCTTTTCTCTCTCCCCACCTCTATCGCTTCACTTTCATATTATTCTCTCTCTCCCCAACAGTACATATTGTTTCCTGTCAGAACTGTGGAAGGTGTAGAATTCAATTTTGCTCAGGGAATAAGCCTTTGATATATATATGGTTGCGTGCATGCGCACGCACACATTTTTTGCGTCCTTACAAGTTGGCCAGTGTCTCTGAATGGTCCAATTTGTACTCTCTTTCTCTCCCGCAGCATACACAGGCTCACTCACGTATCTCTCACACACACGCGCATTCCTTCCCTCCTCCCTTTTCCGTGCTGGGCAGTTTGCCATGACAGGGAGGTCAGACAGCATGTGATTCTGCAGTGGTGTGTAGAATGCATTCAGCCCTGTGTCCCCAGGCACTGGATGACAACCAGGCCTCAGTCACAGGTCTACAACAGCATGAAAAATACATAGGACCATCTGCTAGACTAAAATGGCCCGCTACACTGTTTAGAATTTCACTCCTGTCCTTAGACCACTTCATTACATGTCACAGGGTGACATGCTCCTTCATTTTCCAGATCTAATTGAATCTGTATCTACAGTATAACATTACTGGAGTCCTTTGCCATTTCTTTAGACAGCGACATTCTTTAACAAGTGCTGCATGTGACTTGAGATGTTTTACATATCAGCATAGTCATACTGATGCTAATTGAGTGATTAATTCTGTGTGGTGGTGCAATGATTTGCAACTGATCCCCATCGGGTCCCAAATTTGACTTAGCCACGAAGTTGTGACAATATGCAAATCACAAGATATTAAATCTTTCATGCGTGAGCTCTGAGTCATTCAACCCCTTCTTTTCCCATTGGCACAATGAGAATGAGACCTCAATTTGATTTCAAGACTTTTTTTTTCTTCGGATGATTAGACACCTGACTGTTCACATTCACTGAAGAAAATTATGTTCAGTTATGTATATATTCACTTTTGAGATTATTTTAAGATCATAAGGAACACTTCCTTGACTGGCACTGTCTGGCCATAATGCAGTACTATTTATTTTTTATAATAAAACTGACAAGTTTTATGATTACACATTACAGGCTAATGTGCAGTTTTCTTTAACCCCTAAAAGTCTTAAATAATATCCCAACCCAATTAAATTCACTGTCAGTTAACTCATTAACAAAGGCCCATGAAGTAATTCACATTCACACCGTTATGAGCATCATTAATCTCAACATTAAATTGTATTTTTTAATGACAGTTGTTAACTTGTGGATGATATTAGATAAACATTTTCCTCATTGCGATACTTGCGAGAAAACTGTAACTTGTGTTTTTCTTTTTGGAGAAGGCTGTCTCTATATCACTTAACCGCTCCTTATTATCTAATGTAATTGTGTTAACACTGATAATCCTCTGCAAGTCTGCATGAAGAAAACACTACTCAATTAATGTCAGAAAAGGGAATTGGGAAGTTCATTCTTTCTTGTGGTTAAATGTAAAAGATCAATGTTTATTTTTCCCCCAATGATGCTAAATATACACTATATTATTGAGGTTAGTGTTGACGTTTTTAGTGAATTGTGATGCGTCACTATAAATGTGGACATAAAATTGTGTGATCTGTGATATTGAAATGATTTTATGTACCGTATGTTGTGATTGACTGTGATACGAATTTCTACGTGTATCAAGATTACAATCAAAGTAAAAGACTGAACCATAGTTGAAACTTGCTGTAGTGTAACATTTGATGATAGATCAAATCTTTGCCTAAACAACTACAGTACGACCAAAAAAGGTTTTGTAGCATTGAGTCTTTACACCCAAATTGTATGCATGGCTATATAGGACTGGTTGTTGTGACTGCGTATTATTCTGACATGGTCTTTAAGTTAATGGGCACTTCTGTGGTCCTGTTCTAATGATCCCAGCTCACTTTTATGTCACAACCCAGGAGTTCAGGAACCCTCTACTGCTGTCAAGTTGGTGTCCTCTGTGGAGTAATAGCCCTGTGAGTGTTAAACGAGGATTGCATAAAGGAGGAGAAAAACAAGACCTCTGTCAATTTAAATGTTGCTATCCATCAGTGCCTTGCCGCAGGCAAACTCTAAACCCCCTCATAATAAGCTGTAATGAAGCAAAGAGTCAATATGTTTGGCATTTCTCTCCAGTCTCCACATCTGGTGTTTGTTGTTGATGCCCCAAAATGGCTCTCCATGAGCCCAGTGTCTGTGCCAGTTTCCTGTTTGGGATTGAATGAAGGTTGTGTGGTGTAGTTAGCAAGTGCGTTGTGCAAAGGCAGTGGGTGACCATCTTGCCCTGCTATAGCATTGGCAGGAATTGGAAAAAGAAAAATATGGTTATGATAGTTATTCTTTGCCTGATCCACAAATAAATTCCTCAGCACTGTCGCAAGCTGACGTTGATGTGCTAAATGCCTAAACTGATGTGTCTGTGATGGTCCTCTCGGTGGTACGACTAAGCTATCAGTATATATGTGTACGTGAACATGTTTGCGTATATTCATTGGAGTGGGAGTCGAGGTTATCACCCGGTCATGTCTCCACCCAGCAGCAGCCCCACCACAAGCATCTATCTTCATGAGAGAGCGAGATGGGGGTGGGGGATGGCGGTGGAGGAGAGCCAGCCACGCTGCCACTGCAGGGTCAGAGATTACAAACTCAATTGTGCTCTGCAGGCTGAGATGTCTGCTCAGCAACTTCCTGCTAGTGACATCAGAGGGAAGAGAAAGGGAGGGAGGCTGCCCCTGTCTCTACCTCCATTCATCTTCCTCGCTTTGTGTGGCGAATTATATACCGTAGTAGTAATCATGCTAACACCACAGCCCCTTGATTAAATGTTAACATTCATTTAAGGCTTAGTACCTTTTTAGGTAGTACTTAAAATAGACCATCTCTATTAAAAATCACTTAAATGCCATACTTAGTTGATCGCATCCCCAAGGGCTCTATACTAGGCCCCCTCCTGTTTTTGAAAAAATGCTGATCTGCAAGCTCACAACGCATCAATGTTACGATGCATTGCGAGCTTGTAGATCAGCTATTTTCGCCAAATGTTAGCCCCAGAATAGGATGCCAGTTCAAGTGGTTAAGCATTTTGAGTTTAATAGCTTAGAAATACAAATTTGTGATTGCAAGATTATGCTGCTGTTATAAAGATTTATAAAATAGTTTAGAACTAAATGTAATTGTTATATATGGTCACATTGTAACATAATTATAAGCATGCATCAGCTACATACTGTATTAATGTAGTATTCAATGATAAATAGACAACATTCAGCCATTAGATGTTTTACTTTTACACCACTGCATTATTGCATAAGGAAGGTTCGCTATTTCCTCGTCTCTCAAAAATAGCCATAAGAGCAGATTAACATGGATAGCCAGCTGTAATGAGATTTCATCTCATTTTGTTTCGAGTTGACTCTAGTTTATTACGTCAGTGTAGCCTCAGGTATAATACGCTACTTGGTTGTTATATACCCATGAACCATTTTTCAGTTCTTAGATTTTTTGTGTGTGCTTTTTTAAGGTTTTATTTTCAGATCAGTAAGTATAGAGAGACAAGAAACCAAGGGCAGAGAGGACATGCGAGGCAAGACGGGGGTTGTGTGTTGCCTGAGATAATCCAACCTATGGCATGGTGGCTGCATCAGCCCTCGCCGAGTGATAATTTGTTAATCGCTTTTTTAATCACAAAGACGAGAAAATAACATTTTATCAACACTTCACTTTAATAAATATTAACGTTATATTGTCAAGGAGGAATTGCTCTGGCAAATAAAATGGTAGTCCCCCTGGGATTTCCCAACAGTGTAGGGAGGATGTTGGCTTGAAACACTGCCTAGCCGCTACACAGCTATTCTGTGAGCTGTCAAATGCCGCCAGCTGTTTTCCGTTCTGTTTTGGTTCCTTTGAGCCTGGATAAACTCCAGTGTCCCATCAGCCGTGAATTTTACCAAACCGTACACAGCAACTGAGTTTCATCCATGTTTGACATGCTGAGTTCCTTATGTTGTTCGCAGTGACAGTTCAATGTGTAGTGGCACTTTAGGGGATGCTTATTGGTCACACTCAGGGAAAATAAAGGTTGGGTATGTGATAAATACATATACTTGCCTGTAAGCGAATTACTCTTTCCTCTGACCCTTGTCATGGAGCTGATGTGCATTTAGCAGCTGCTGGTCTCTTGTGAAAAGGGTGGGATAATGCAACAAGGTTGTCAAACACCTCTTACCAGTCTTACCAGAATAATTAATAATGACCTTGAACATTCACATTACAGCTAACTATATGAGAGAGAACAATGTGACTATGAAGGTCTTTTCATAAAAGCCAGGACATTATATACTCAGTTTTGACGCAAGAATCTATTGTAATTCACTGAACTATAAGTATCACATTTGTCACAATGTTATTATTGGGACATTTAAAGTCAAAGGTATTCATGCATGTTCAGCAGTCTCCTTTATTCATCTATTCAACTGTATGTAAAAAACATTACATGCATCTTTGTTAATAATGAAAGGCATAATCTCTAATGCACTCTCAGGAGCACTTACTCAACACCATGCTGGTTGCAGCTCACAAGCATTTGTGTTTGCACTTGGAATATATCAGTTGGATCATCTTATTGGCCATAAGCCCTAGTACTAACCCAAAGGCTTAGTGGAACCTAAAAATTCTCTTTGATAAGAATCTCCTTCTGCACTTCTTTCACAGAGTGCTAGCTGCCAGGCTGGAGACAGGAAAAAAGAGACAGTCATTTCCCACAGAGGCTGAGTGAATACAGATGGTAGGGTTCTACCCTAGCACCAGAAAATCTAAGCAAATGTTCACCTTTAGAGACAGACGTGTTCATAAACTTCCCACTACTTCTCAATTTCCATATTATGAAATCAAAATTCCTGCTGTGAAATGGTTTGTTACCTGACTTAAAATTGGATCCATTTTGCTGACAGTACCTGTGCTTAGAAAGAGCTGGATTTGTGGCACCGATAAAAGGAGGTTGGAGAAAATAAAACGTTTTAATGCCTCAGATTCCTTGAAGTGCTTTGAAGTCAGTTTTGAAAGCAGACGTAGTAATTGTCCACAGGGGGTGGTGGTGGTGGTGGTGTGTGTGTATGAGTGATTGTGTCAATGCGTTGAGGAAGCTTTATGCTTACTAGATGGCTGTGTCAATGCAATCTAGATGTTTTTTTGAGAGGTACTAACTCAATGATAAACTAGGCTAGTCATCATCAGCAGCAGTATGGTTACACAGGACTTTTCTCGCTGTCATAGAATACCAACGAAACCATGTTTACTACAAATTACTACCAATACCACTATTTTCCATTAAAATACCTTTTCCTGTGTACACATGTTACAACACTTGCAACATGTTTTTTTCCCTGATTTCCAAGCACCCTGTACTTATTAAACAGAGACGTATCTGTGAGTATGAGAGAGAACCCTTTACCAAGGAAAGGTTCCAGCAGTTAGTTACTTAGCTTGTTGAGTCTAAAAAGCTTTGACTGTTGTGAGGCGGTCTTGTTTTCCCTTCGCCCGAGGCACACCGCAGGAGGTGAAGTCATAAACATGGCTGGGAAAGTGGAACTGCACTAAGCGAGGAAGCCTGTGTAAATCTCGCTGTGAAAACACATGACTTCACTACACCTGTCATCAGTAATGCTAACTAAATGGCTAATGTGTCTTGCTCTTAACCAAGGTTTCTCTGGAAGTTAATCGCTATGTTTATCGAGCAATGAGGTAGAAAATAAACCATACTGCACCTCGGTCCTCAGTCTGCAGGAGAACTTTAATGAAGTTCTTCCTTTAGCCTGGGGGGGTGGATTGCTGATGACATGAAACCTTGTGCATTAACTGTACAGGGGCCAGTCGTCCCCAGATGGCCCTCAAGACTCGAAATTCCGGACTTAAACTGAACTCAACAGTAAAAAGTGGGCCAATTTTCATAGCCAACATCAGAAAATCTGACCATGGTTTAGCAATTGCTTTGTTTGTTTCAAATGTTTAATTGGAGTAAGTACTTAGGTTAAACATGCCATAGTTTCTCGCTGTCACTTGTTTCACAATAAGGGTGAGCAAGTAATAACTCAGGCTATTACTTTTTTTATCACAGCATAATCCCTTGACACAATGGAAGATAAAAGAAAAACCTTGCTCTGGATCTAAGCCCCCAATAATCGAGCGTGTCCTTGCATTGAGGGTATTAATAATGTAAAAATCTAAAAGCCAATGTTGGACACTCTTAAATAATTAATGTTCACTCTCCAACTTGACACCGGTTGATTCTGTAGGTGGAGTGTGTTAAGTTTTTTGTCAACATGTTTGCACAATTCAATATGCCTGAGCTTAGAGTGCAACAGACTGACTGAGCTACAATAGCTGAGACATCTATGTTTGTGTTTGCCAACTGCTGTATAATCTGCCATTTTTCATCCCGAGCATGCTGTTTAGATATAATTCTGTGCAGAGTTAGATTTTTTAAACTAACCTGTCTGCATTTATAGAATACAGGAATATATTTTGTTTTGTCTCTAGCAATACATATTTTGAACTAGAAAAAGTGGTCCTCGGAGCACAGGTCTCCGCCAGGTTAGGTAGGTTATTGTGGGCCAGCAATGTTCAGAATTTGCCAATCAGGATGGAATATAAAAAATCGGACGGAACCATCTTGATCACTTGACTATAGAGATAATGTGTACTGATGTGCATGATGTTTGGACAAAATGTGTAGGAGTAATATAAAAAAGAAAAATCATCCTCCTGTTGGCGCTATAATAGGACAATGTTAAAAGGGTGGCGTTTGTTCTTCAACGTAGTGCGAATGTGCGTGCAAAGTTCCACCGCAATCGGACGCTGCGTTCATGATTTGCGGCATTTTGTTCAAAATGGGCCACTCCTGCAAACTTTAGATGTCAATGATAGCCAATCAGGATGGAATATGAAAAATCAAACAGATCCATCTTGATCACATGACTATAGAGATCATGTATACCGATTTGTGTGAAATTTGGATAAAATATGAAAGCTTAATCTCAAAATATGTGTTTTACATAAATCGGCCTCCTGGTGGCGCTATAAAAGGCTAATGTGAAAAATGCAGGGCAGATGTCTTTCCTTGGCCTCTAGGGAGTATGTGTGCAAAGTTTCACGCCGATCGGTGCAGTTACAGTTAAAAACGCAAATTGGCCTTTTATAGCGCCACCATGAGGCTGATTTGAAAATGTTCAATGTCTTCCTCGGCCTAGTGGGAATGTGCGTGTGAAATTTCACGGAAATCGCAAGCTGCGTTCATGATTTGAGGCATTTAGTTCAAAATGGACCAATCCTGCAAACTTTGGAAGCCAACCTTAGCCAATCAGGATGGAATATGGAAAATCAGACAGATCTGTGTTGATCAAATGAATATAGAGATACTGTGTACCGATTTGCGTGTTGTTTGGATAAAATCTGTAGGAGTAATATAAAAAAATGGGTTTTGCACAAATCGGCCTCCTGGTGGCGCTATAACAGGCCCATGTCAAAAACTTGGGCCAGAGGTTCTGAATTGGCATCCAGGGAGTGTGTGTGCACAGTTTCGCAGCGACCGGGCCAACGGTGCCGGAGATTAGCTGTTCACAGACAGATGGACGGACGGACACACGGACACACGGACGGACGGGGTGCAAAACATACTCTCTCGCCATGCCTTTCGGCCTGGCGGAGACAATAAATTATAGTGCTGGTAGTAAACAAATCACATTCAGAATTTGAAAGCTGATTAACTGTCAAATTTCATTGACACAATTTGCACCACAAATGCTGTCATGCTGCATAACAAATACAACATTTACAGTATATGATGGAGGATACATGTGAAAATATAATATAATTCTATTTTTAACTAGAAAGGTGGACTCGGTAGAGCCCAAATCACCACCAGAAGGCATGCCCTAATAATGACTGTGTTGAATGCAGTTAATTTTTTGAAAGAGTTTGTATGTTTTTTTGTTCTTATGCGACCTTGATAAATGAGGGCCCTGGCCCACAGCGACTAAACGGGAGCGGTTGGCACCACAATGGGTGCACTTAAAACTACAAGTAAGATAATCCTTCATCACATTGAACCATCAACAGAAAATCGCCTACACACAATGACCAGCCTAAAGATATCATATCAGTCCTTCAGTAATTTATAGCAGCATAGTTGTAAAACAGAATATAACACTCACCTCTGAGTGAGAGTGGTAACTGGCATGCAGCATGTCTGTGAATCATAATGGTGCTCACATCAGGCTCTCAATCAAAAACCACATTTTTTGGTTTTATAATAATTAATTAATTTATGAGAAATACTAGAATTTTTGTCTAATCAGAAAAATATAATAATCATCTTTCATATGCAAATAGATGTATTTTTGGTGGGGGCAGGTCACACCATTCTGAGTGGGTGGGCCAAGCACTATGAAGCCAACACATATCAAGGGGCCTGCAGTCATGTCAACATCTCTCTAGGTCATTGGACCAGCGGCTTCTCCAGTCATCATGATCCTGCATACATCTGGCTTGTACTATCAGCTCCCACATCTTTCTTTAGTACGTCCACGTAGGTAGGTGTGGGATGCCCTTGTGATCGATGCCCATGTGTTGAAGTTTGCCGGCAGCTGTCTTCTCACTCACCCTTGGTAGCCCACCATACAGATGTTTGTTCATCCGAGTTGATGTTTAGTACTGCACATAGATAGTATTCTGGTGTAGCACCCATCCAGGGACTTCTGTAGGGCAGGCATAGTGAGAAGAAATAATATATTTTAAAGGTCTTAATAGCTAAACGGGGGCATGTATTTTAAGTTGAACTGTGTTGCCGTAGAGATTTCACATTTGCCAGAAAATGGTTTTATTTCATTGGATGGATACAGTGAAAACAGGACTGACTACATTGTTGCCCACAGTTCCTAACACTTTCAACCCCCCCATGGGGTGTATTTCTGAGCTTATCGCTCAGAAAGAACGCATCTGTTTCTTCATTCTCTGGGTGAAACCAGCCTTGACAGAGTCAGCTAAGCAGTATTTCATTTTTTTATTTTCTTTGACATCTTGTGGGAGGCAGTTTGCTTTCTTTAGGTATGTATCTATCTAAATCTCTGCCTCTATTTGGTTCCCTCGCCTTACGCTCCTTGTATCCATCTCTTCCATCGTGTCCCTTTGTCTTTATCTTTTTTCTTGTTCTCTTTTCCCCCTCTATGCTTCCCTCCCCCATAGCCCACCCTCCTCATTTTTTAAAAGCCACATGCTCCCAGCCTGTCTGGCTCAGTTGCACACTGCCAATGAAGGCCTTTTTATTGGGCTGAGATTGAGTGCAGCCAAGCAGGGCCTGGCCAGGACTGAGGCTGGGGCCAGGCAGCCACACAGCCTCAGTCTCTGACTGCACAGCCCACTCCACATGCCTGCTCTGGTCTGGCCCCATCGCCCAGAAGGAGATTACTTGTCTCTGCTGCCCTTAATTGCCGACAGCAGCTGAAAAGAGCCAGGGAGAGAGAGGGCGAGAGAGCGAGAGAGAGCGTGTGAGAGAGAGAGATATTTGTATAGAAAGGGAACAGTGTTGGCTTGTCGAGCTGTTACTTGACAAGCTTAGACTCAAAGGTTTGGGCTCCTGCTGTCAAACGCTGGCAGTACGCTAGTTGGCTTTATTGTCAAGGATGTTGTTTTCCTCAATTACTGGTCTTAACTCACAGTATTTTGGACTGTACTGGGAAAGAGTATCTGGAGAGCTGATACAAGATTCACACACTAGTCCAAACCGCAGTAAAGAGGGCTTTATTATCAATATCTGGTCTACCTATTGGAGCCATTGTGCCCTCTTCCAACCCCCTGAGCTACTATTATTAGCCACAGGCATCTCTGCTATGGGCTGTGATTCTCCCCTGTTCAAATGAACTTGTGAATTTCATATTATTACAGTTGGTTATTGCCCTTCTGGCCGTATACCAGCAAATTGAAAAGAATCGGTCGTTTATTGAGTTGGCAGAGCCTCTGATGTGAATGGAGAAGCTGCTAGGTTTTTTCACCTCCTGCTTTTGCTCTCCTGTGTATATAAGGGGTTGTGTAGGTCTTCTTGAAATGCATTGAAAGACATAAAACACCTTTTTTTCCTTTCTGTCTATGGGAAAGAATAAAGATTTTGCTCTTTACTGCAAAAGAAAAAGTAGTGATTCAGTGAAAGTGCCTACATGCATACATTCTCTCTGCTTTCAGAACTGTTTTCGGCATGTAGCATCTGTAACTAGGAATGTTCTTGAATATACATTTTTTAATCATGTAAACAGAATTGTCGACTGCCAGTCATGACATTTCCACATTTTCAAGTTGCACATTAATTTAACCATGTGTTAATTAATATGAGCTAATTAATATGGCTGTGTGAGTTTATTAGGGAAGGCAATTATTGAAAACAAACTACAAAATGAGCATATAATTACGTACTTGTTGATATGAAGAGAACATTCTTCTCTGGTTGAAGTTAGTTAGGTGTTGCTTTTTTCCCACTATGCAGTCTCCGGTGGGTACATCTGTGAAAACAACGCTTTACCCCTCCCTATATCTCCACGCTTTTACATAATACATTCATTTACCTTTCACCATATACAGTATACAGACTTTTGGAATCTTGCTTTTCCCATTTTAACAGGGTTTGCAAAAGTTTTCCCAAATAATGTCAGGGAGTGGTAAAGAGTTGACCTTGATTTCCTGCAGTTACATTAAAATTGTCATGATTGCCCAATCGGCCAGATGCTCTTGCTTAATCAATTGCAGAATGACGTTTTTCTGTTGCCTTTTTTCCATTTTCACTTTTTCTGTTCCCACTAACATGCCAACTGGCAGTTTTATTATCTTTTTGTAGCACTTTGTAAAAGTGTAAGCCTAGTGACTACTTTAACATAATTCCATGTGCAGAAAATGTGCGTTGTGACGATAATGTGATTGTTCCGTTCAAGGTGGTGCTCCTGCTAACTGGCATACAGCTTCAGAACTCTTGTGTATCAAAACCCACTGTACTACCCACAATGCCTCACAGTTTAAATTTGACCTGTGTTACAAAGCAACCAATTAGGGTTGCACCAGTCAATCATACTAATCCAGAGGTCATCAACGGAGGGCCCCGACAGTCCTCAGGGGGCAGTTATTGCAGGGGGCTGCCAAATCATTGTTTGATAGTGAGTTTTATTTTAGTTTATTTTGTCTGGAAATGCACATTAGCATGAATCCAACATAAATTATTATTAACAAAGATAAATTGTAAAAAAAAAGAAAGAAAGGAAAAAGGAAATTGCACAACACAAACAAATCTATGAAGTCATCAAAGCTGCAGCGGTACTTGGAGACAACCCATAGCCTCTAAAAAGAAAAAAACTGTGGAATACTTCCAAGCTAGTCTCAAGACTAGCTTCGGTCAACAGACATTGATGAGACAATCAGCTAAAATTGGTGAACAAGCTTTGAAAGGCTCTTCTCAAGTTATTCTTTCAATTGGTCAGGAAAAAAAGCCATACACAATTGCACAGGAATTTAATATTGCCTGCAGCAAGTGATATGTGTAAAAGTTAACAATGTTTGGTAATGATGACTAGGCTATGTTAATAAACTGAAAACTATTCCATTGTCGGACCCAACCACTGCTCTACTACCACTCTGAGGTTTGATGGCTTTCACAAAGAACATGTCACAAGTTCTGGACTTGCGCACATCTATTTAGGAGTTTTTACTTCTCCAAAAATGCACAAAGCTGGCATCATTCGGTGATGATGTCTGGGTCACTAAACCAGATTTAAAAAAAAATCTGAGTTGAACCGACATACTGTAACAGTTCTATGCAATGCTGCAATACACATGCCATCCAGCTATATGAGAGAATGGAAGGCTTTAAAAAAAAAGGCCACCCATCATAATTTTTATAAAATATAAGTTTGGGGTCCTTGGTCTGAAAAATGTTATTGTTGACTGTCATTGACTGTCTTACATCCTATGTTCAATTGCTTTGGTAGAAATTAAACTTTTCAGTTGCTTCTCACTTAACTCATTCACTGCCACAATTATTGCTGGCCGCGTTTGCCCACTGCCAGAGATTTTTCATTTAAAAAAAAAAGTACTCAGGAGCCGAGATACAGAATTTTTAAGTTTTAAGTTAACAAGGAAGTGGATGGGAGTGTAGATCTTTAAACAATCATATCTCCTTGGTCTTTGGGTCAAATTTGAAAAAAAAACTAAAAAAAAAAATTACGTTTTTTACGTCAGTGGCAGGATTGGTAAACGGGACAAATTACGTTTTTTACGTCAGTGGCAGTGAATGAGTTAAGCTTTGTAGGCAAGGGGGAGACAGTCCACTATAAGGATTTATTTTGCGTCTGTCCGATTATTCGTAATTATTTCTACTTTCTAGACTTAAGCTCTATCTATCGATCGTTCAATTCAATGTAAGTAGACCGGTGCCTGATATGTTTTATACTTTTGAAAAATTTATGAATTTTATAATGGAAGAATGGGGCTTTGATCGGTCTGAAACCTTGCCCAAATTTGCCCATAGATACTATGTCATAGATGTCACAGGCTGGCCACATGAAGCCCAAGATCCACATTTGAGCCTTGCCGTTTCCATGTGGATCCCGAGATCGAGATGATTTGATTTTTCATACAGAAACAAAGTGTGCTTTTACTGTACATGGCATGCCGGAATCAGAGCCGTGCAGTGAGACACATCAGCATCAGCGCCTAGTGTTACACTATGCTGTTTAAGATGACAGCAGTTGTCTGTAGATTCTACACATTTACTACAGGTTACACATTTATTAAAAAATACACCAACACAAAATAGACTGACGACGTAGAAACTGCAGTTGCTGCAGTGCTGAAGCATTCTCTTTCACAGAGAGAAAAAGGCTGATTATCCAAATAAGAAGAGCATGTTACGGTTGTATAACCCACTCAGTTGTTCAGATCAAAGCTCACTTCCAGACATAATTTCACATCGATCTATGGAGTATAAAGTGTGAACATGACATGGATGATTTTACAGTTAAAACTATACATGTACAATTGTACAATTAATTGAATACTTATTGTCAACATAGTTCCAAGGTAAATGCATTTAAGAATTACTTCATTCATTATATCGGACTGTCCTGAAGCTTGTCTACAATTTATTGTTGACATGTCTACTTTAGCTGCATAAGATCATTTCTGATGTATTTGAGCACGAGTGTTTGAGTAAGCTGACTCGTCACACAGCCACGATATTTCATGCCTTTTTGATTAACGTGGTATGGAAACAATTAGATGGGGGAGGGGGGAGGCGAAGCCAGTATATTCCAGAGCTTTAAATGCTAATTAGCAAATGGAGGATGAAAGAGCAGGCAACTGGCTGGGTTTCACATGAGCACGCTCAAGCCCCGGTTACAGCTTTGTTCATTTCATTTGAATTTAGAAAAACCACCACCATTTTGTTGGGTCGGAACACCTCAGACAACACAGCCATCTTGTTTAACGTGAGATTTCTTTGCAGTGATTTCAAGTGGAAAGATTCTAATAGTCTGTTTACCAATATACAATTCAGGAGATCATTTTAAGATTAAAAAATTGTATAGGGGTGCCTTTATTTTATTTAAAAAGATACATGTGTAAAGTACATACCGTGGGACATATGGTTTAATAGAGCCAAAGAGGGCAATGATGAGATGTGCTATCATGTTTTTTTGTTTGTTTTACTATGAATGCATTGTTGCTGTCTTTTGTTGAAGCTACTGTAGGTGCACATTATTTTCAGTTTTACTCTTATTTGGGGATTGTTTTTTTTATCTATAGTTTCTAGTAAAGGCCCTTTCAAATTGGTTGAAAAATGCTAAGTAGTTTGCAGATAGATTGATCATGGACTGTCAAGACAAGTTTCTAACCGGGAGGCTTAGACTGCAGTCTCTTCTGGGAACATCACTTTAAGTTGACTCATTCTAAATTTTTAGTATAATCCCCGCCAAGCTTTAATGATTTTGATTGTTCACATCTCTTATCATTCAGCAGCAGTATTACTGCCACGTGGAGATGGACTGTAGTCTAGAATAAATATCTCAAATATCAACTCTCTCCAGTTTGTCAGGGACCACACAGATGGTTTGCCGGCTCTTTCGATTTCCCTTAAAAGCCCTGAATTTGTCACAACCTTCAGTGCTCCTTAGAGGGAAATGGAGAGGTTGTGAGTAAGAGGTGGGGAGACAGGAGTAAAGCGTGCTGTCATGAAAAGCTGCCGCTTCCTGGATGGCTAGATGCAATCATGGGCACTATCTGATAGCGCCGTAGGAAATTGGATGAGCCCAGAGCTGTTGGCCACCAGTGATGGGAAAGATGACTCCTTTGTCATGAAATGTCAGTCATTTCCCCACTCTCACCTGAGAGACCAATCAATAAGATGGAGAGAGCTAGTCTCTTCTAGGCTTCTGCATGCTGTGGGCTGCTGTCAATTATGTAGTGCAACACATTTTCTCCCAGGCAGGAATGTGATGATGACATGGTATAATATACATAATTGTGACATGGAAAGGAGAGAATTTGACTTACAAACAATGTCGCAAAAATATTATTTATTCAATTATAATATATTGGTGGTGATACATATGTATAATTACATTTTGGTGATGGTGTGTATCATATTCTAAAAGACATGGCATGATGTGTACTTTATAAGCTACTCTTATTATGTGTTTAGCTGTACAACAATTTTGCAATGCTGAACAATTACCCATACCTATTAATTTATAACAAACATGACATATTTCCGTAGGCATAAGACACACTATATGTGACGCAAAGTCAGTGGACAGACACCCTTTCTAATTAGTGTTTCTAATTAGTTCCCTTTGTTCCAGTGAATTGACATCTTAATGGTTCACTACAATGACATTCTAGAGACATTTGTGTGCTTCCAATTTTGCGGAAACAGTTTGTGGAAGGCTGTTTCCTGTTTCAGAATGTCTCACACTCCCCCATACAGAAATGTTTGAGATGAATAAGTAACAGCTACTGGCCTGCACAACACCATAACCATAAATCTATCAAACATATTTGGAATTAATTGGAATGCCAAATGCTCATTAATGGTCTAAATTGACATGGTTTTGGTCCATATTTTACTACTATAACATTCTCCACTATTATGTACCGGCAAAACTGTGGGAGGAGTAGCGCTGCAAATGTTGTGGTTTATCTACTATATAAAGGTGAACAAAAACAATAGTGTTGGTTGTCTAGGCAACCACAATATTCGGTAATGGTGTCCACTGACTTTTGGTCATATAGTGTACCTCATGTATGATGTGTCATCCAATGTCATTATTGCTTGCACATACTACATGAATCTATTTAATGTATATAAAAAATTGTCTGTCCTTTTCTCTCTTACGAATGACATCCTAACTGTTGTATACCCGCAGTTCCCTGATATCAGCGAGGAGTCAGCTTCTCCATTCGTCTTCATCTGCACCAACCCCCAGGAGCTGGTGGTGAAATTCCCCATGAAAGGGAAGCACAAGATCTGTAAGTCTTTCTTTTTTCATGTCAGAGGAAAGTGGAGCTGATGGAATTTGCCTCAGTCGTCAGAGTTTTTTTTTCTGTATTCTCAGACAAATTCATGCATAAATGGACGTGCAAAAGAATCTTGCAAAGCACAGATCCTGACTTAATGTTTAAAAAATAGTCGCACACACACACGCGCACACACACACGCCACACCACACCCCACACACACACACACACACACACACACACACACACACACACACACACACACACACACACACACACACACACACACACACACACACATAAATCCTCTGCAAGAGCCATCTGTAAGGACAGGATTTTGCTGTCAGGTTGCCTGGGGGACAAGCTGGGGCTAGATGTGCAGTGTTGTTGGTGTATTGTGTGATTTATAATAGGACTCAAACATATTTTCCCCCTGCTGCCATTGCCGCCGCCACTGCAAAATGATGTACCTGCAAGCTCTTTTGTTAATATTTCAAAACCCTCTAAAGGCTTGAGAGGGTTGTTTATGCAGCTGTGCCTGTCTCTGATCCTTCCAGATCGATGGAGAGAGCATTTGAAAGACTCTGGTAAAAAGCTTCAGGAGCCATGCCCTTTTTATGCTGGAAAGGATGAGAAGTGTTTGGCTTCTGTATTTGTGAACAGTTTAAAATGTTTGTCGAGTGTAGCACTTACACATGGAGCAGAGCAGTGGCTGCTGTGTAGGCTCAGGCTAATCATTAATCAACTGATCCAAGCCTAGCCAGGTCTCTAATTCATCATTAGCTTTGTACTGCATTATCATAGTACAGAACATTGTTTTTGCAGAACTCTTTCCTCAGGGAGAAATAGATCTATTTGGGGAGAGCTATCCCTTTTAGTGGTTACTTGTAGTTGTAGATTATTACTCTAACTGTGCCTGCTTTTTACCTGCAGTCTACTTATCTGACTTCAGTAAAATATCAGTGTTCATTTAACTCTGACTGAGAGTATACAAATGGATAAATTAACATTGATAATGTTATTGTGTAGTGATCTCCAAGAGGGCAATCTGTGGCTCTCGCACAGGTCTGCACTACTGTGTGCAGAGATTGTTAAGCATGTTTAGTTTTTTTTAGATTAGGTGTTGTAATGTCAAAGCTGTTGGCCTATGATAGCATTGTTTGAGTAACAGAGCGCAAAGAGCTACAGAGTGGTGGAATAAATGCAACTGTTTGTTGTAGCAGCATTGGATGGCAGAAATTATGTTATTGCATGTAATTTACAATTTAGGCATTGATAATGTTGTTCTTCACAGCGTTATCATGTACCAGGAGGCACATCCCAATAATAATACTAATTACTTACAGTACACTCTGATGCAGTAACATCCAATCTATCCCTCTCTGTCTCTCTGCTGTCAGGTGCGCAGGTGATGACTTCATAATAGATCATAACATCTAATTTGGTGAAGGGGGGGGATTCTAGTTTCTGCAATATTTCTGGCATTGTTTTGTAAAACAATAGGCCCCTCCCACAAACATTGGAAGCCAATTGTAGCCAATCAGTATGGAATATCAAAAATGTCTATGATACACCTCCAGAGATCATGGGTTGCAATTTGTGTGAGTTTTGGACAAAATATGTAGGAGTAGCAGAACAAATGTGGCTGTAAATCTAATTGAGATTTGCATCATGATCCAGGAATCCAGGGATAATATTTTGATTGTACGACCTGCGGTTCAAGAGTTACTGTATAGACCAAAACGTAAAGTGGGTTGGTATAGAGCCACCATGAGACCGATTTTAAACATTTTGGGGGACTTCCTTGGCCCTGTTCCGAAAACACAGGCACACACATACGGGCGAAAACATAATCTTCGTCCCCGGCCTTTAGCTGGAGATAACAACGACATACAGAGAACAAGACGCCCCCCTCCCCTCATCAAGTATGACATAAGATCAAAATGGCCACTGCCTGAATATGGTTAATCCAAGACAACGCTGTCTTTTTGAACATGCTCTGTTGGCATAGCAACTGGGACACTGTAAGTGAAAGTGACTGTTGGCAGCCTCCCAGAGAACAGATGAGTTTGGCTGGGAATTCACCAGGAGGGAAATGAAGAGCGATCTGTAATTCAGTAGGCATGGAGATTCCATGTAAAAAACAAAATATCACAGATATACACATTACTACAACAGCGTATTAGGACCATTGTAGGTACTGTATAAAAACACGAGGGAGAAAAAACGTCTTCTAGATGAAAGTTGTAAATTCACGCCATTTGTTTATTTGCAAGACAAAAAAATTTTCAGACATTCTCTGAGTTAAAAGTCACATTAAATAGAAGTGACGGAATATCATGTGGTGTAATGATCCAAGCTGCAAGTGTAGCCATGTGGTACCTTGACCAAAAAAATATAAATAATAAACTGTAATGTTCCACGTTTTGTTCTCATAAAGTTGTGACTTTAAACTCAGAATTTCAGAGTTTCTTATCGCAAATTTAAGACTTTATAATCTGAGTGAGAATGTCTTTTCTTCTAAATTTGCATTTAATTTTTCTGAATAAAACACCTCCCCCCTCACCATAATTAATAATAATATTGTTTTTTTTTTTTTTTTCCTACAATGGCCTTACAATACGTTTCCATACATTACAGTCATTGGAGAATCAGAACTATTATTATTGTCAGGTATTGCGTGTTTGTACATACAAGGAATTAGTTTAGGTGAGGTTGGGCAGAGATGCCCACGAGTCTCTGAGCTCGAGTCCGAGTCGAGTCTCGAGTCTCTTAAAAGAAAAGAGACTTGTTTCTTTGTTCTTTTTTCATTTATTTAATTATTTATTTATACGATGCAGCCTAAGACTTAAATATAAATAAATTGTGATGATCCACGTACCCAACCCGAAATGAAAAGTGCACAGAATGAATGTTTATCAGAATAGTATCTACATTAATTTAGTCTCCTTTCCGTCTTAATAAGCGCAGCTCAACTGCAGTAGGCACAGGATCACACACTACCAAGGCTAAATCTAGTGCACACTGCTGTGCTGTCTCTTGAGCGTAACGAGAATGCTCCTACTGCCACAGACATCCCCGGTACTCACAGTCACATACAGTTGCATATGGCTTTAAGTTAGCCTGTTTCAGTTAAGGCGCAATGTAGGCTACTCACGACCAGGTTGGCTGTTAACGTTCCACCATTCTAATGGATTCATTTCTAGGGGTGTGGAAACATTTCTAAAGTAGCTCTCCATTTAGTTTCCTCTGAAGTAACGCAGTCCAAGTATGCGTCCCTCGCAAAGTGCATCTTTTTCATCATCCATCTTTGTGCAGTGGTCCCGAACAGAGCTACAATATTGTGACAACTGCCAACTTGGGCTATAATCTACTAGTACTGTAAATTTACATCAATCATAGCCTCTCAAACCCAGATACATGGCTTACGACACATAACGTGCGTCGCCTACCCCCAAAAAACAGATGCAAGCTATCAATGCACCGCGTCATGGTGTGTCGACAGCTTATTGATCTGTTCCTTTGGGCACATAAACAATGAGGTGCGACTGAGTATACAAATACTAAGCATTTTGGTAACCAAATAAGCCTGTAGCCTTAGACTGTAACATTACGTGGTCAACATAGACATGTAATTATAACTTGGTAGTTAAACGATTTGAAAGGCACCACACAGAGCAGCTGTTGTGCTCGCCATGTTTACATTGCAGAGACTGAGGCCGGTTGGCAGCGTGCACCGGATATTCCGTTGCGCAAGACAAGACAAGGAAAGAACAATGATGTCGGGCTCGGGCATGTCATGCATTAATGTGTCACTTAAAACATAAAATAAAGATTGTTCACCAGTCTTTGAGCTTGAGGTCGAGTCTCAAGTCTTTGAGCTTGAGTCCGAGTCGAGTCTCAAGTCTTTGAGCTTGAGTCCGAGTCGAGTCTCAAGTCTTTGAGGGGTGAGTCCGAGTCGAGTCTCAAGTTGCATGTGTGGCGACTTGAGTGCAGGAAACATTTAATATGTATATCAAAATATAAATATAAGCATATGAAGCTAGAAACTATACTGTGTAGATAAATACATAAATAAATATATTATTTCACTGTTGTACCCAGAGGGTATTCACATACATTCCACATTGTACTTTGTACTTTGTATGTACACACATTGTACTGTGTACTCTGATTCATTGTATTAATAAATGAATCAGTTATTGCACTTGTAATAAGTACAGGTCAAGTGTAGGTTAGCAGCATATATATCCTCATAGCAGTATATACATTCATATACATTCTCTTATGCATTTTGTCCTGACGGGGTATACTGCAATGAAGAGCAATAGGCTAAATTAAAGTAATTACACACAAGTAAGACGCGCGAACGCTGGAAGCGAACGCAGCTCGTAAATATTCCGCCTCGTATTGAGGATAGTGGGGGGGATATGGTTCTCCTATGCACGGAGATTCGGAGTTCCTAGCAGCCAATGAGAGCGTGAGTCACATGGGGGCGCGGCTGCACTCTGAGATGTGTCAGCAGTGCACTCTGGCGCACTCTGGTGGCTGCACACAGGCAGTGCAGGCAGTCGCACACAGGCAGTGCACACAGAGACACGGACAGAGACACACACACACAACCCGAGCAGGGTTTCATAGTAAGCGAACGCGGAAGGAGGCGCGGCGAACACATAACCATGCACCTTGCAGTATGTACCAAATGTATTTGGTACATTGCTTAATAATGATTTTATTTATTATATGCCATACAGTATCATACTCCACACATTAAAAGAGTGTTGGACATGTTGTGTCATGGAATTCCATCGGATACCACCACACCCCTGTTTCTTTAGAAAAGTGAATGTACTAATAACATTTAATGTACTAATACAGGTGTGAGAGAGAGAGGAAAGTTTTGAGAGCCATATGTCACAAGTATAGTAATACAAACGTATGTGTGTGTATGTAGTGAATGCACGTACTTAACTCATTGAGTGCCATTAACGTGTTTCACGTGTTTTTACCGCTATGGCGCAACGTGCCAATGACGTGTTTGACGTGTTTTTGAAAAAATAGTAAAAAAAAAAATGTTCAGAACCCAATATATCATTATCTGAAGATTTGCAGCTCCATCCACTCCTTGTTTAACGTATAACTGAAAAAGGCTGTATCTCGCTTCCTAAGCACTTTTTTTTTACTTTGAAAAAAACTCTGGCACTGGGACAACATAATATAGAAATAATTCTGGCAATTCTGGCACTCAATTGTACTACCTATGAGTATGTAAAAGAACAAAAACGAATAAACAAAACGTTAAAAATAAATAAATCTGGCACTCAATGAGTTAATACATTAAGTACACAACATGCTTTTACGTGGCTGCCAACATTTAGAGTGGTTAGCCTGACCCAGTACCCCCACAGTGGCAGACATATGTGATCTCTGTCACTGGCTACCTCCTCTCTCTTTTCAGCCTCCTTTGAGTGAATCTCATGGGAGGCTCAGCAAAAGTGTTTTTCTCTCCCTCGGGGGCTTACATTGACGATATCTGCTTCACACCGGCCCTTCTAACCATATTGAGTGTTGGTAGAATGAGCAGCAAACAGGACGCACAATTGTCTGTTGTCCTACTCATTCAAAACCCCAACCCAGGATTTATTTCAACTACGAAATCGTTATTTTATCCATCTGGAGGAGTATAGTAGCACAGAGCAACTGGCACATTTGCCATAGTTGAAGATGCTCTCCGTACTGTGCTTTCAAGAAATGTCGATGGGGTGGTCAGGCTGCAGCTTTGCTACAGTGCTAGCAGTTTACACGGCACCTACAGTAAGCATTGTAATATATATTTATAGCGATACTTACGTCACCTCATATCGCGTTAACTTGTTTGTTGATGCCATTTTCATTCTGCTGGATAGTTGGATACCAACTGCGGAAAGCAACACTAGATGCTCCACCATCTTTGCTGTAGTTGGAACATTATCTATTCTAAATTACCACTCATTACTGGAGGACGTGATAAACTCCTGGATTGCAGCTTTAAAGTCCAGCTGCAATGGCTTTTTTGCTACCTTTTAGTGTGAAGTTTTTAGCCAAAACAGGCTGGTTGTGTCTCAGCCAATCACAGTCTCAGCCGACCACCCCGTCCCCTTGGGCTATGGGATCGATGTAAATGCAATGACTCTGCATTGTGTTTGCACTTCACACCACGAGGCAGAGAGAGAGAGGCAATGAAGCATGTTTGTTACTACATTGCCTATTTCTCACCTCAAATGTTTTCAGATACATATTTTATTGAACTGTTCAATTTTAACACAGGAACGTTTGTAGTACACCGTCCGGCCGGCATCTTGAATTATATTCAGAACAGAGTAGGACCCAAACAGTGTCTCCATAATGAAAATCATCTGTGATTTGAGATCATTTGAATATCTAGGCTATCAATCACTGTAAGAAATGTGAACATTTGGATTAAATGTTTGTGATGACACCTTCAAATAGTATTACACTGCCTGCCTCGCCAGAACGTTTATCGCCTGCTGAGATAATGTGCTGAGTTATGCTGGATGCAAAACCAGGTTGACCAGTCATTAGGCTATGGAGGAGTCTGTGACATTTAGAATGGCATAAAGCCAGCGTTTACTCTCTGTTGGGTGTTGTGATTTATGGACACATCCTAAGAACATGTTTATGTGCATGTGAGAACCTGAAGGTCACCCCAGTTGTTAGAAACGCTTTCTATCATTCACTTCCTCAGTCTGTGACTGCATATACAATATGTATTTATGATGTTCTTGAGGCATAAAATTAAATCGCATGCAAATTATTATAGAATAAAGCTAACCCGAGTGCTCACTATTAGAGATCCACAGGTAACCGCTACAATCCTGGTGGTTGAGAGGTGCTCAGTATTTAACAGAAGCCCTGAGGAAGACCTACAGAGGCCACAAGTTCACAACTGGGCAACTTTGCTGTTTCATTATTACTAGACCATACCCGTCGGGGGATATGAGCTAGCCTGGTAAACCCTCCCTCCGGAAATCTCATTTCTATTTGATTCCTGGAGTGAGTCTGGCATGAACCGCCTCTCTGCAATATTGGCTGTGTATGCCAAACGGCCGCGCCTATCAGCGTCGTCGCTCATTGTTCTGTGATTGACAGCTTACGTTGGCCAATCAGGTGGCGAGTTCGAGTGAGCCCAAAACACGAACGGCAGCCATCTTTTTCTTGTGCGGCCAATTCTCCGCTATTTTTTTACTTCAAAAAGCTCTCTAACTTCTATTTTGAGGCACGGAATTTACTTATAAGATATCGTTTGGATAGAATTTAGTTGTTTAACTTCATATATGTGGTCAATTAATCATGACAAAGCCTATTTAAAAAATAATAATTAGAGAACCGGTAGGGGCGGGCAGTGACACCATTGTACCCGAAAAAGGCAACCCATTTTGGGTATGGCTGTCTCAAAAGTCCCGTCGCGTCACATTAAGACTGGTGAACTGCTGATTGGCTGAAGGGGAAAAATTATCATTGGCTGAAGGGGTTGTCAGTCAACGGTATTACTCCCGCCCAACTCCAGCACAGCCAATATTGCAGACAGGCGGATCAGGCCAGACTCACTCCTGAAATGAAATGGAATTGAGATTTCCGGAGGGAGGGTTTACCAGGCTAGATATGAGCACCCAAAGTGTGCAGTTTAGCTTATGCGCTGTGAACAGACAGTATATCAGGGATGGAAAGTGAGTTTGTACTCTGTAGTGTGTACAACACACACGCACATCCCGTCGCCGCGTCGTGTAGCCACAGAACACACACAAACACCCCCATACAGATCTAACAGCCGGAGGCGTCCCCCGTCGCCAACACACACACACGCGCGACCCGTCGCGAGCACTCAGCACACACACACACACACACACACACACACACACACACATACACACCACGGTACATCCTCATGCGGCCAGAGCCGTCCCCCGCGGCGAACACACACACACGGCCGTCACACGAACACAAATAATGTACATTCTGACACGTGCCTCCCCAACGTGCATGCGTACGTGTGTGTCCACGCATACACGGCCGCGGACCCGAGTTGTGGTGCGATCCTCTCCCCCCCCCCTCCACACACACACACACAGACCCCCCGCCACACACACACACCACACACAGACACACGTACGTTGGTCGAAGCACGTTCTGTGTGTGCAACAGTGTAACGCAGTGGGGCTGTAGATTCGACGCATGCGCAGTTTGAGCAGCCACCGTAAGCATGGCGACATTCTTTGACATAAAAACGTGAATAAACAGCTGAGATTTAGTGATATCGAAAAACGGGCTTCGCAGTTCCATGCACATGGTAATGGTCAATGGCTGTGTGCAATTTGAGATCAATAGCTCCAGCCACTGAGGAGAACCGGGCAGAACCTCAGAGGTTTTTTGGTCTCAGAGGTTTGTGGAATTACAGGAGGATTATTATTTTTAAGATATATTTGGGGGCTTTTCTGCCTTTATTGATAGTCTAAGTGGAAATGGACAGGAAACAGGGAGAGAGAGATGGGGAGAGGCATGCACCAAAGATCATCTTTGAATGGGACTCGAACCCGCAATGCGCTGTCAGGCAACATTAGAGCCTAAGTTTATTATTTTAACCATTGTATTGCCCTGATTAATAAAGGCATTTTAATTATAATTCCATACTCATCTGGAGTGTGCTTGAAGTTAGCCTAGACGCTTAAATTATTTTGTTTGTCAGTACAATTCATTGACTTGCATTAATTATACCATAACCTCTTACCCTCTACCCAATTGTTTGTCTTACATTAACCTGGTTGCCAGGTTCATTATTGTAAATGAGAGCTGGTTCTCAGTTAACCTTGGTCCTTTATCCAACGATGTCAGGTCCTTTGCCAAAAACATCGGTGACTTATTTGATCCCAGCCTAAACTTTGACAGCCATGTTAACAAACTTCTTCAAAACGTTTTTATAATCTCAGGAATATACCCAGGATCATATAACGTTTTGAAGACAAGGAAATCATGCTTTTTTTTCTGGCCTTGACCTTTGCAATGTTTTTTAACATGACTCAATATGCTCCAAAACACTGCAGCTATAGGCTTTTAACTGGAGAAGAGAACATAATTTAACTCTTATTTTAACTTCCCTACACTGGTTGCCTGCTTTTAAGATTTACTCATTAATGATTTGCTGAGTACTGAGTACAGATTACTATGCACTTGCTCACACGCATGCACATTGTCATACTATGGCATATAAATTAGGCTTTACCAGTAAAGTTGTGAATGCAGCATTGCACAGTGTGACTGTGTACAGTTTATATGACTTAAAATGCTCCTACTGTTAGATGTTCTGATCTGGTGGTAGGACAGAGCCCTGCAGCTGAAACCATGCTGTGGTGTTTTGGTTTTGGTCTGTTTAGTTTCAAACAGACTTCTGGGAATGGCAGTTCTCTTTTCAACATATACAACAAGCTCACAACACGTCGCATCACGACGCGTTTACATGAACCATTCTTTAATTTGATATAGAAAAGAAAAGATACTGAAAAAATACAGTAGGCCTATTTTCAGTTTTTTCTGAGAAGTAATTAAAGAAAACATAATAATCGTAATTTGTCTGGAATCTCAATTTGTAAAAATAAAAAACCCAAAGAAGCAGAAGAACACAAACGTATCCACACATTGCTTTGCGACGCGATGATAGCTTGTGTGTGTGTGTGTGTGTGTGTGGGGGTGTGTGTGCGTGTGTGTGTGTTCATGCACATGCAAATTGATGTGTGAGTATACAGGCCCAGGGATGTTTAACAGCTTTCTTCTTTACTTTGTTTAATTGTCTCATCACTCATTATGCTCATTGTGATTGGAAACACTGGTCTGTAGTGCACGCGTGTACACACACACACACACACACACACACACACACACAGAGAGTACTTGCTATTCATATCCATATGCTGTAAAGATATAACCTATTGAGATCTAATGCTATACATATTCAGTAGCCTCAGGCGGATAGGTGTAAAGCAAATTAATCTATATTTACTTGTTCCTTTTTAACAGCTAGATGTGCCAAGGGACTACTGAGAACATATCACAAACAAATGATACACTTATTTGTTTGCTCTGCATTTAGCATCATATCCCATGTACACATTGCCCTTCCAGCTGTTTTCTCAATGTCATTTGCATTTTCCACGCATATATTATAAGCTCTTACAATATGTATCACTTTCATCCCTCAGGTTGCATATCAAATTGGCCTCATATATTCCCACTGAAAGCACTGGGTAGAATTTTGTTCTACTAACCATCAGCTGCACTGTTACCCCATGGTCCCCCCTTTGTTTTATACGCAGAAACACAGCAGCACAGGATTGAAAACAGAGAAAGCCAATTATCTAACCAGCGTCCACCTTCTCTCCTGAGATAGCCATGGGTTTTCTTGCTTTTATTTCTCCCCTCCGTTCTCTCTCTTTCGTCCTCTGTCGGGAGACAGAAAGAGGTTAGATAGACGGAAGTCCTTTTGGGTTATTTATTCATGGATTTTCCATTTAATATTCATGCCTTTTTCCAGGGCTATCTGGGTGCAGAAGAGAATGTGCTGGCTCTGAGGCGGCTGGGGCCAAAAATCAGGTTTCAGCTCCAATGAGCCTAGTGGATGAAGGGAATATAGAGGGGGAGTTAGAGAGGGAAAGAGAGAGAGCAGGGTTTCATGTGTTCTCCAGTCAATGAGAGGCAGGCCTTGAAGGTGACAGGCTGTGTTTATTACTGATCTGTCAGGCGGTTAATGGGGAGAAGAGTGGAAAGTGGAGAGCTGAGCTACTGAGAAGAGACCAAGGCAGACAGTCATGGGAGCTAGAGAGAGCCCTAAGCAATGAACTTGGCCGTGCAATTTCTCAGAGTCCTTACAGAATCAGTGACAATGCTCAGAGGCAACTGTTTTGGGATTTGTAAAATGTATTTCTTTTTTCCCTTACCGTCATGATTTCTGATTTCTGGTGAAAATAAGATGAATCCACCATACTGGGGCCAGTGAACTTATTGTTCTTCACATGCCATTTAATTCTGGCTCTGCAAAATGTACGTTCAAGCATGCCTCTTTGAGAGTCTCTGTGTAATAATTCATTGACTGCAAGTGTTCGACAGTTATATCAAAATAAATAATTCATCTTCATAATTTTGTTATTATTTCCATCATAGTCATTAGTTGAGTATTAGTGTCTATGATTTGTCAGGGATTTACTGTTGTCAAGAGATTGTAAATCAGTTTATTATCAACAATGAAACAACAATCCCAATTCTCTTGTTTTGCAGTTGTTTGACCTTGGTTTGTAACGGAAATATTTCAGAATTACTTATGATGCTTCATTTTATTTTTACCACAAACTTCCTGAGAGAGTTTATTCCTTGTGAATCAAGGTTTGAACTGATAAAATGCCAGCTAGCCATTTACTCTTGGCTGCCCTGATGTGAAGCTGAAACACCAGGCTTCTCTTCTTTCCCGCACTCTATTTAGCTCAGTTTCTGCTGTGCTCATGCAGGCTTTAGTGATGTATAACAGGGGAAACAGACTTAAATAACCTACCAATTGCTCACACAACTGATTTGAGTTGTCAAATTGCGACTAACCAAGGAATGCGCTGTAAATGTGAGTCTGATTTAGTTTAGTGGACAAGTTCGATTAAAATAAATGTTTAAGCCTCACCTCAAATTATGAATTTTATAGCGATGTTGAGTCCAAAGTCCAAATATTGTCAGTCTTTATCTGTTGCTTCTGTGCTCTGTGAGTGAGAAACTGGAAAAAGAATTCCTTTCACTCTGTGGCAATGCTTACATTGGAACATGGAAAGTAAAAGATATATATATAATTACATATGATTGTTTAACGTGAGCCATTATCCAACCCCAGAGGTTGTGTAGATTATCAAGTGAAGGGCTTTGGCAGGTTCACCACCTCAGCTGAGTCATAGTCACCCACATAGACGCTGTTGGAAAATAAAAAATACTGTTTGACAGGGTCAATACTACATGTAAATGCCATCGAGCAGCAGTAAGAAGCACACTGTTGCAGAAGATCTTTTCAGGGATTCTGTAAGAAAAATATTGGAAATCATCCTATATTCATGGGCCACAAACGTTCTCCATAATTTATATATGTGTGCCGTTATGTATCAATCAATCCGTCAATCAAACTTTATTCATACAGCACATTTCATTCATTAGGTGCAACTCAAGATTAACTAGAAAAATTTGCTCCTCGGAGCACAGGTCCTCCGCCAGGCCAGGTAGTAGAAGTCAATCTTAGCCAATCAGGATGAAATATAGAGATAGAGATAATGTGTACCGATTTGCATGATGTTTGGACAAAATCTGTTGGAGTAATAGCAAAAAAGATCTTTTGCAAAACTTGCCCCCCTGGTGGCGCTATAGGGCATAGCAGTGGTGGCCATTTTGTGGATCCACAGATAGAAAGCCCATTCATTTCCCCCATAGAGATTTCCTAAAATATTTATATGAATTATTTTAAGCCTGGAACCAAGCCATCCAGGCTCCTGGTGAATCATGACCATTAAACAAAATCAATGTTTAAATACACTTTTTTTTAGGGTTTTCAAATATCTTTTGACACAGAATCAAATGTTTTATGGTCATCATTCACAAGGAGCCTGGATGGATGGCTTGGTTCCAGACTTAAAATAATTAGTATAAATATTTTCGGGAAGTCTCTATTTGGCTACGGGAAAAATGTATGGGTTTTCTATGGGTGGAACCACAAAATGGCCACCACTGCTATGCCCTTTAACAGGCCTATGTGAAGTTTCACAGCAATCGGACGCTGCTTTCATGATTTTAGGTATTTTGTTCAAAACGGGCCACTCCTGCAAACTTTAGATGCCAATCTTAGCCATGCATGATGGAATATGAAAAATTGGACAGATCCATCTTGATCACATGTCTATAGAGTTACAGTGTACCAATTTGCATGATGTTTGTAGAAGAAAAAAAAACGGCCTCCTGGTGGCGTTATAAAAATGAGGGGCAGAGGTTCTGCTCTGGCCTCCAGGGAGTGTGTGTGACAGACAGGTAGTCCATGAGCCAGAGCCCCAAAATTGAGCAATGATTATCGAAAGAGTGGGCAAAACCATACCTATATTAAATTGTTTATAGGGTCAATATAAGTTAATGAATATATGATAACCTTTCCACAGGAGCAGCTTTTTCATATTTATCACACATTTTGTTATTTTCCCCATACGTACATGACAGGTGAAAAAATGACAAAATTAAAAAAATAGTTATCATAATGAAACTTCCCCAGTTGATTCCTTACATGAAGACAATGATTTATTGTATTACAAGTTTTCTGAAATTATATATTTAAATATGCAAATTAGGCATTTAGTCCATGAGCCAGAGCCCCAAAATTGAGCCAGATATTTAATATTACCTCGTTAAAAACCTTTGACTCCAACATCTTAATAAAATTAATTAAGAATGTTGACTCTGGCTTTGTCCAATGTTCCAATGTTGACTCTGGAAAGTTATGCAAATTCGGGCATATTTTCCCTAATGCCTAATTTGCATATTTAAATGTACAATTTCAGAAAACTTGTAATACGATAAATCATTGTCTTCATGTAAGTAATCAACTGGAGAAGTTTCATTATGATAACTATTTTTTAAATGTTATCATTTTTTCACCTGTCATGTACGTATGGGGAAAATAACAAAATGTGTGATAAATATGAAAAAGCTGCTCCTGTGGAAAGGTTATCATATATTGATCCTATGAACAATTTTATATAGGTATGGTTTTGCCCACTCTTTCGATAATGAAATCTTAAGGGTGCAAAATATAGTCTCCACCATGCTTAAGAAATTAAAGGCAAATAAGAGCTTTGCAAATATCCTAGGTAAAAGCAATGCTAAACAGGATCTTAGGATTTCTTAAAAACATTTCCACAGATTCAAAGACCTGTAAATCCATGGCGGTGCCATGACATTAATCTGAAGTACCATTGGTCCGAAGGTGCACATTATAACCAGGCGGCGAGCATTTGCCACTGGAAATGAGGCTAATAAAGAAGTACTTAAAGGTTCTATGACATTCATTTTCACCATGTTTTTTTGGGGGGTTTTATGACCTCAATTACACAAAAAAAAACTGAACTTTGAACATTCAGTGGATTTTCTGTGGTCTGTTTTTTTTTGAATAATTAGGCTGAAAAGTAATCTGGGATTGGCCCCTTGACTTTGATGTCATAGTCAGTTAATCCCACCCCCTCTCCTCCCCGCCCCTCCCCTCCCCTATCCTGTCCTTTGGGGGGGCGGAGCAGAGGCGATGATTGACATGCAAAATCCCTCAACAGCGACACCCGTAGGCAAAGATTACTTTTGACATTGCAGTTGAAAAGGCTTTAGAAATGTGAGAGAAAAACACCTGCAATGGCTCACTGGAGTGGAATTTTCAGTTAAAACGTTTTATACACGTTGGAAGGACCATGACAAAGACTTTTAATGTGTTGTAAAACTGAATGTCATGAAACCTTTAAAACGCTGCAGTTCTCACTAATGGCCTAGAGGGTGTCGCTATTTCCCCTCCTGCTGGTTGGTTTATGCCATTAAACGCAATGGGTATTAGACCGGACTTTACACTTGATTTTATTACCTTAGTACACATTGTTTCAATTATCATGATGTTTACAAATGATGGTCCCATTAATTAAAGAAATTATGATACATTTAGGTATGCTTCTAGGGCTTCTAGGTTCTACTCAGTGAAGACCCACCCTCGCTCCCCGTCCACCCAATAGCATTTGTTTCCGGTTCCATTTTGGGGACTGGAAATTCTAAGATCTAAATTAGCTGAAACAGTGGCCTCAAAACAGGTCTGTATAAACCAATGGATGGCCTCACGGCTACCTCTGTCCATATTCTTTTTATAGCTATGTCTAACCCTAACCTCCTTAACCTAACATTAGACTATTGGGACGTCGGAATAATGGGAAGTCCCCCCCCTGCAGCCTGTTCCAAAGGCTAGCTGCTTCTCCATGCCTTTTTATTCTAGCCTTTGGAGCAATTAAGAGACCAATGTCAGAGAATCTAAGGGTCTTGCTGGGCACATACCTAAAAAGCATCGCAGATAAGTAGGCAGGTACATTTCCATTTATAGATTTTTAAAAAAAGGGGAAAAAAGGATCTTACAATCGATTTTTCCAACCATCTTGCAACCAATCCAGGGTCTCTGTCTAGTCTTTGTCGGCTCGCATGCTGCTGCGTTCTGCATGAGTTGTAACTGACCAACTGCTTTTTTTGCAGACCAGATAGGAGAACATTACAATAATCAAGCCTGCTAGTAATAAAACCATGCATTACCTTTTCTTATCAGCCTGAGAGAAATAAGAACGAGAGTTGAATGAATTCCATAAATATTAAATGTCCTTTAACATAAAAAATATCTTTGTTTTTACCCATTGTTTGTGGTGGGGGTTATGCCTTCTACCAGAAGAACGTGTGTAGGCTGGCTATTTGTCAAAATATGTAATCGAATGGGCTGTTTTGATTTGGAGCCTGTTAAAACGTTAACATCTAATGCCTCCCCTTCCCCATATCTCCACCCACCAGGAAGATCAATAGCTTTTCTTCATCCACCATTTTACATGCATTAGTCTGTAAAGCCAGGATCATACCCTACTGTGCATTTTTTATTGTAGTTGTTAATCGTGTAATTGTTTAATTGTGTGTATACAAATTAGTTTTTCAGTGAATCTCTTAGTTACATCAACATAGTTCTTCTTCATAGTTTATTTATGAAGATAATAAAGATCACTACATGTCAATTGTGATTCACCATTTCTAAGTATAAAATGCGCATGCAGTTTGACTCGTCTCCTGTGAGAAAAATGTCATGCCAAGAATCAATGCCAAGTTAATTGATTTGATCTGACTCCTGAGACAAATGTAATTTTGGAAGTTATATGTTATGATATTCTTCGTTGCATAAACAACATGGCGAGTAATTTGGCCTTTTCCAAATGATTCTATTAAACTGTGATGGATTGCATATTGTCTGATTGGCTTCTCCTTCATAAAAGGCTAATGACTGGTGAACTAATTTAGATAGAATATTATTCATATTATATGTATAATAAAATATGTACTATTCATATATTATGCATAGTAGTTTAAAATATTTACTGCATTTTGCTCTGAACCACGTTAGTTCAGATTAACACTGAAGAAGAAATAAACTACAGAGGGAAGTCAAGAAGTGGATCAGTGCCCATAGCAAGTGTCACAGCCACTGGAAAGAGGAGATTAATTAAAAAATATGATGTGTATTATTATAGGAATACTGTACTTGTATGGATTATGAGCTGTCTGGCATTCGTATTGTAGTGCTCTGTATCAGCAGTTTACCAGCACTTGTGCACATATCCATGCAGACATGTTAAGATGATGATCAGCCCATTCATAATGATTTGCACCAGCAAGGACAAATCTTATTTTTATGGTACTCTGGGTCTTTAAATAAAATGTACTTTTTAGAAACTTGGGTACGGATTTATTCATCTTATCAGGTGCATTGAACTGAAGAGACATTTCTATTTCACAAAAATATATAATAGGCAGTAAAGTGGCAAATTCTTGTCTGATCTTGAGCAGAATAGGGCTGTTGCCACTTTCCCTTGTTGTTTACTCTCAGCACCTTTCTGCATTTATTCTCAATTGTCTCTGTTTTCACCACTACATTTACATTGTTTGTCGTCCCTCCAGTTTGTCTATCTCTTCCCTCTGTGCCTATGTCTCTGCACTAAGTCTGTCAAAGGAATCAATTGGGGTCAGCGCTGTTCAGGGACGGTTGGCAGGGATGCAGGCAGATGCGGCTTGGAAAATGATCAATGTGCTTGATTAGTGAAAGATTACTCCTGTGTGTGTGTACTCCTGTGCGTGCGTGCGTGCGTGCGTGCGCGTGTGTGATGGGTGCACCAGCTAGCATTGACTGCACTTAGCCTGCAGCCTTGTTTTCGTTAATTTGGAAGGCTTGAAATTGGGGATCAATGAGGTTGTTTATTTTCCCTGTTCAAGTAGCTTATATAGGTGAGAGTGTTATCCCTTACATTTTCAATTGCACTGCTCATGGTCATTGAATGATCGAAGAGTAAAACATGTCTGATTTCTTCATCCAATTTTATGGAAAACAATGGTGTTTGATACACTTAGCATGGACAGATAAGGCTGTAATCATTCATGTTGAGTGTGTGATTAAAGCATATGCTAGTAGCACAGTGTCCATCATTCACTCACATTTACCATGGCCATTGGTATTTCTTTGAAACATAATTTTAACAATCATCTTTCTACGCTTCAACATATATCTCACCTCAGAGGCTGTCTGCATTAGATCAGATGTCAGTGGTTTCACAAGAGAGTTTGATTCTTTCCCCTCTATCTCTGTAGAGAAACAGACAGATGTGATAGCCATTAGTCTTAGGGAGAGAGAGAGAGAGAGAGAGAGACGCAGGCACAGATGTGTCAACAAGGCTTGACTTTTACAGTCCAAGTGAAGTCTAAGCAAACAGTGGCTGTGTAGGGCCCCTGTGTGGTTGAGCAATGATCCAGGGACACACTTGATCGCCGTTGCCCCGGGACTCCAAACAGACCGTGACTCCAGTTCTCATTACGTGAGTGGGTCAGACCACCCCAATATGGAAAATAAATAATGCAGAGGAAACCCGGAGTGCTGCCACCTCTGCACAATCCTGCCCATGCTAGGTTATTGAAACTTTTATCTGCTCCTGTTGATCTCAACAAGCCATGTCTAGCAACTTTACAGGTACTTGTTTTAGATGAGTTTGAACCCATGCGCAGTTATTGAACCTATTTGAACCGTTTAGGGCAAAACAAGTAATCTAATTGTTACGCAGCGCAGCGTTCCATATACCTCCACATGTCATTCCTTAAGGTGTCATTCCAGTACGTGTACAAAAACAAATCTCTTTGGTCAAAGAGAATGTCCAGCCTTGAAAAATCCAAATTTTATCTCAGTTTCTACTTGCAGTAATAGTGTCAAGTCCAAGATGGAAGAGTTGAAATTCTAATTCGGCTGTAATGCAGTAGCAGTAGGATATGTTTTTCCTTGTACATCTCTCCTCGCCCCTAACCCCCCAAGCTTGATCTGTTCAAATGTATTTCCTACCTTGTAACCAGGGGCAAGAACCCTTGACTCACTGCCCCCACAGTTGCTGCCAAGGCAGCCATTTAAGGTGTAATTAAAAATTTATGTTCGAGTGAGAGGCAGCAGAGAGGGCAAGAAAAGAAAGACACAATGCTGTAGTGAGAGGATGGAGTCCAAGCCACAGCTGCTCCCTGATAGTGGGTTGGAAGGTCTTCTCACAACTCAGTTGTGTTCAACCGCTCTCCTCGCACCCCACCATGAATATTGCATTAGAGCACTCTATAGGGCCCCTTGTGTTAGCCGCACTCAGAGCAGAGCAGGCAGCCATGGTATTGAAGCGTACAAGTCATGCTCGCATACTCCACCACCACCCCCGCTCAAAGAACATCCACATTCAGTCAGACACGGCAGCCAACCTTTCACGCCGCCTAATCCCCAGATTGATTTTGAAAGGACCCCTGTCTCATTACTTGTCAACAGCGATTGTTTTAAAGTGTAGCCATGAAAAATGGAATGACATTTTCTGGCATTTATAACACTTGTTACTTTTTTATGGTATCTGGTCAGGCAGACTTGTTAAAAGGACTAATTTAAAGGACATTTACCTTGAAACCGTGTCTTAAAAAGAACATACATACATACAAATACTCCTCATTAGTATACTTGCATAGACATATTTATTTGAAGAGCTTGTATATTTCATTTCAGTTCTTGTTCATACATTTCTTTGCATATTGATAAATATTTGCATTTCTTTGAACAAGGGCAGTGGGATATAGGCCATTTGAAGTATTGGCCTTCAGAAATTAGAGTCAGAAACTTTATTTCTTACTCTATTGTCACACCGTAAAAATACTTTACAGTAAAAATAAGGGTGAAATTCATTTGCCTCAGACTTACAGTTGAAAAATAAAAACAGAATACAACAGCCAACCCAATCACTAGCCTACATAAACGTATTCAAAGCCATGAACCTGAATCCCTGGCCACTGATTTGAAAGCTTAACACAAACACCTTGGGGGCAAGTTGAGGTCGTGACCTTGACTTTATCAGATGATGAGCATGACTATTTTCTCCCCTCGCCACTTGCCCTACGTACTGTTTCGTTACATTGTTTTACAAGGTCCATTACACTGTGATCTGTGCCTTTAGCTGCCTGTAACCTCAGTCCTTCCATCATGCGATGCTCTGAGTGCACTCTATCCACTAACTGTTAATTTAAACCGGAGGACAAATTTGAATTACAATTTTATGGGATATTCATAAGAGTAATGAACTCTCACCTCCTCCTCATCGCCACCCACCTCCCTGTTGCTATGCTCTCCATTCCTCATGTTCTCCCCATGCTTCTTATATAATCTGTTAATTCTGTCCTATTTCCTCTGCTGCAGCCACTGCTGTTGCTGCTCAAGGTGTTATTTGCAATGCTAATGAGGCAAGGCCGCAAGTGATGGTTTATGGTTAAAAGAAGCTGACTGGAGATGGTGATATGGTAATGTGACTCGCTTGGGCACATGGCTGATTTTCTTGGAGTGTCTACCTCGTGTAGACACTGTGTGTGTGTGTGTGTGTGTGTGTGTGTGTGTGTGTTTTCTTCTTCTGATTAACAGTTTATTTCAGCATCACAACTTTCAGCCTCAAGTCGTGCTCTTTGATCTGAATCAATGATTTAATCCAACAATATCAATGTCCTTTGATCTATTAACTCTTTGACTGTCAGATCAATAATGTAATAGTGAACCACTGCTGCCAGCAAAAACAGGTCCGGTCGCGATCCTCCAGTCAAGGGCTATGGCCGTTTCAATGAGGCTTGTTTTGCCGTAAAGCAGGAGGAACGGAGATCTGGCAGAGATATGGCCATTTCACTGCAGGAAATAAACAGGAAGTAAAAAAGCTTTTATTATTTTAAATGACGTCATTTCCAGGTCATTTCCAGGCAGTGAAAGCATCATCCATAGGATAGGTAACAGCGCCATCTAGTGGAAAACCACTAACAACACAAAAACTCGTCCAAACTCGTTGTTGGCAGGGAAAGCTTTGGCAGAATTCGACGCGTTAACGCGTCCATGGCAGGCAAAGAGTTACGGACAAATCAACAGAACATGTACCCATTTGACATTTTTTAAACGCAGTGAGGGAAAAAACAAGAAAAGATAAGATAAAAAGATAAAAGATAATCATAAGCCCAGACTGGTCTTATGATTTACAAATAAATCACTGTCAAACAATCCAGCCACCCAATGACGTCTTTGAACGTTTGTAAATCATAAGCCCAGACTGCTTTGTTTTTTTTCTCCACTAGATGGCGCTGTTCGCCAACCTATGAGCCACCATTTCAGGCTCAGTCACACAGAGATCTAGGAGATCACGTGATCGCAAGATTTACTCCCCCATTCACTTCCTGGTTAACGTATTTGGGAAAACGACTATCTGGCGAGACATGCTATTTTCAACGGCCTATAACAAGCGAAAGGGGGGTCGCGATTTTTTTTTGCTGTAGCACAGTGAAACCCTCCATGATTAGCAACGATCGGGGGATCGATCATACTGGAGATAAATATTCTGTGAGTAGTTGAAAAGGTAAGGAAAACGAAAAATCGCTGGCAGTGGGTGATTTATTTATTTATTTACTCTGGCAGTGAATGAGTGAATGACTGGGGGAAGAAGGCGTATGTCGTTTATCTGTGTGCCTTCTTCTAGCACACCATAGTGCAATTGCCTCCACACACTATGCACACATATAATGCATGCCATGGGAAATCCAATACCCTCATTTCATGTTTGCAACTTTCATATTTTTCGTACACTTTGTATTTATGCCCATAAAAAGACTGACAGATACAGAGATCTCCTTATATGGCCATATCAGTTGGATCGGCGGTGCAACGTAGGTGTGAGGACCGCGTAGCGCCGAACTCTAGACGCTTTCTACTAGTCATTTGAACGCATAAAATATATATATGTAAATGAGCAGATATTAATAATGGTGAATGATGAATTGTTTGTATTCTGTATCACTGAAGCTGTCTGTTACTGTCTTTGTAGTGTGCTGTGTACTTTGTAAGCTGCATGCTGTTATTACAGTCTAGAGCTCAACAGAACTCCAACTCAGAGTTGTGATAAGGTCCAGTGTTTCCATGGCCCAGTTTAGAAATCACGCAATAGCTTTCACAACAGAAAACATCAAGCCTATAATCTTAGTGCAGCAATTCCATTTTGAAAGATGTCTTTGAGGTAATGCCAAAGGCAAGCTCTGCCTCCAATTGTGTCCTCATCTTAACCTGTCTGTATCCTTATCAGGCCCAACAAGTACGGATAGGAACTAGTGATGCATTTTAGTCCCTTCCACCTGCAGGCTGGTTTTGCTAGGCATCTGCTACACTTATCTCTATGGTGTTAATGTAAATGAAATTAGAGCCATGACCAGAGTTAAATGGTAGAGTAAATGGATTATTGAGCACCCATAAGCTCTTTACTCCACTTAGTTGGCTCAATCTACTCTCTGGCACTTGATACAGAAAATCTAGTGATAGCATCATCTCGTCTATCTCCAAGATGAGTCTCATGGGTTGCTTTGTTGTTTCACAAAAATCGTTTCTTTTGTTTGTGTTTGTCAGTGAGCGATACTACTTTTTAATCGCTGTGGCTGTGTTCATCTTTAAACCATTTACCGTACACAGATTTTAGGCACAGAGGCCAAGTTGCAATATAACTCTAAATAGTAAACAATGATATTGATAACTTCAAACAAAGTCTATTAGATTAGTACTTGGACTTGTTCGGGGATTACCTACTACAGTATGACCTAATTCCAATAAAGAGGATGCTTCTGACAGCCAGAGTAGTTTGTGTACATGTGTCTAGTATTTACTCACCAACTACCACCTCAATCTGGGATCAGAGCCTGAAGCAGGATAATCTCATGTCTGGCCTGACCTTTGGCACCTCAACCTTCTGTCCTTGTTGGACCAGCAAACTGTTTTGCGAGCCATCCCTGGGCAGAAGATATAGTAAATCACCGTGTAAAGCCTCTATTGTTTGCTGTTGTTTTCTCCTTCTAGCTATGTTAACCATTTTCCAGCTTGAGGCTAGTGAGCTTGCGATGTGTGAGAGAACAGCCACTTTATTCTCAGGCTCAGGAAATTAATAATAGTCCATTGGCCTTTATTTTAGCTTGATCTCTTTTAAAAACCTACATCATAACAGATGAAATGTTAAATTAAATAATTGCTAATGATTAGACATTATTGTAGCGCAAAGTGCAATACTTGTTAAGTTTGGACTTGTGTATCTCAACAGGGCACAATTGTTCTCAAACTTAAAGATGGAGTGCCATGATATTTTTCAACCCTAAAACCTGATCATAAGGTATTATTATTATGTAAGGATTTTTTTCAACAAAAAGAAAGTGTACAGTAAGTGTTAAAATGTTGTGATTATGTAGACACACCCACCAGTTCATTAAGTATACCTGGTTCTCACCTTAGCACCTCCTCCACCACCTTAGCACCACCCACCTGTCCTAGTCCCTCCTCCTCCTCATGCCCACACCTGTTGTGTTATGATAATGAGGGGGAGGGTATGGCTTTGTGATGTCACTAAAGCGCTGTTTCTCTATTGGCACGTTTGACCCTCAAGGTTTCAGCCTCCAGGAAGAAACTCCAAATAGTCAGAGAAGACATAAAACACCATAAAAACACCACCGGGGGGCTTAATGAAGTTCTATCAACCTCATAGACACATGAAAAACAGAAAAAGTGCAAAAACATGGCACCAGCTCTTTAAAAATAGAAATGTCGAGTTCAATTTAATGACCACACAGTAACTACTGATGGTGTGCCTCCGCTGCTGAAAAATCTGCGCCGCTGTTGAATCTTTCTGTAAATTATTGTTGTTCATTATTTTATATGTATTTATTTTTAATGGGAGACGGGAGTCAGACCCACTTAAAGAGAGTTTATGATACGATACTCTTTTATCTCACAGCGAGTTGTGACCATGCACGTTACCACTTAAGCATTATTTTTTTCTTGTTATCTTTGAGCACAATTCCAAATCAAATATAAGTTTGTTTTGTTAACACATGTTTGAATATTATGTGAATAGTCTATGTTACAACATTGTCAGTGAGAGTGTGGCACAACAGTAATTCTCTCTCAATAGTTCTGTATACAAGGTAGATAGTACAGTATGGTTCTTGTATTTGTGCTATTGCGTATCACTTCATTTTCAGCTTGTTTTGGGGGTGAAATTACAGTATATTAACCACTGCTGCTACAGTACGTCTTCATCCTAGGGGAAAACCTGGAAGGCTGATCTTGGTGCTGATCTTGGTGCTTTTTGTGGTGTGATTTATGAGCTGCTATACCAAACAGTTATGATGTGAGAATGCTTTTAGTGATGTAAATACGGACACATAACGGTCATTCCAGTGAGTTGTGCCAAGGGAGCCGAAAGAGTCGGTGATGGGAATTTGTTCACCAGAGATTAGTGTCATGTCGGGGGGGGGGGGGGGGTTCTTAAAATTATACACAAATTATAATTAGCATAGCTGACAGATGGTGTATTTCTGACAAAAACAGTGATGGTGACTGTACTGTTCAACTAGGTATATTAGGGAGTCTGTTCATGAGGGCTTGCATGCTGCGTGGTGGTAGCTCCAGTTACTCATGCCCTCTGCACTGCCATGGTACACAACACAGTGATCTGTCACATGAAGATTGCAGATAGGCAATCATGCTTGCAGTGATGTAGTTGCTAGATAAACAAAGCATATGTGATTGTACTCTATGTGCAGAAAATTGTTATTTAAAAAAAAAGATTATTTCATATTCCATGGTATAACCGTTCTTGGCCGGAGTTATTGCTGTGTGCTTTGAGCCATTGCTAGAAAATCCCATTAGGATGTAAAGGTAGTATCCATGGAAATGTAAAAGAGAGCAAACGATAGAAATGCTTCTGGTAGAGAAATTGCTCTGATGATTATGATGTCCTGTAAGAGCTTAGTGGATTTCTTATTCATAATTAAATAATTAGAATTTGTGCTGGTTGGCACAAGATAATTTAAGAAAGTAACATAGCATAGCAGCAAATTATTCTTGGTTATGGTCCAAGTGATTATAAGCACATTTAGTTCATTGGTCATTCACCATGTTGGCATACTGTAGCTCTCTTTCTTGTGTGAGGTACTTAGCAAACCTTTTTAAGGCGTTATACTACTATACTCTATTTAATTGACTATATCCTTTCTACACTTTGCACATTAGTCATGTTTAAGGTTCTGTAACTTGTCTCTATTTTAACATTGTGAGGACTTTAGACAATGCTGTTTTCAGTGTCCTTGTATTAGATGGATTGAGAAGTAAAATGTTTATAGAGAGCCCATTTACTGAATGCTCTCATTCAGAACGATGCATATGTGCCAAATACGAGTCATTCTTCACAACCTTGCTCCATACATTAAATTACATTACAGTCATTTAGCAGACGCTTTATCCAAAGCGACTTACAATAAGTGCATTCAACATAGGTAGGCAACGAAACTACTAATCACCAGAAGTCTTAACTTTGTATATATTGTATATTTTTTGTATATAACTGTATATATTGAGGTTCAACCATCGTGCAGGCAATGGATCAAAATGTACGCAGAGTACGGAAGCAGAGGCCCCATCCATATCCGTAACCATACTTAACATGTATAAATGGGCCTTTAAGAGCCAAACATGACATGCTGCTGTGGTTGAATTATATGCAGCATATCAAATTTATCATAATTAACATAGTGCGTATGTAAAAGATTGTTAGATTCATCCGGTATCCAGTCTGATTTATGTATTTATATATTTATTAGTTTAACCCTTAGTGAGTTTGTTTTCTATTCTCGGTTGCTAGATCAGTTGGAAGCACAACAAAGGGATTGTAAGCCAACTGTTCTAAGGGTCAAGGACAGTTTGATCAGCATTCTTCAAACTATAATCAGCCCTAAAACAGCTGACCAGACACTGAAAATCTGTGTGACCTAAGGTCAGGTTCAATAAGCAGGATTATAGTGCTAACCAGCTGTCAAACATTCTCTGCTTTTAACTGCTTTTGCAATGCCAAGTGAGAAGGAATGAGAAAAAGAAACAATGAAAATCCAAATTCTTTTTATAATCTTAATCCTTTTTTCGGCCTTTATCCAGAAAGTTCTTCAAAGAGGCTACTGATTTATAGCTTATCTTCAAGCTTTGTGTTTTGTTTGTTTTGTTAATATTTTCTCCCCAATTTAATCATTGCTATGCAGGAAAACCTGTTCCATTACCTTGCCAGTAGATTGGCTTATTCCTTTATGTTCTTTCTTCTGGTGTGTCACGTTCAAAGTCACTAATGTGCCGGAAAAGGGGCGAAAATTTCCAATCTGCCTGGGTGTAATGTTTCTGGTGTGATTGGGATAAAAAACTGTAGATACATTGCTGTTGCATGTTCTTCCTGTCTATTTATGTGACAATGTCTGCTCACTGCTCCTAATTAATTAGGCTGGGTCAAAGGTAGAAGACAAACTTCTCCAAGGGGGTATTAAAGTATACCTTTACATTTGACCTTTTACCTTTACCTTCAATGCGCAAGTAAAATGTTTGCCATCTTTTGTGATACAGGTTCATCTCAGCTACTTCCAACAACAATTTCAAAAGTTTCCTTTTTATCTAGTAAGTAGGCACTGTCAGATTTGAGTCATATGTCAGACTTCATTGTCCTGTTGCACGTGTGGGAAATTGGTGAGCACCTACAAAATAAATGTGTTCTTTGTTAACTCTGAAACAATTATAATTGGCTGTACACTGACAGTAACTTACCAAGAAATTAAATATTACTGGGACTTTGGTTGCCATGACAATGATATGAAATGAGCCCCTGTGGCAAATCATTGCCTTTTCAGCTGACTCTCAGGTAAAACGGAAACATCCTGCTCTGCGTACAGTTATCTAAGCAAATATAGCAGCAGATGCAACTTTTCTCTTACACTTCACCTTTCTCTCTCTAGTTGTCACTGTATGGTCTCTATCACTCTTTTACAATCTGCCTCAAATACCCTTCTCACTCTTCTCCCCAGAGCACCTGAGCTTAGGGGAGAACATATACACACCCACACACACACACACACACACACACACACACACACACACACACACACACACACACACACACACACACACACACACACACACACACACACACACACACTTAAAGGAAAGTGCTCAGCTCCAGCTGAGCCCCCCTGCTTTACAGTGGTGTTACAACTGTATCCTTCTCCCTCAGGGGTGGATACATCCTGATCATTGACGGCTGGGAAAGGATGCGGCCCACTAGTCTAGAGTTCTTTTTTTCCCCTTCTTTTTTCCCCCCCTTTTTCTCAGTGAAAAGCATCAGCAGAACAGTCCCCCAAATGGTTGGTAAATTAGCGCCTCACTTGCCCTTCTTTAGTAAATATTCCCATAATTCTTTTTGAAAGTCAATAAATCTGAATTAGCCTTTTTTTGGTCTGGCAGAACCATCATAGCCAGCTCTACAGATGGACGACCTGATTGACTGACTGTCTGACTGACTGACTGACTGAGCGAGCGAGCGATTAAGTTAAAGGGACTACACCATGAATTAAAAAAATAATAATAATATTTAATATCATATTGTTTATGTCCCTCAAACGTTTTTCAAAAGGTTTGAGCCTAAATCAAGCCTCAGATATACTCATTCCAACTAACTTCTCTCTGGCTTATAAAGCACTTTCACCTGCAATACCACATTGTCCTGTTTGGCACGGGGCGCTATTGAGCCAGTTTGTATGCATGTTATCTCCTGGTTCTGTGTGGAAAAAGTAAAACAAAATTATAAGAAAAAAATAAGTTGGAACTGAACTGAAAAACGGGAGGGATTGTACCAAATCAGTTTGGCCTGTTTTGAGACCAATTTACAGAAAACCCCAGATTTGCTGTGTTCAAACTGGGGTATTTTTGGGGATAGAAGAGAGGTAGGGGAGACCAAAAACACACTAAAAAGAAGAAAAAGTTAAAATTCATGGTGTAGACCCTTTAAAAGCTTTGGTTGACCAGTTGGCCTAACAAAGGACAAGCCATTAGCAGAGTGATCGTATCTCCAGGCTATGGGATGTAATCTATCTATCCTCCATTGGCCTAACAACTAACAAGCCAATCAGAAATAAATAATCCCTCCAGGCTATGGGATGTAGTGAGCGGAGTATGAGGGCTCTGGCTCATGAACGCGCAACTACTGGAGTACAGCTTTGTTTACGTTGACCATGGTTAGCTCTTGCTCAGTGCAACAGAACTTAGAGATAAATAGTGACAAGAACATTTACGCTAAATATGTTAGTCTTTCAGGTAATACAAAGTTTTGACAACATATATTTCGTATTCATTTACCGTAACTAATTGATGTTGGAGACCTCCAGTTGAGCGATGCACGGCTGAAGACATTTGATTTGTGGGTCCACAATATTCTATTCAATTCTTCATAAATTCCTCATAGGCTATCCTGAAAGAACATGTCTGCTTTAACCATATTAGGTAAATAGCTCAGGTGCTACCCAGCCAAATGGTTTTATATAAAATACAAAACCCAAATAGGTAATCTGACAATGTTCAATCATAGATTGTTTTCACTTGAGGTGGTCTACAGTTGATGCCTATTGATAAACTTGTATGATGTTTGCTGCCTCATGCTAATGGACACAAGCAGTGGTGTAAAGTAACTAAGTACATGTACTCAAGTACTGTACTTAAGTACAATTTTGAGGTATGTTTACTTTCTTCAGTAATTACACTTTTCAATACTTTTACTTCTTCCCCACTACATCTCAGAGAAGAATATTGTACTTTTACTCCACTACAATTATATGAAAACTTTAGTCACTTTGTAAAACACCCTAACCACTTCAGCCCTATATATATTTCGGCCATTTGAAATGAGCAGATCTACAAGCTCCCAATGCGTTGCGATGCGACACATTGTGAGCTTGTAGATCGGCTATTTTCAAAAGATTCTTGAACTTGTGAAATGGGGAAATTCTGTACAATGAGTACTTTTACTTTTGGTACTTTAAATACATTTTGATGCTGATACTTTTGCACTTTTACTCAAGTACATTTTGAATACGGGACTTCTACTTGTAACAGAGTATATCTACATTGATACTTTTACTTAAGTAAAACACGTGAGTACTTCTTCCATCACTGCATACAGTAGGTTGTATTATTTTCAAAGCGCATTGGTAAACATTCAGATCACCACATTTCCGTATGTTTGGCTCTCCCTCACATAATGCCCTCCTCCTCAGTCCTCAGTCTCCCTCACAGACTGTATGTTCTCCTCTCTCTCTCCCTCACACATTCTCTCCTCCTCTCTTCATCTCCTCCTGCTAATTATCAAGTGTACTGCCTAAGTTTTCGAGCAGCTCGTTAAGCTCTGGGGGAACGTGGTTGACCCACTTTGCATGTGGATCTGAACGGCTACTTTCTTGCTCACCAAAGAGCCCCTAGTACTGACACAGCAGGGACACTTAACCTGGCTTATGTGTCACACATGTCACACACGATGACTGTTAAACCTGAAAAAAATTTTCACATTTTGAACCCACGAGATCATCCGCTCTTGTCGCCAGAGAACAAATCTGTTTCGATCTAACTTAGAGTCTGTAATAATCCCTTCATCAAGAGGAAGGGGATGAAGTGGTTTTGAGAACACTCTGATAACTGGGAAACATGACTGCAGTAATTTGTGTCAAGAAATGAAAAGAGCTTCGAGGTGTAAAAATGCAAATCGCACACTGCTTCAGTATGGCTCTGCAAGTTGCAATACATTCAACGTTCAAATTGATTTAGATTGAATCCTGGTGTTCAGGGTAAGGAGGTTACCTTCTGTTCCACTTGGAAATGCATCTGATAAATGCAGTAGGTTGCATGCATTATGCCCTTGTGAATAGGTTAATGGGAATCATTGAGATACATGTGTGCATTGGGACCTAATCATTTATTTATTTTATTTTTCATTATTAAATAGTAAACGTATTTATACCAGAATTACCTTTTATTAGAGATGTGATAAAAAGCACAATCAGTGCCACTTTAATGCTTTCTGGCAGCTTGGGAGTTTCCCCCTATTCAGTAGAAAATTGCTGCTCAGCTTGATCTTCACTTGTAGTGTTTTATTACATACATCTATATTTACATACTGTAATGACTGCAGGTACCCATGCCAGAAGACCTATCACATATGCCCTTCCATTTTGAATAAGAAGAAAAAAATGTCATTAGCCAGCAGCTATACCAACATGCTGCTCCACCCTAAAAAGAAAATCATAGCATCAGCTGGCATATGGTAAAGTCTGTTTTGTTAATAGAAATGGAATTAAAGCTCCAGGCTTTTATTTTTAGAGACTATGCGCTATGCGTTGGGACTGTCTAGGTTACTTGGAACAAATTGATGCACAACCAAAAATGTTGGATCAAGGAATAATACCTGACCTAAATGTTTTCCTCCCTCAGAGGAAATCTCCCAATTTCCAGCAACCAACTTCCAACACTCTGTTAATACAGATGTGAAAATATGTCACATGTATTATGATGTGAGCTTATGATGAAAGGGCTTCATTGGCGTCTGAACTGTGTACTACTGTAGGCTTTCGCTCAATGAGCAGGCTCACATTGGCTGCGGGTAATTAGCAAGCATGTGACATGAAATGCTGCTACGCTAACAAATGATGCATATGAGAGAGCTAATTGCACGTTGTCTTATATTAGCTGTAATCATCATCCCACGCACTTCCACAGCCACCCAAGTCCTATTGAAATGTTTCCCCTTTAACTGTTTTTGTCATACACATGACAGCCAACTGTTAATCAACAAAGGGATTTACTTCCTTCGCCCCAACCCCCTCACCCGACGGCTTCTGTTTGCTAGCAGTGCATCTGTTTGAAGTATTATTTTTGCTTAAAAACCAGAGTAATACAGAAGAGAGGAAAATATTTTGGTTTTTGTGATTGTATTAAAATAGCTCGTCCTGGGCATTTCTGCCTTTTTTGAAGGCGTGATGTTGGTGTATTGTTTAAGCTTGTACATCTTGTATTGTTTGTACAGCACACATTTATATATGCAGATGGCATGCATGTGCGTGTTTTTAATGTAGCCTGCTTGTGTCCATAGTGCATGAGTATGTGCCTACAAGAGAACAGCATGGCTCAATTTCCATTTTTATGAACAATCCAGTTAGCTCTGTCAGGGAGACTGATGGAGAGAGGGCTGGTGGATCGATGTCATTGTGCCGCTGGCATGCCAAGAAGCCAGGCCACCGTGTTAACCACTTCCCCCTCCGTATCACCTATAATACATACGCACGCGTGCGCACGCACAAACACACACGAGAGAGAGACACCCTCCCCCTTGCCATTTCTCACCAATCAGTTGATGGGATAGAGATTGACAGGTCCATCAGCACTTTCCCCCTCTCTTTCTCTCTTTAGACAGACATGCCCAGAGACCTAAACATAACCTTGAGTTAACATAACCTTGGGCTAAATGAGTTCCTTAAGCGCACCCGATGGATTCCACTGATATTTGGCACTCGTAATGTTAGATATCGTCGGGTGGACACCTTTTATGTCCAACACTGTTACTTTCCAGGAAATGGCAACAAGAAACTGGGTTCCAGTGGAATATTTATAAAACCCACAGACAGACCACTTTCACTTTAACCTTTTTCAAAAATAGCAGATTTACAAGCTCACAGCTCATTGCAACGTGACGTGTTGGGAGATTGTAGATCGGCTATTTTGCCACTGTTGCATGACACTCTTGTACGACGAAGTAGGGCATTAATTTACAAAAAAAATCAAAACATTAACATTCCTTTCCCTGAACACAGCTACTTTGTGTTCGTATAGATGCTCAGCCAAGCCGGGTGCACTATGGTGGTTTCGACCCCCAGACTGTGCGGTGGTGGACAGGTACTTTGCATGTAGTGTTGCTTGACCATTGCGTTTTGACTGTATGAAAACAAGGTCAATTTCTTGGGATAGTGCCTTAATTTCCCATTCCCAAAAATGTGTTATTTTCAAGAAAAATATTAAACCAGTAGTTTTTTAGATGTTTGGGACCAAAGTGGTGGACAGACTTAAAACGGCACTATGTAACTTTTTTTTAATGAATACAATGTAATTTTGTCCAATCTATATGGTATAGTATGTTAATGAAATATGTATTTTGTCTCCCTGCTCTTCTATTGAGACATTTAGATCGTGTCAAAGGTCATGTCTCACCTAGACACAGGATCTGACACAAATTTTGACCTGAGGGTCAAGATTAAATGTATCCCCTGACCAAGCAGGCAGATTCTATTAGCTCAATGGTAAAAATGTCAGCACTTGCACAGGAAACCGGGTTCAAATCCGGGGTAGAAGAGGAACGTTACATAGTGCAGCTTTAACTGACATTGCCATCCGTAGAGGTCTGCCACTAACAGCGCTAAAAAACAATTATAACAGTTAAGTTCCATCCAGTTATCCACAATATACCATCTGAAACTAAATTAAGGTCCAGTTGGGTCAAAAGTCTCTGGCCCACAGTTTAATTTATATTTGTCCATTATTTACATTGAATATTATATATATATATATTACATATATATTACAAAAACACATTTCTGCTGTGGCATGGATTGGCTTACTGGAACTATTGCCGTATTGCAATAGACTATTATTAAGACACTTATATGACAGTAATCAAATAATACTCTCCATGTAACTGTGGTCAATGAATACAGTACATCACATCCTTTTTTGGACAGGGTAAGGGGGAAATCTGATTACCGACCATGTAAACTGGGCTTTCTGAGTAATCAGATAAACACAGTACAGTAAATATGTAATTTGATTTCCTACCTCAACCAGATTTCTCACAGTAATCTGGTTTTTGATGTAAAATGTAGGCCTACTTACTGTAAGTGAAGCTTCAAAGTGCCGGGGGCACCCATAAAATCTAGAATATGTTTTGTTTACAAAATAAGTGTAATTTTTTTTTTTTTATAGATTATGAACAATTTCGTCATTTACAAAAGTTTGCAAAGCATAATGTGCAGGCAGTGTGCACCCTGAATGGTCTTTCAGCAGACTTAAACCTGTGCTTGAATATGAGTGAAGAGTGACCTTCACTGCTAGCTCTCCTCTTTATTAAGAGAGAAATAACTATCTATCTATTAATTTATTATTTTACCTCAGCTATATAACTATTGGGTTTTTTATTTCAGTGGCTTGCACCCATTATGCTGGAAAGTCAAGCAGGGCCTACATAGTGCGCTTAATCATTTAAGAATATAAACAGGTACGGTGAGTTAGATACACATTGAGATTAATTACACGTGCTACAAGTGTTGGACTGTAATTACATAGAAAATATTTGGTCTTTGTGTGCAAATGTCTGTGCACAATTGTAGCTATTACATTTAACAGATGTACCCAAGTGAATCAACCTTTCAACAAACAAATGGTGCCAGCAACTTTAGAGTATTCATTCTTCAGTTATTTACAGCTCGGTTGGCTATATACTGCAGCAGACCTTGCATACACACAGCTTTGCAGAAAACATGGAACACCTCCAACATAACTGCTCTCCCAAGAAATTATGATCCAAAGAAACCAAATGAGTGATTATGGACCAGTTGCCATTACATTATCTTCTGATGAAAAATATGATGTAGTATCTTGCTGTGTATGAATAATAAACATGAGCCATACTAGTTAGCTTATAACATGCATCAATATGTGTGTTGCAGATGATTTAGGTATAGCAATTATGTGTTGTTACAAAACTCACATTTACAATATGAGTTGTTTCTAAAGGTAGGCTACAGCATATTCTACTTCACTTTACACACAATGCTTACGGGTTAATCTGCTATCAGAGATGCTCTGGCTACAAGTTAATTCCTACTTAGTTCACCATTATCTTTTTTTTTATCAAGAAATCAACATTTTCCTCTGTATGCCATTTTCTTCTGTATGTATAGGAGAGGATGTACTTAAGATCAATAAAGTGGCAGCACTTGTGGCAGTAGGGTGACAGCAAACACTGTCTGGGTGGGATGTGGTCAGGTTGGTCTACGTTTACAATGCAATTAACAAAAATGGCTTGGTTGAGATATCTTTGTTGGTCTTTGTAGCAGTTAAACAGTGAAGCTAGTACTTCCTGCTATTTTAGTTGGCAGCTTATGTGGCACTTCTAGATTTTACACAACAGATTAATCCTCCAACGGATTCAACATTTATCCAGTCTGGCTCATTTCTAAAATTGCACTGATTTATTTTGCACTGGTTTTAAGGGCTGTACCAGCTCATTGTTTCTCCATAGATTACATACATACACCGTAATAGCTAAAATCCTCTGACAACTCCACTTTATTATCTCTGGTGAATGGCAGCATCTTGACAGGCAGGCTGAGTGACAGGACCAGAATTACCTCCTTATTTGAACAAAATACTAAGAAAAGGATATTTTCACACATCCTCGTGACAACTATCGTTTCTTCATGCATAATGGTCTCTGATTGTATTATAATCTACCTTCTGTCTGTCTGTGTCTGTGAACAAAATAACTCAAGAATGGATGTGCGGATTCTGATTAAACTCAGTCGGAATGATCAGTAGGCTGCCCCCAAACCATGATTAATTATCTGCCATTGACGTGTGTGATGTGTTTTTTTTCCAAAGCCCACACCGCCATTGACGGGTTTGACGGGTTTTGGTGTTTTCAGTGTTTTTCCACTAGATGGCGCTGTTCACTATCACATGAGTGACCATTTCATCCTCAGACACACAGATCCAGGAGATCAGGTGATCGCAAAACTTCCTCCACCATTCACTTCCTGGTTAGCGTATTTGGAAAAATACTCCCTCCCTGGTTTTACTCAGCATTGTTTTTACGAGACATGCTATATTCAACGGCCTATAACAAGCGAACGGGGGGTCACTATTACATTTTTTCTTTCGCGGAAGCATGGTGAAACCCTCCGTGATTAGCAATGATCGGGGGATCGATCATACTGGAGATAAATATTCTGTGACTAGTTGAAAAGGTAAGGAAAACGAAAAATTGCTGGCAGTGGGCAAACGCAGCCAGAAATAAGTCTGGCAGTGAGAGAGTTAAGAAATATACTCGTAGTTATTCCGCTAATAAGTCAGAGTAGGTCAGTTGGAAATGGGGTTCACCATCAGACCACCATAAACCTGTGAATCCTATGAATTTCAAGGGCCTTTTTATTATATTAATTCAAGAGAAACCTGCTCAATCCCAAATTTATTTTTATTTTAGCTATAGTATTTACATAAGCCATTCTGACCATACATGTTACAATTGAGCCTTATTTTACTGGCTGACTGTTTTTGCTGCACACTCCTTTTCCTTTGCCAGAAAATGTGCTCTTGCAATGAAATTTGCATTTGAAGGTTCAAATTCCTCCAGTGGAATTTTTAACTCACGCCAGTGGAGTGAGTTAAAAATGGCACCTGGCCCAGCAGCCATTAGCTATTTAAATTATACTGTAGCTGTTTTTTCTTGCAAGTGGTGTTATATTTATAAAGCTGGCTGGAACATGGGATTTGAAATTTGAATAGTATTTTCATACTGGTGTATTTTGCCTTTTGTATTATTTATTTGTTAATGTCTCACACACTCGCATATACAGCCAGACAGTAGAGCATGGGGGTGCATCAGTGGGTCCTTTCCCCAGAGATGAGTCGCGTACTTGAGATGACTATTAAACAAACAAGCAATGCACAAAGCTTCCCCATTACCTGACCTTAGGTTTGTGCTGCGTGTGCGCATGTGTGTGTGTTATTTGGAGTGTGTGCGCATATATGCTCGTGTCCATCTCTGTGTGATTTTTTTCCATGTGTGTATTCCATTGTGTATACTATATGTATGTGAAGAGAGAGTGCCTGCAGGGATGTCAGCGGAGGTTTAAGATATTCAGCTCGCTGTCAGCACTGACACATTTCTCCCTCTGCACCACTGCACAGATATGCAAATCTAACCTCCTCAGAATGCAGAGCACTAGATCAGCTTCAGTTTACCCCTTCTCCCTCCCCCCTCTCTCTCTATGCTCTGTCTTTGGTCTCATTTTGCTCTTAGCTGCTCTGTTCATGGCATATGCCTCCAATGAGGAAATGTGGTTTGGTGTGAGGGATTATACAGAAAAGCTTTCTGTGTAGCCAGAGAACAGCGAGATGTTTTGCTCTCAATCTGTGTTGTACAAGCTGACTGGTACAATGTGTGCATGTGTAACTGCAAGTGTATAAATATATAATTGTAACGGAACTGTTCGCTCGCAAGCAACAATGTTGCTCTCCTTTTAATTACCAGTGATAGAATGGTGACAGGCTACACTGCCGGTGGTGAAATACAATTAGTCGGTTGCCAAGCTGCTCTCAAAAAGGCTATCTCAACAACACACAGTGTCATCAGTAATCTAGTCTCAGCATAATCTAAATGCCAATGCCTATCCCCTGCGATCCATCCCCAGCTCACACTACATTTACATTCTAATTAGATGTGGCCGTGGCAGCTTTATAAGGACCCTTTTTAATAACGTGGCTGTATTCACCTTTTCAGAGTCCCACAGCGGCTATAAAAAAGAGTGGGCTACACTTTATGATATTTTGTCCCTTTGACATTGTGGCTACTGAGGATTTAAGTGCCTTTTTAAACCCTAAGCGCCCGACAGTGTGTAGCCTGGCAAGCCGTCGTCTCATTTGTAGAGGGTGAAATACACACTGGCTTAAGATAAAAGAATTCTATTTGTAGTCCATCTTTACATTTTTCTTTTTAACAGATTTTCAGTATTATGCTACAGTATTATGCTACTGTATATCATACTATGGCCTATCCGTTCAGACACAAAACCATATTTTCCAAAAGAATTCAAGAAACCCAAATACAAATACCTTTAAAAAGGTAGAAAAGGTAGAAAAGGTAGAGATTGTTCTGTTGCTGCTGTGTCTAACGGGGCAGAGAGACAAAACCAGCATCAGTAAACAGTGTTTATACAGTATCTGAAATAAAAATCAGTGGATTACCTTAGAATTGGGAGGATTACACTTTTGCCAAAGAGATGTGATACATGCTCTACTGCTGCTTCAGTGTAATGCAGGAACCGCAACGAGAGAAAATCCTATATGCAGACATACCCGGCATTAAAAAGTAAATAATCTCCGCCAGTAGATTCTTGCTTTCAGCCCTGTGTGTGTGTGTTTTTATATTTGGCAGCCTAGGATATACCCACAGACTGGTTGTTAGAGGGTTTCAACAAAAAGGAGCCAAAAAGGCTGGCAAAGAATTGTGCCGTCTCTGCTATAATTGGCAGCCGCCATACATGGCGGAGACGCTGCTTCTTATACCCATAGAGTACTGAGTGACATGCTTATTGTATCATGAAGACATATGCCATGATTTTGACTTTCCACAGTTAATCTCACACATTTATTATGCACGCTACCAGCAGTTGAAGGACCTCAATTCTCAAGGTCTTAAAGAAACATTGTTTACATTACATTAAGGTTATATTATCATTAAAATCTTCGTGTTTTGCCAATTATTTGGGGGCCCGCTTGCAATACCCTCGAGGCCCCGGGCCACACGTTGGGAATCACTGCCTTAGAGTACACGTTCTGCAGTAGGCAGTAGCTCACTGTTAAAAGCCGGTAAGGGAGAGATTGATAACCTGTGAGGCGCCATCTCCCTTCCAGGAATTACTCATGGCCGCGGGGGGATTCTGCTCCCCCTGTTGGGGCACATTAGCATTGGTGACCCCCCAGTTCTGATAGATTTTTCACTCGGTTGTTGTGAGTTCCCTAGTCACTTTGCCTGCGAAGCTTGTAAGAAGGATTAAGGTCTCTTGTTTCTCTTAAATTGGTCGTATTTGACTGCTTGAACTATCCCAAAATCCCAGAAATATGCAGGAGGATCAGGCAATGATGAAGCTGTGGAGCAGAAATAGGACATGTAACACATGGTTTCCAGAAGGTAAATCCATCTGCTCATTCATTGCCATTCAACGGAACTTTCTAGTAAAATACTTCAAGCAGAGAAACCCCTAGGTATTCTGCTCAATTCCCATGATTTATCCTATGATACTGTGCCCTCGTTTGTGTTTAATTCCAACCAAATGTTTTAAAAATTGGTTTTTGAAAGGACCCTGTGTTGTTGCTCTCATTTGTGGTATTTTGTATTCCCGATCCAATTAACCTGAATGTCTGCCAGGTATGAATCCATGATATGACATCAGGTCTGAGAAGTGGAATTCTTTTATGAAGGAATTCTATTGTACGCCAAACACTTCCCACTGTATTAAGTGGGCTAAACAGACTGCCATCATAATTAAACTGTTGCATTAGTCTTTGGAAGGGAATGACAGGTAGTTTACCTCAAACAATCATTACACATGAGTGAAGCTGCCTCAGTCTCACTGACAAACAATAGGTTAGATATGACTAGAATGGTACACACAAAAACCTGTCCTTTTCTGTATTCAACCCTCAGTTCACAACACACATGGGGGCCAGATCACGGCTAGTGATCCAATTAGTAGCGAGTCATGAGTAGTGATTTGAGAACTGTAAACTAAACTATTTACTGACTGGATGTTCATAACTGGTGAGATTGTTGTGTGGAGTGATTGTATAATTTTTCAGTCAATTGTACTATCAAATGATGCACAGCGACAGCTGAATGAAACCAGTATAGCTTAGTGTGAGGTGCAGTAGCAGCTTGTAGATTGATAACAACAATGAGCATGTTTCCATCTGGTAAATAATTGCAATACATGCCTTGTCTGATTCAGCAATCTATTGCTTTACACTTACACAATACTTGTCCTGTCCTCCCATTATAAATATACTTGTCCTCCCATTATAAATGTTACCTTTGCTTATGTCACACTCTACTCTGTTTCAAGTTGGATTCATGTCAATATTGCATAATATGTTATTTTATGAGAAGATTTGGGAAACATGCAGTGTGTTTTCAGCAAAACCCCAATTTGTATTCTTATAAGTTGTGTTGGCAGAGGTATAATGTAGCAGCACACCACTGAATTCATAGATTAAATACATTGCACTATAGCCCACTTACAGTACTGTATAGTTTCCTTTTTTCAAACTGTTACGAGAAATGCCACTATCATAGACCTTAAGTTATTCCACCTCTAAAATGGGAACAATTGTCATTCAATATTCCCTGTGCAAACTGACCTGACATGCTGCATTAATAACAGGTGCATTTATATTGCATCAAACCTTATCTGGTGTACACAAGCCATCACCTTATTCTTGTTTCCCTAGTATCAATCCACTAACCAATACAGTCCTCCGCTGCTGTCCCCAACTTGCCAGACACTGCTTCTCTGCCGAATGGTGATGAGCTGTCGGGTGCGTGACTAAACCAGCCCAACAGTGCACTGCTGGTTGAGGAAATCACTCAGCCATTACAGCCCTTCAGTGTCTGTGAAAACAGCTCCAGGCAGGGGGGGTTAGAGAGAGTGGGAGAAGGAAAGAGGCTGTCTTTCCTGTAGAGGAGAGCATGGTTGATGCTTCTTTCTATCCCCTGCAAACAGCATGCCGACACAAGCCTTGCACACGGCAACTCCTCTATCCACTTGTAAATTCACCAGCCAGGCAGCGCAGGAAGGGAATGTAAATTAGGTGTGACTAACAGCAAGATGGGAATCCAAGCAAGGATTTTTTTTTCCCCCCTCCTCTCTCTCTCTCTTCTCACCGGGCTACTGAGAGATTTGTACACATCCACTTTGCTGCAGTGCTTGGGCCCGTGGGCTTGGATTCGCATGTAGAACGATTTCAGCTGGAGGTGTACTGGCTTGAGGCTAGATGAGGCAAAAATGGAAGGGCATTGTTGCTGGGTATACGTAGGAATAGAGTTCCCTTCTAAAACTTGATCAAATACCATTTTTAAATGGACATTGCCTCCTTAAAGGGACTGTTCACTGTTTAATCTGACGTATAATTCATTAGGAGTCCCTTCAATCCAACCAAAACAGTAATTGTTGTGATTGTTGAAAAAGGTAGGCAATTTACAATTTAGGCATTTAGCTGACGCTCTTAATCCAGAGCAATTTACAGTAAGAGAGGACAACACAAGGTAACATACAACATCAAAACACATATAAATAGTAATCTAGGATCATAGGTAAACCAAGAACCTATCATCAGTCTAACAGTAGAATATCGCAAGAATCGATAATCTGTACATTGAAACTATACACACTATAGGATGCCAGGTCAACAATGACCTGGCATCTGTGTACATAACATGCTATCTAAATTACATTTTAGCCTTTGCATAAGCCTACAGGGTCGTCGAGGCTACGGCAAGTGCTACGGCAAGTGCTACTGGCCTAAGGTGGAGTCTGAAGAGGGGAGTCTTCAGATTACGGCGGAAGATAGGGAGTGAGTCTGCAGTTCTAACTGCAATGGGGAGTTCATTCCACAGTTTGGGAGCCAGAAAGGGAGAAGAGTCTGGGACGTGTGGAGCGTTGTCCCAGATGTTTTAGCGAAGGTTCTGCCAGCTTCCCTGTGTTAGCTGATCTGAGTGAGCGGGAGGGGTTGTAGGGTTGGATCGCGAACTGCCTTATCCCATATTGTTGAGGCGCAAGGGGGCGGGGGGGGGGGGGGAGAGAGTCAGCGCACTGAAGTCAAGGCACAGACTACTGTGTTGTTGACGGACAACAGATGCACGCTTATGAGAAAACAACAAAAATAAAACCTGGCAAAACAGTTGCGTGCATTAGCGCAAGATGAGGATAAAGGAAACATTCAGTCTAAATGTCCAGTTTGCTAATTCTCGCCTACTACTACTACTTTTGTATTTGAAACTTAAAATGTCTCTAAATATTATAAACTTTCAGGACATCCTAAGTACAAATATCATTTATGAAAAGGTTACTATAGGCTACAGTGAAGTCATTATTCAGTCCGGATGCACGCTTTTCTCATAAGCGTGCATCCGTCAACAACACAGTAGTCTGTGCCTTGACCTCAGTGCGCTGACTCTCTCCCCCCCCCGACCCCTTGCCCCCTTGCGCTTCAACAATATGGGATAAGGCAGTTCGCGGGTTGGATCAGGCTTTGAAGATATGGTGGTGCCATAACTTTGGTTGCTTTGTAGGCCAATATCAGTGTTTTGTACTCTGTGCGGGCAGTAACTGGGAGCCTATGGAGGGAGCGGAGAAGGGGGGAAACATTTTGGCTTGGTTGAAGACCAAGCGTGCTGCGGCATTCTGGATCATTTGGAGAGGCTTAAGCGGATTGATTGATTGATTGAATACTTTATTAACCGTTTGCAAATAGTACAGTGGTACGATTATACAATGGTGCTAAGAAAGATCACGGCGAAAAACTGAAACTGGCAGAAGTTGTTAGTTCCAGTTTTGTGGCAAATGTTTCATCCCGTGGGTGATCCTTTTGCCAGAAAATAATTTAAATGAAGGCACAGTGATATCTAGCACCGTGCTCTTCGCACGATAATGCATCGTCTAACTAGCAAAATTGCTAGTTAGAGGCTCTGCAATTGTGTTTTAGACCGTGCTTTTCTATGATGTTATCGTATCCTAGGATGAATGGTACAGTAGAAAACTTTCATAACTCTCTTTCATAACATCACGGGTCCGCCACAGCTAAAAACGCCCACCAATAGGCCTTGCGCTAGATCGCATATTTTGATAGCTTTTTTAAAAACAAAAATTGGTGAGATCTGATGTTCATAGTGACAGAACACTATGCAACGTGATTGTCTTGAATGCGCCCCACCGGAAGTCTCGCTAGACGAGATTAAAATCTCATCTAGCGAGACTTCTGGTTAATTGGCGCCTATTGGTACGCGTTTTTAGCTGTGGCGGGCCCGGGATGGAGTTATGAAATTTTTCTATTGCACCATTCATAGAAAAGGTAAGAAAACTGTGGGGCAAAATTCCCCTTTAACCTCCCTTTTTCTTTTCCTATACAGCCTCATCCCACTCTTTTCATGTTGAATTTCTGTATCAGTTTTAGCCGTTAGATCTCTAAGTTGTTCATTTTCTATTTTGCATCCTTTTAAATTGTGTTTTGTTTTCATTGCTTTTGTTTTAATGTGTAACTTCTCTGTGTAGCACTTTGTGACTTCTGTTTACAAAGGCGCTATATAAGTACAGTTATTATTATTAGGCTATCATTATTTACCCCACTTAAAACTCAAATCTTCTTCATTCTGTTTTCCAGGGATAAAGTGATTTCCTATCCTAAAGTATGTCACCAGGTGTATCTGCATTTGATTATATTTGCATAACAGCTCTGAATTCATTATATCCTGTTGCACTGTGTAATGGCAGGGATGGGATTCTAAAAGCTACTTGACTTTCAGTCTTTGGTACAAGGACAGTATTTCTCACACAAAGACATAGCAGCCAGATTAATATTGCGGAGGGACCAATGTACTTTGATGTTGTCGCTGTGGGAGACGTTTTCAGTCGACCTCCAGATTATTAAATACATTGCTCTGCTACCATTGAATTTTGACGAGATGATGTGAATTAATTAGATGCAATTTGTAATCATAATAGTATGTATTTATAAAACGTGTTTGCCAAATCTGATTTGTTGATAGTAGGGATGTAAGCGATACCAAAAACTCACAATACGATATATTTCAATAAGTCATTTGATATTTATGGAAAACTGGAAACTGCAGACACAATTTTTCATTTCTCATCTGTGGCAAATGAGACACACTGCTTGTTTGAGGCTCTTTGTCACTAGCTTTTGTCTCTTGGTATAGAGCTGGTAGCACTGATTGACTAAAGCATGGCTATGATGGAATTGTATTTGTTGCAAAGCCGGGATGGAAACAATGCTGCTAATGATGGAAAGCCATTGCTAGCAGCCAAGCTAAGTTAGTCACAAAACGAATGGTTAGGCTAGGTCGCTCAGCCAAACAGCCAACAACAACAGTTTAATCGTGTCGCTAAATAACCAACAAGTAAGACGCGCGAACGCGGTAAGCGAACGCAAAAAATAAAAAATGAAATGAAAACAAATATTTAAAAAAAAGTAACCAATAAAAATTTTTTAAAAAAATCTGCGTTACAAGGAGCATCTTAGAAAAATAGAAATGCACAAAAAAAAAACTTTGAATGTTTTTGAACAATTCAACAAAGTGTTTGAAGTGCCTGTTTCACCCACTTCCGGGGGGCGGAGCCAAAATCCGAGGCTGAAGTATTTGTTCGTAGACCCCCACTTAGGGGGGCTAGAAAAAGTTTGGGAGCGATTCGGGCACTTTTCATTTAACATGGGGTTTCAATGGGGAGTTTTTAGGAGCCTTCTCCGGGGCGTGGCTTCCGGGGGAAGGGGCGGGCTTAAACGCAACCTTGACAGGTGTGTTCAGTTTTCAAAGACCTTTCATTTGATGTATGGTACGTCTAAATTGGACATTTACTTATCTCAGAGGAGCTGCACACAGGCAGTGCACACAGAGAGAGAGACAGAGAGAGACACAACCCGAGCACGGTTTCATAGTAAGCTCCACTTGCGCGGAGGCGCGCCTCCTTCCGCTGCGTTCGCAATGATCAGCCAGAGCAATACATGCAATACAAATAAAGTCAGCTGAGTAGCGTCGGCAGCAGAGTGAATGCTGCTGGCAGCACATACAAACTCAAAACAGCACATGATGTAACACACTACGTCGGCATGTTTCAGTCTCTATCCATCTCTAAGTTTTCCTGTTATATAAATGGGAAAACTTAAATGCTGCCACATATCAGCTCTAAAATTCCATGGAGGATCCACAATCTCTTGATCCGCCATTTTCTCGCTGATCTAAGCTGAGTGCGTCTAGTAAGTTAAAGATGCATTGCTTGGCTTTCAACTGGAGTCTAAAAAAATTGCCTTCACAGCAATCATCTCTGCAGAGACATGTGTGCAGTTTCGCTTTAAAACAGTATTTAATGTTTCTTACATAGGGAAGTTTCAAAGATCAGTGAACCTGCGCAAATATCTACACATAATTATGTGATCATGATCATAGGTTCCTCCACTGCTATACCATTTTTTTAAATAATAAATACATTAAATGCATGGCCTACCTTTTGTAGATGCCGTCACAGGCACTCAATAATATTGAGGCATTTTTGTTATTGCGATATCGTGAAATTGACGGTATCATTACATAGTTGATAGGGACGGATAGAATAACATATCATGGCTTTGAAGTAGGGATGCAGATTTTCGATTAAATCATTATTCAGCAGTGGTGACTTTCCTGGGAATCTCAATTTACTATTGCTAGTACAAACTGCAAAGTAGCACCTGAGATACTTGACACAATGCTTAATCATTTTGTCCTGAAAGTACTGGTGTTTAACCAAACAACGTAATTGTCCCTAAACTAATGTTACATCAATAATTGTCCACTTTAAGATAATAATGGATAATAATTGTTGGAACACCTAGTAACTGTACATTTCAACACCAATGGATGGTAGTTACAATAGTGAGTGAACACAGACACGGCATCGATCTGAAAGTGTACAGTTGATGTCTTGCAGTCACACCAGCCAGTGCTAACAACGTTAGTATTTCGCTAGCACCTCCAATATAGAGCTGGTGACAGGTAGTCGCGACTTCGCAAATTTCTCACAAAAAGTGACAAAGAGAAAACTGAAGACTTTTACGGGGCAGTAACAGCATTTGTGGTGAAAGGACTACATACTGTTACAGCAGCCATGCATGCTACATGTTCCATGGGTAGCTTGACACTCAGCACAGATGTACACACTCTGTGTTATGCGTGGCCGTGATGTAGCCACGTAACTTCGCTCCTGGTCCTGGCAGATAACCGTGTATGTCCTTGCAGATATGTAGCCTTTGTTTGCGATAACTAACAGCATTTAGGAAAGCAGAACTGTGGGATTTTGAATAATCGTTTAAGTGTTTAATATATATTACAGAAAGTTCTTAATGGCAATTGATAGTTGATTCATTGTTGACATCCGTACTTTGAAGTCTGATGTCTTTGTACAGTTCTATATCACTACACGGCTAATAAAAACATATAGACACATAACTTTAGGTCAAAGTGAAACCCTCTACAAATTTAAGTTGAACTTCGATCTCAGTGGACGCTTCAGAACTGCAGAAAGATTAGATTGATTACCGGGGACGGCGAACAAAGCAAATTAAATGGGCAGTAAAAATGCTTTGATGACTATTGTCAGGAGAAAGGTGTAGTTTTACATCTTAAAGCTTTGATTGAATACTTTAACTGTTTACAAATAGTACAGTGGTATGGGTATACAATGATGCTAAAAGGATAACTCCAAAAGCCCCAAGGGCTTGTTTCCATTGTGGTCCTTTGCCAGTATATTAGAAATTACAAAGGGCAACAGGCAGAGCTGCACAATGAGACTGACGAACGTGAAGAAAAGAATCAGTCGGCAACTTCCTTCCTTCTAGAATGTATTCTTGTAATGAAATTGCTATTAAAGACCATTTAATAAAACCAATAGCTCACTCCAGGTCATGGTATATTGTCATTATATCACCGTTTAGGTGATTGTCCCCTTAGCTGTGATATGACTGAATAATATACCATGGCCTGGAGTGAGTTATTGCTTTTGGAACATGGGGACATGTTGAGTGAAAAATACAGGGTGTATGTGTGCCTTTGTCTGTGTTGTGGGTGTATCCAGGAGTTTATTTTAACAGTCTAGACGATGGAGAGTTAAGCCAACAATGTTTTGTGTTGTTTGAATTACCATTATTTTTTTATGAGCAACACCGTTGTGCGGTGAAGTACTATGCATGCATATAATAGGCTTTAGCCTTCTGTAGACAACCTCAACCCATTTCACAGCTGCAGTGTGTTGGCAATAAACCTTTCTCAAGCAATCCCCAAACAGTGCAGCAATCAATGGGAAATTATCTCAGCCAATCGATGAGCCAGCTTTCCTATTTCTCCAGCTCCCGTCTCACCCTCTTTCTATCTGTATTTTCACCCTCACCATATCATTCTCTCTCCCAGCCACATACCCCCATCTCTCTCCTTCTCCTCCACCCTCCTGTCTCTCATTTGTACCGCCACCTTCTTTCCTCCAACCAATTGTCACTCCCCTCCCCCCATCTTGCTTGTGTTTCCTATATCTCCACAGCCTCTCAGCACCTGCTCTGAAATGCGACAGCTTAGCAGCTCCAGAGCCATTAACAGAATTCACTTTGACACACCAAAAATACATAACATTGCCAGTTTAGCTAGCTTTTACAGTCGGAAGAAATGTTCAATGAGGAGATTGTGTGCATCTAGTACCTGTAGGCCATGTGCTGGATATCAAGGCAGGAAAGGTTACAAACATCCACACACTGGGTTAAGGCTCCCAAACTGTTTTATTAATGGCGCACCTTATCGATCATCTACTGTATGTCTTCATTAGCTAACTAAGAAATGTTGAGAGACATGATAACCACACACTCTTCACTTTCAAATGAATTCTGTGTGCTAAGGAGGCTAGTTATATTATAACCATAACTTTCAATTATCCCTATTAAATACCAATCATTTTCTCAGTTGTTGAGGCTAAATTCACTACTAATATGAAGATATTTGTGTTAAATGTTTAAAGTCTTACATCCATTTTAGTAGTCTTTTTGTTTACACCTCCAGTAGCTCCGTCGTCTGTTAGAACTGTGATTCCCAGAATTCTGTTCAAAACAAACGGCAAAGTGTTGCTTTGCAGCATTTGTGAAAAAGAGGTTCACGAAAACAAGTGGAAGGTAATAGAGCAAGTCAAAGAAAATAATATGCCTGCCTATGCAGCTATAACAGAGCTCAACTAATGTATGCTCTTGGGAAGGCTACTCTAATGCATGAAATGTACTTATAATATTAGAACTCCCCTGAAGGTTAAAACATCTTTGAGCAGCATTGCTTTTAGGTTATGGTTAATGTACAATTAATTACTAATGACATTGAGGCGTTTTTCTTATCAAGGACATATAATTAAATATTTCCAGAATGGTATTATATATTTTGGATTTCCATTTGGCTACAGTCACCCTGAAATTCCAAAAGTGCTCTCCAAGCTATGCAACACTTGCTCCAGGCATAACAGACACTGACAGTCTTTCAGACAGGTCTGGAAATGGTGAGCAAACAGCCCTTCTCTTTAACACCTTGTTTATGCTGCTACTACCCACAGAGTTCAGCCATAACGTGATGACATGAAAAGAAAGCACAAGTGGCAACCACCACCACTGCCTGTCATGCTTATATATTTTTTCCCTACCTCAGCCAACTGGAAAACAGCTAGCTAATGCTCTGTCTTGACAAGCTGGAGGCTTGTTGTTGGGATCAGTGGCACTAGATTATTATGTGCCTAGCAGTTAAGGACTGGGTCAACATAGGTTATCTAACACAACGTGGATTGTACTGTGCCAAGAACAACAAAAGAACAGGCTGAGACCAGAGTTGAGGAGAACATGTCGTTCCAGTATGGTGTAGAAGGTATTTCAGTGGGCTATGAACATAAAATATACTGGACCCCCTCCCCCCCATAGCCGTAATCCACATAAAACAGTACGGTCGTAGATATGATCATAGCAACAGCCATTTTAAAGCGATGGTGAACACAACTTTATGGCCTGTAAATGGTAAGCTCATGATCACCTGTCAGCCCTAGTACTAAAACCTGTGGCTTTGTGTTGTCTGAATAAAGGCAGATTACAGATCTTTCAGTCATAACCTTCTTTTACATTTACTAAAACAAATCACAGTGCAAGTCTGAGTAACGGGAATTAATTTGCATGTTATATGATGCAGAAAGACTGTAGATGGTTATGAGAAGCTCTTAAATTTGAAGGATATTATAATATTTAGTACATTATGTATTCATATCAGTTTTAGCCTTTAGAATTATCGGTTTTGTAAATAGATTAACATTACTATCAACAAGAAATTGTTTTAGCAAATGAAATGGTAGTTCAACTGGGAGTTACGGAAAACACGGTAGGTGCTACTAACTGCCGCCCTCGCCAATACGCAGCCATTCTCTGAACTGGAGAATGTCGCTGTTTTCTGCTCTGCGTTCTTTTTCCTTTGTGCCCCGATAAACTCCCATTTCCCCTCTGAATTGTGCCACAACTTCTCCAGCAACTGTGGTTGGCGGGCGATATTATGCCATATTTGACATGTTCCTTCAGCAGCTCACAGTGAAATTTCTCGGTCACACTTTGCACAGATTGGTCAGCTGCCGTATCAGCACTAGGGCTTATCACCCTTTCAGTCCTTTTATCAACCCCTCCCCCAGGCCAAATAAAGGCTGCGTATGTGATTATGTATAATTAATTGCATACTAAGCCTTGCAAATGCATTCACTTCCAGCCCAGGCTATTTGAGTCTCAGCATTTCCAAAAGAATGCCGTATCTCTGAGGTGTTTGCTATTATATGTGGTCCCTGCTATAGCATTGCAGTATACATCTTTATATAACCACATTAAAAGACGTTGTGCTGTATCAACAACAAAAGCTGTGCTCTAACCTCTCTGAGCAGTGAATAAACAGCCTCTTTGGCCTTTTCCCTTGTCTGCCCTCAGTGTCTCTCTCTCCCACTCTCTTCCTCTCTTCTGCTGGGCTGACTCTAATCAGCAGGCCTTGGGCTCTCAGAAAGGTCACTCTGTCCCTTTGATGGTGTTTTGATTCAACCCTTCCTGTTCTCTATCCTCCCTCCCCCTCTACCCACTGTCTCTCACAGGGAAGCTGGAGAGTCAGTACCACCAGGGTGCCAAGAAGGGGCTGGTTCCATCGGCTGCAGACTAGAGTGACATCAGACAAGAAGTGAAGGAGAAAAACAAAGAACGCGTTTGATTGGCCTCAGTTCAGGAAGGAAGACATTGGAGATTGATGTTTTAATAATACATAAATAGACACTCTCTCTACTGGTTAAGTTGGCTATTATTTAGTCATAGCTAACTACATGGACAAAACTGGATTCTTCTTTTGTTTTGTTCCTTTCTAAAGACTGATGGACATAATTAAAAAAAACACCAGCAGAATATCTACATTTTGCATTATCTGTACTGAAAAATCTTATTTTTTTTTCAAGTAAAATGTGTCTGAGTTGCCTGAATGAATAAACTAAATCAATAAACGTGTCATCTACAATATGAATCAGAATTTCTTTTAAAGATTTTTATTTTATTTTTTGCATTTGTGCTTTATTATTGATAGAGACTGTGAGCAGAGCGATGGGAAATGTGGGAGAGAGGTGGGGGGTGACATGCAGCAAATAGACTCTGGTCCGATTTGAACCCAGGCCAGCTGTGGGAAGGACTTTAGCATTATTTATGTGGTATGTGGTACCAGGTAAACCACCAGGCACTGAAGGGTTTTATTTTTTCAAATTTCCCTTGCATATAAAATTCTATTTAATTGACTTTTCAGGTTAAATGAGGCTGCAGACTGAGGGAACAGGGAAGGATATGCAACTTAAATGAAGTTATTTTGTGAGGATATGAAATATGCCAGTTCTTTTGGGAGTCGAGAGCCAATTGGCCACAAGAGCAATTGTCTCTCCCATCCTCAACAATAGTTGTCAGAGTCATGCCGCTCAGATTCATGGTAGCATGTCTTGGCATGATTGCGTGTCCTCTTTAGTGACAGCAACACTGTTACCTTGTTGGCAATAAAGGTGCCACATCTACACCATGACTTGTCTGCATAGAAGCCTAATGTGCATAGTATAGGAAGTCTTCATTTAGCCTGCTTTCATGATCCTAGAACACAAGCACAGACTGTTTATTGGGTTTTAATGTGTATGTGTGTGTGTGTGTGTGTCCGCCCACACACACACACACACACATAGTATCAACAATCATACATGCATCATATATTTATGGCCCCTTCCTCCTCCTTCCCATCCCGACAGCAGAGATGAGCAAAAATAAAGGATAATAGTAATTGATTAACAATAATAGTAGTAGTAATACTAATAGCATTGATATTGTTGTGGCAAGATTTGATTGATATTCTGTTGCAATGTAATTTTGTCCTTCAGGGTTAATGCTCCTGCAATGCTTAATTTTTTTTGCAATGCTTTAATGTTCATTTTCTTCTAGATGTTTTGGGTGGCTCTTAAACAATTTCTTGCCTTGGGTAAATACACACACACACACACACACACACATTCCGAGTTGTTTTGTGTATACATGCCTTGCATTCTAATTCATCATTGATTAGCCTAGATTTACTCTAGTTTAAGTTGCAGATCAGCCACAACACAGCTCCACTCTATTCAGCTGGAGACAACCTAATTGCACCATTCCTCCCAGTCATCTCATCCACCCAGAGAGAGCTCTCCTTTGTAAAGTACTGTACCCCTCCCCACAAAAGGTGTTTTCCAGAAGATCTGTTTAAGAATTTTCAAAATTCTGCAGAATTGAATCAATGCCAATAGCCGCTTGCCCTGTGGGTGGCCTATTCTGCTTTTCCAGATTATGGCCATTCTTTGGATGAAAGCACATATCCAATTTGACAAACAAAGGCTAAGTTCTTTTATCCCCAACGATCAAGCATTTGCAGTTTTTCACTATACACGTTTAAATAAACATCACAGTCATGTGTTGTAATTTTTTTTATTCACAAAAGATGGAGAGATGTAGAAAATAGTAGCCTCACATGATCCATTTGAATCAAAAAATTCAGAAAGACTTGTCCTGTGCCGCGCACCCAGTGATAGAATGAACGGTCACAGATGGAACATAAGCAGTAGGTCTTCCTGTTACTAAATCACGCCAGTTTACCTTCAGCAGCCTTTCCTTGCTTCACCACTCCCCGACCCCCCACCCGCTCTAAGCTGCTTCTGTTGCTGCTCCATGTGCCGTCCCACTGTTAATCATGCCTGTGAATAGGGTAAAAGGACAAATCACAGTACCTGGGGCCATGCAATAATGGTGGCAACATCAAATCTGACTTCCAAGTCAGACTTCCAAGTCCAAGTCCATTCCTTCTAATCCCACTCATCTGGGAGGTTATATTCAATTAGAAATTAATAATGGCATGTGTTTATTCCTTATTTGAAATGACAAACATGCCCAGTTGGATTTCCTGATTGAAATAAAACGTGATTGACTCCAATGCTGCAGTCTGCCCTGCTCCACCTGCTAGCCAAGTGTACAGGAGCAGCAAGACCTTTGTGTCCTTGCTGTGAGACTGATTGAAGTAAAGGGACATGGTGCCCTTCCCCCACCCCCTCGTAGGCCAGGATGAGGAATTAGACTGTGTGGAATAACTTGGAGGAGGTGGCGGTTGGCTGGAGAACAATACAACATGGGAATGGCTTGTGTCTCCTTCTATTCATCTCACTGTGACAGAAATGTCTACTTGCAAAGGCAAGCATAATCTACATCATAATCTGCATCTACAAAAGCAAGCAATATTTTGGAAAAAATATTCTAAATATTGACTCCTTAAGAGAGGGGAGTTTGATGAATATTTGATTTAAATATGATTTGATTTAAATGTTTAATGTGCTTTGTTTTGTGTTTGTTTCATTTTAGAACGAGAATGTAAGCCACTCCATTAATCCAATTCCTGGACAACAATAAGGTCACATTAAGATACATTTTCCAATAACTTGTTTTGTATTGAAATTTTCAATATTGATGACTTCCAATGCGACTGAAATCTAAGCATCTCCCACTTTCCCTAAGCCCTGAGAAAACATATTTGCCCTTTGCTAAATTGTAAATTATGCAGGCAGTCGATACTGTCTGTTCCCTTTCCAGCCAGTCCAGTGCAACATATCATTTCCTCATCATGCTGATGATTACCTCTAGTACTGTGGATTCCTTGCTGCAAGAACTCAGCTTTCTTAGTTTAGTAGAGCAGAATGGCTGTCTGCAGCCATGGCCTTACTACGTTCATCTTGCCAGCATCCAGAGTGTCTCATGGTTCGCCGGGTTAGGTTAGTCCAGTGGGTTCGAGGTGAACCCCATCTGAGAAAGTGGAGCAGATGAACTTTTGAACGCCTGCATCCCTCAAGGCAAGTGGGTAAGATGGAGGCAGAAAATAGATATCTGATGTGTTCTCTCTCCGTGAACAGCTGCCGCATGACCTGCCTGTCCCTGAGGGTTGGGCAACATGAAATGAAACATCTGATCTATAAATCATTATAACAACTGAATGCTGTTGTCTGAGGAGGAGATCTGAAAGGTGCAAACATCAGGAAATCTACAGTGCTTCGCCCCAATTCATTGCTCAGCTAGACATTTTGCAACTGACAGCAGAGCCTTAATGTGGACCACTCAATCAGACTGAAATCAGAAACACCAATTGGCAAAAAAAAAAGAAATCGTGTCCTAATAACATCCTGGATCCAGCAAATCCGTTCATTCCAGTAAAGATGTCACTGATGTATACTGGAGGTGCTGAGGACTCTGCTTTTTATTATTATGATAATGATAATTTTTATTATTTAACCCATTTCTTTGACTGAATTTTGTCGTTATGCCAATTAATCCTCCCCAGTCCCCACACAATTCTGTGTTTTGCCACTGCTGTTGTACCTTGGTGGTTCACCTGCCAGTGAGGAGCCCCCACCGGGAGTATGTTGTGTCTCTGTCCTCCTCCTCCCGTTCAACACTCCCTGCTGACAGCCGCTGCCCCAGCCGCAGGAGTCGCTAGTGCAGCAACAAAGACCCCCCCCCCACACTCAGGATGTAGAAAGATTCTATTGTAAAACATCCTGCCGAGTACCGAATCAGTATTACATAGCACCGAGACAAGACTGCCTGCTTCTTCACTGGTGGCTTTTGAGATGACTAAAGCTGGGAAGATTCATAAATTCAGTTATAAATGGATTTTCTATTACAAATGACTTTCATTCTCAGGCAGTTCTAAAGAACCAGTGGTAAGAGATCAATTTATCCTGTAACCTTTTGACCTCACTCAATCAGAGAGTAGCTGTAACAATACACATCCAGTGGGGGATATTCAAAGTGGTACAGTTAAAGCCTCATCAATTTTCCAAAGGGAATGTCACAGAGACACCCAATGAAATATCTATGAGCAGCTCCTGTGCCCCTACATCAGGGTTTTCAACGGTCTTCCCATAGGTACTTATTCTCAAGTTTCTTATGGCTTTTTATCACATATGGCAATAGAGGAGACGGTTCTGATTAAATGTCCCCTCTGAAGTCTCATCTGTCACAGTGTTAAAAAAATTAGGATTTGTCAAGTTCATAGTCTGTTGAATATGTGAAACTGACTTATTCAGACTGATTATAATAAATTATCCATAGCATAAGTGTCCTATACAGCTAGATAGAAAACAAGTACCATGCTTTTTTTTTTGCCACGGGTATGCAGGATGTGTTTTTAATTTGTTGGCTTCCAATGTGATGATATGACAGATGGGCGGATAATAGACATAACTGGTGTTATTAAGTGGGATATGACAAAACTAAAATAATTGAGATGTTCCATATTCCATACTGAAAATATAGCCTTCTTCCCAACAAGCCTAATATTGTATTATATACAGTATATACATATAGATAGGTTTTTTTTCTCTTTAAAGCATGAATATAATTATCAGTAATCTTCACGAGATTATATGGCTTTATATGTTTAACAATGGCACATTATGCGCAAATGAAGCCTTTTCTAGAGATAAACCACATACATAGTTGACTATTTATCTCTAAACACGTTTGTGCATGCAGCTTGTTCGTTCTGAGCTGGTGTGATGATCGGACTACTTGCTTTGTAGGCTCCGACCTGAAGGACAGTCATCATCTGAAATCACTCTCCTCTATTCCCCCCTGCCCACTCACTGTTATTTAGCTTTCCAATGGAGGCTGGCTACTCCCTCGGGAAGGCACGAGTGTGCCTGCCAGCAGGAAAGCATGGAGGAAATGGAGGAAGATGGAGGATGGTGACTGGCTGCTTCGTTCTGTGTGAAAATGAGCCCATTAATTCAACCCCCTCTCCCCAGCCTCCCTGTGCCTGTTGTCTCTGTTTGTTAGTGAGATGATTCCTTCTGTCATGTCAAAGGCAACATTATCATATTCTTGTTGCCGGGGAAACCAGTGCAGAGAGACAACGACTTCAAGCCTCCATAGCGTTTGAAGATGCTAAACATGAAAGGTTATCTGTGGTACTATCTGAGAAATGGAATCTTGACATACATACATACATACATTATTCCTTCCTGCAAATGTTTCCATGCTGTTTTCCAAGAGACTATTCTGGGTTATAATTTTAAAAATTTATTGAAATTATAAGATCATTTGGTTCCAAATATGTATATATTAATATATATATCTGAAAATGGTCTGAAAATCAAGATCAAGTTTTGACCCCATCAATGTAATGTTGAAATTAAAGATGATAGTCATATCAAATTTAGGCAATTCATTTCTTAATAAATTGGACCAAGATTATGTTTACTTACTGGTAACATAATCGACTATCCCTGAGAGAAGATTTATTCCCACATACTCTACTGTCCAGCCTGCTGTAGAGATATGTTTCTACCCTGAAGAACTGCATGGTTGGTACCCACATGGGAAATTTCTATTTCTCTAGTAAATAGGATTACATTACAGTTTTGAAGGAAATTATGGCAAATGTAGAGGGAAACTCATCGTAGCCTCATTTAGTAATACAGCGTACTGTTATCAAGGAACAGCCTACACTTTCTTCCACATATGCCTCATACACTGTATTGTTAACAGTTGACACTGACAGCCAGGTAGTCCAAATAAAAATCACAGTCCGTTTAGCATGGTTGATCCAGTTCCGTGTCTTTTATACAAGCGCTCTCGAGTGTGACAGTTCAATCCGATCGGAGCTTCTGTCCTGGATTTCCTAACCACTCGCGATGCTTGTCAGTGTTGCCATGTCTGCTTATTATAAGCGACTTTGGGCTTGTTTTTTTCTGTCGAGTTGCTTCTTGCTTGTAAATATTGGTCCGTTTTTTGGGGGGGCTTGTTTTTAAAGAGTAGTTGCTTATTTTGGCTACTCTCCTAAATGTTGTTTGAATCAGTGGTTCTTAAATTTTTTCATGTTGACAAGGACCCCTCAAATTAACATCTGAAAATATTTCGTGCCAGGGACTCCCATACAAAATGTGTGTATTTGAATTTAAATATTTTAAAAACGTTTATTTTTCAAGATTTTTCTTTGAAAATAGCAGATGTACAAGCTCACAACAAAGTGTGGCAGCCAGTGTAAATGACAGTCACTCACATTTCATGTCAGTCTTCTTGACTCTTGTCATGTCGCTTCTTTTGGGCTTGTTTTCATAGACCTGGTTGCTTATTTCTCTCAGAAAATCTGGCAACAGCGATGCTTGTTGGTTACATTGTATCAGTCTCCTGCGCTGGGGGATATGAGTGAACCACCACCACAGCGCATAATATCTCCAAACGGACAATACGAAGGAATAAACCTGTACGGAAAACGAATAACACCATTGGATTAAGGGAGGGGAAGACGAGAGAAGTTCGGATGTGGGCCACGGCTTGAAAAGGAACTGCGAGAACGTTCCCTCGGGTCGGTGTTTTCAATGTGGAAACGGTGTCTCGAAGAAGTGTGATGGCAGAAGTCCAGTGAATCGCTGGCCTCCCCCTCCTCTTGTGTTGGATGTCTCGGGGAGTGCATTGCATTGCCATTGGGCTTTATTGGTGCGCCTTCTGACACAGATTTTTATGTTGAAATTTAAGTGTTATTACGTTGAATTCTTAAATTTTCTATGGAGTGCACTTCATCACCATGGACAAACTGGGACTTGGAATAAGAATGGCTAGCTGAGTCAGTAAGTATGTGTGTGTGTGGTTTTTCTTTTTCTTGTCTTTTTTTGAAATTATTTGTTGACAAGTGGTGCAACCAGCTAACTAGCATTATGTGTCATGTAAACTCTGTAGCCTTAAACACTACAGCATGGATGTGGTAACGTAACACACAGCTAGCAGCCCTGGCCGCTCGCTGCACTGGAAGCTCATTGTCTCATTAGAATCTATCTAGCGTAGTCACGTCAGCTCACTACACCATGCTAAATTGGCTACGCTAAGCTAGCAGTTACTGGGAGTTAGCTAACGTTTAAAGGACCATACCGGTGTTATTGCATGTTTAGCCCGTTGAGTTAAGAGTCACGTTTACTTACACCTCTGCCTACAGCTGCCCAAAGTATTCCACTGTTTCCTTACATTTTGGAATGCCCTACCTTCCACGAAATCATTTGGTTTCCATTCATTTCAATAACAATATGGTACAAAAATAACCATGGCATGGAGACTTCAAATTTGCTTGAGACTGCCTGTGCCTGGTATTTCTAATCCAACACAGTAAACTTAATCTCGACTCAATTTCTTTTCTAAGTGTTATAGTTGTGGTAATGCAGTTGAGAGCGTGGGTTGATTTGAAAAGTCTGTTTTTATCAGTTTCCAGAGTTCTCGTACTTTATCTGCATGACTAATATGCACATTTTCAGATATCAGTGGCACAGTTCGATCAAATAGAATCATAAATCAGAAGCAAACTTATTTGTATAGCTTGTGATACATAGGCAATCATACTCTAATGTGCATAATGAAAGGCAAGAAAAAAATACTAAAAGTCAAAAAGCAACTACAGAAATTATTGATGCCCAGTGAATAACTCGAAACAATGTTGTATCAACAAGAAAATAGCATTGATCAACATTTCAATGCAATAAATAGATTAACATTATATCAACGAGGTGAACGAAATGGTAGTCCTGCTAGGATTTCCTGACCACAGCAGGATGTGTGGGGAGGGAGTTGGCTGAGAATAAGGCAGGTGCTGCTGGCTGGCCTGGCTCTTGTTGCATTCTGACAACTGTTGTCGGTTTCTAGCTGTTTTCTGCTCTATTTTCGTTGCTGTCTGCCCAGATAAACTCCAGTAGCAACTAGGGATGCAACGGTTTTCTTTTGAATACCCGACTGTACTGTTCACCATCCATGGTTCAGTACGCACTTGTAAATTGCAGCATTTTCGGTTTTGCAATTAAATTAAATGTTACTACTTGGCATGCATTTTTGCCAAATTGGCACTGTGTATGTGTCGCCTGAGAAAACACTCCTCGCAAGTAAATCTATGGGATTGCTCACCAATAACAGTTGAACTACAAGCATCACAACAAGTTGTGAACCTCTGGATCAGCTGTTTTCGGTGAGCGGCACTGATTAACAAATGAGCAAATCATCAGCCTACTGCATTGACATGTATCAAGGAGGTGTCTGTTCTTGTCGTCTCGACTCGCAGTGACTTGAGCTCGTTCAATTGTAATTTCCAACACAACAGCTTATATAATGTACTGTATGACAGCAGAGAGGAACTATTGTAAGGCTTAGGCAGAGAATAAAACAAAAACATTGACATTTTAAGTGATGTTTTTCTTTGCGAGAGTACCTCCCCCTCACACAAAGGTTGTCAGTAACATAAGGTTAATGTTTCCCTTGAACAAGTGACAATGATGTCATATACTGGAATGCGTTTCAATGGGAAAGCTTTACTTATTGGGAGTGTGCATGCAAAGTTTCACGCTGATCGGTCCACCGGTGTCTGAGATTAACAGCTCACATACAGACTCACGGAGTGAAAACATAATCCCCGCCCCCGACCTGGCATAGATAATTAAACGTATCTCTTCCCACATCTTTTAGCGCATTTGACACACCATCCTCTGTCTGCCACAAAAGTTATAGCCAGATTTTTATTGTTTTTTTAATAGACATTTTATGCTGTTTTACCAAAAATATATTGCATTTGTTAAAGTCCTTATGTGTTTTTAGCTTAAACACATAAGGACACACACACACACGCGCGCGCGTTATCCAAACACGGTAAAGCTTTTCCCGCAATGTACCTGACTGTAGGGAAAGCTTCACTATGCCTACATTGAAAGGCTTGTGTGAGAAAAGCTTCACCTGCGGGGCGGGCAACATCTGTGACATCTGGTTTGTGCTCATCTTTCCTAGTTTCATCAATAAACATAAACTCCGTTCACATTAGATTTGCTGGTAATTGGAAAAAAAATAGGGTCGAGGGATGTGCATGACTATTTATTTATTATCCAATCATCAAATTATTTTTTTCATTATTGTAACTAAACCATCAAGAAAACAAAACCTTCAACAGTGAATTAATTCTGGTATCTTCATGAATTTGTTCTAGTATTGATTAGCCCACTAGCCTTGTACATTAACATGACAACGCTAATGTAGAACAGAAAAGGTATTACACCCATACAAGGCATACTCTAAAATGTAGTTACTATTAGCAGGCTTTTGATGACAGTATAACCTTTGCAAAACAAAATAGAAAATTATAATAACCAATATCCTCAAAAACGGTTATTTGAATAATCAATTATTCTGACCCATGATGAACATGCTAGTGTTGCGCCGATTAAAAAAAGATCAGAACTGGTTAGATTTTTTATTTAATACCAAACCAAACTGGTAATACCATCTTCAATCTAGTGTAGCATTTTTATTGTAATAAATCAATATTTATTTTCATAGTCTTCAAATCTATAATGCCATATTGTCACAGTCAGAGCCACTGCCATGTCTCTCCTTGTCAAAAACACAAATGTCACCGATTGTTGTGACACAATCACTATGTGAATCTGCGTTGTTGATAGATATGAGCTTGTTCATTTATCATTTTATGTAAAGGTTAATCTTGCAGACACTGGATAAGATACATGATGATTGAAACAGCAGCCGCTGGAGTCAAATGTCCATTCACGCTTTGTAAACAACACACTTAATGTCAGTGAAATCTCGTCCTCTTTGTTGTTGTTACCGATTCGGCTCAGAGTCATTCCCTTCTTTGATAGTTATTTTTGTATAGTTTCAGATTGTTTTTGTATTTAATCGTACAACTAACAGCCACAAGTTGCTCTAGCTCTATGCATGTTGTACTTTAGCACAACACACACAACCACAATATTGAGTCGTCTACAAAGCCTGCCACAGTGCAGCCCTACATGATGTCGCTTCCCAACAAAGCCCAGTGCCCGTTTGTAAAACAATCATTCATAGACCGTTTGTAAAACAATCATTCATAGACCGTTTGTAAATCAATCATTCATAGATAGGTAGATGGATAGTATTCATCATGAAATAGCAGGAATTTAAATAGTATTTTTCAGATACAGTGATGTTGAACCATTTTCAATGTAGTGAGTCCTGAGATCCACAATCTTTCAAGTGGGTCCCAGGGAAATTGTGTTACCAATAAAATGTCAGTTTTTTGTGTGTGTGCAAATTGTAGTGTTTAACTTGTATTTGATTCTATATGGTTATATTCATATAGGTTAAAAAAAGTGAGAAAAAAAGTCAACAGATATTCAAATTGTCAAAAATGTCAAATATTCTGATTATTTTTCATTTATTTTTCATAGAAGTGATGCACATAATGCAGGTAAAATAATTGGTGTCTGTTTTCTGCCTGTCACCTAAACTTTGCAATAGTTTATAGTTGTCCACACATGTCAAAAGTCAGTTAAACTCTGCAATAGTTAGGGTTGTCCACCTGTCCAAATCCCCCATGGTTTCATGTTGTTTGTCTGGCACTGAGTCATTTTTAATTAGCATTCACACTGGACAGATACAAAATAATCGCATCGTTTGAATCGTGGGAAATGTGTCACTGTTTTCAACTCAAAGTAGGGTACACACAAATGCACTGGCTCTGGCTACACAGCTGTATTTCATAGCCCATCCGTTTTGGTAAAATAATTGTCATTGTAAGCATTGAGCGGTTGTTTTTCTATGATTTCAACATGGATTTGTTGTTCACAATGTAGTGTTATCAGATATGATGTGTCCCCTAGCAAGCCTGAATTTCGGTGCGGGATTGCAGAAATTGCTCATATTTTAATTGATACTCGCAAATTCAGCACTCAAAATGCAGGAAAATCCCACACATATTTACAGAGATGGAATAGACCCCTTAACAGACAACGTCACACTGATAAGAACCAGTATGCACGCGCAGCCCGGCACCAAAGGAAACCCATTCTGTCATGTCTCGTTGGACGCCTCTCTCTAGCCAACACACAAGAGGAGGTTGAATGTACTGAAACCAGCGCACCCCAAAACAATATGTTGGGAATTGATTGCATGGAATAATCACCTGTGCGTCCAGTCTCAATGTTGGTAAACAAATAATTGGTCTATATAATCAGGTAATGTGACCTCGCGGTGCATTGTGGGCATAGCTGTCGGCATTGCTGTCGTGCAATGAAGTATAAATCAGGCGTAAAACGTACATTGTCTAAAGGGAATCCCACTCTGTAAAGAAAAACTGAATATCAATAAGCAGTGGCGCTAATGTCTCTACTTTTCTTTCCTCTTCTCCAAATATCATTGTTCCATCTGTATTTATCTCCCCCTTCCACATTGCGCCTGTCTGCCTGGTTCTTAATTCGTTCCTATCGATCGATTTCTGTTAAAGAGTAAATGATCTGTTTTAATATCGTTATGAACTTGGCATCTTTGTCCCTCGTGTATTCTGACGGAGGAGTAGCATACTGTACTCTTGGCAAACACAAACCCATGTTTGAATATATACTGTATACTCATACATAAAATCTACATCTGGAATTAATTCTACTGATCCTTACAACAATTGATATTAAAACTGCCCATGCTGTACTAGAGTCTGTCCATCTCTCACCCCCCCCACCTCACTCACTCACTCTCACACTCACACACACACACTTTAAATTGGAGCAGAGCGACAAAATGCAATCTCAAACTGACAATATAAGACCTTTAGTTAAGCTTGTAGTATCCCCCCAAAGTGTATAAATCCCCCCATGTGAAGCATTTAAGGGGGGAATTCCCCCCCATATAGAAAAATGAATTTCAGGCACTGCTGAATCACAGACGCAGGACTCGCAGTGTTCAACATCACTGGATGTGGATATAAAGTTTCATCTTTAAATAACTTTTCAAGAATGCTGCTGCCAGTGCCAACATCCCCATAGTTGATATCTCAACCTTCCATCGTTGATGTGTTCGATTGAATGACACTTTTTTACAGGATTTCCTGAAGGGAAAAAGCTAGTCTAGGGGTGTGCACATGCGTGCTCACTAGAGCTGGGCTCGGGCCGAATTTTTCTGTCCGAACCCGTCCCTAGACCGACCATTAATTATTAATGTGCAATTATTATTTTTTATTTTTTTATTTTTGTAGACACTTTGTTACACTGACACACAAACGTGTTAATGTTACAGCATGCCTGTTTACCCCAATTGAACTTGTGTGGGCTTGAAAATGATCATGAAAAGGCATTGTTTTTGTTAGATTGTTACAGATTATGCTTGCCGTTATCATAATAACATTTCAGTGAGTCGTCCTACCATTGATGATTGTCAATGCAGGCTATTCATCATGATATGGACTCAACTGTTTGTTTTTGGTAGTTTTTAAAAGTTCCCAAAGCCAAATTTAGTTGACTCCTATCATCCACTACAGCTGTGGTGTTTACATCTCAATGCATGTCACATTGCGTTCCCTTCCCGTGAACACAGCTGCGTCGTTGTCAGGACAGCGCAGAGCGTTATCACATAAACCAGGAAGTATATTTTTGAAGCAACAGTGAAAACTCTTTCTTCAAAAAACACAACATGTTTTTGAGTTAATTAGTCTTGAAGGTTTTCAAAAAATAGCCGTCCTTCAAAGCTTAGGTGTTGCTATGTGACACTTAGCGATCTTGTAGATCTTTGCCAAACGTTAACTAGAATGTTGGGATCGGAACAGTGCACTGCGTCTTGTGTTAAAGTGGTTCAAAGAAGCGCTGCGCTACGATCAGTTGAGTGGTGCACACACAACACGCACTCATCTGAACACGCACGTGATGTGTATACTATCTGGCCGGAAAAATGTAATCTTGTCGTAAGTTGTCGGCTGGTCAGGAAGAAGCCTAGCAAAAACCCTGTTATGACCTATGATTCTTTTGGGATGGAGGTTCTTCCTTGGTCTACTGGGAGTGTGGACGTTTCACTCAGATCGGTCCAGTGGCGCCAGAGATTAGCTTTCTCACAGACACACTGACACACACACACAGAGTACACGGGGAGGTGGTTGAATTCGTGGACTGTTACACGTTCTTGGGAGTGCACCTGAACAACGCATTGGACTAGACTGATAACTCAGCTGCCCTCTACAGTAAGGGCCAGAGCAGGCTGTTCTTGCTGAGGAAGCTCAGGTCCTTTGGGGTGTGTAATAGGATGCTGCAGATGTTCTATCAGTCTGTAATGGCCAGTGTCCTCTTCTTTGCGATTGCCTGCTGAGGGGGTCACATGAAGGCTGCGGACACGATTAGCCTAAACAGGCTGGTGAGGAAGGCTGGCTCTGTCGTTGGGGTTACACTGGATGGGGTGGAGGATGTGGTGAAGGTGCATGTACCGAGGAAGCTGGAGACCATCAAGGCCAACCACTCCCTCCACATGGAGATTGAAGAGCGAGCGATAGGAAGGACTTATTCCTCTTCCTTCGTAGCGTTACCGTGTTGTGTGACTCTTGGTAACATCCTATCGGTGTCATCTATAACGATACCTGTGGTTTGTGCTGATGTCATATTTCATAGCTATAGTCTATCTATCTATCTATCTATCTATCTATCTATCTATCTATCTATCTATCTAGCGGCAAACAGAAAGGTCTTTAGTTGTGTTTTAAGATAAATAAGAGTGGCAGCAGACCTGCAGATTTCTGGGAGTTTTTCCAGATATGTGGTGCATAAAAAACTAAATGCTGCTTCCCTTCATTTATTTTAGGTTTTGGGGACAGAAAGCAAACCTTTCCCAGATATCTGGATGGTTCATGATATAGCAAAATCAGAAATATATTGTGGCCCTAAACCATTCAAAGCTTTATATACCAACAGTAGTATTTTGAAATCAATTATTTGACACAGGGAGCACAGTGTAAGGTTTTAAGAACTGGAGTGATATGCTCCAACTACACAGACAACCTGTTAATGTCAGTCATGGGAATATGGAAGTCATCCACTGGTCTTGAGTGCTTTGTGTTGTATGTGTGATTAGGACCAGGTCTGGAGTTGTTTTTATCTATCACTCACTATGGTTGATTGAAATGTGAACGTTTGAGTGAAATCAAATTGTCTACTTTACTGTCTTCCAAGAACAACTATTATTGTTTCAAATATATTTATTGTGAAGCACAGCATAAAGATATGCATTTTCAATTCAAACACTGGTGAAGAACTATTATTGTATAGAATTATTTTAAAGGTCTGCATGATATTGGTTTAAAATAACCGACTATTAAAGACTGAAGGGGGGAAGGATGAAAGCATAGTTTATTCTTTGTTTGATGAAAACATTGCTTTGATTTGAAAATTGCTTAGTAAATATTGGGTGCTGCAGTGCTCCTATTATCAGAGCCGCTTCTATGGAATCTCCCTAAAACAATGCATGGTATGTCTCTCAATTGACTTTTTGAGCAGTGTATAGAAATAACAACACCTCCATCATACCTTTACCATTTAGTGCTCTGTCACTGGCCATTCGTAAGCACAGCTTGCAATCAGTGAATGCTCTATAACTCTGTTGGTCGGTCACGCTAGCAAACAATCACTTGTGCTGTGGAGGAATTTTACATCAGCCCTGCTCCCACCTGCCTCATTACTTCAGTTCCACAGAAAGCACTCACTAACAGCTCCATACAGTGCAGAGGAGCCCATCAACAAACATTTTGCCAACATTTTACTGACACAAAGTGGACAGGCGAAGAGAGAGCTAAAGCCTACTACTCTCTTTGGATAAAGCCTTTCCAGGTCCTTGGCTCTATCTAAACTCCTAGTAGGCTAATTTCGTTGCATATATCTCTCTGTGTGGCTTAAAAAGATTGTATATCAACTTTATGTCAACCATGTAGCTGTTTTCAATAGGGGTACAATGATTAATCAATTGAATTGATTAAAATCAATTACAAAATTATTTGCAAACAAATGTAATCATCGCAAATAGTGTTGTACATGTGCCATAGGTACCACGAAGCAAAACACACTGGCACAATGACGGCGCTCAGGCTATATATACAACACCATCACGTCAAAAACCTCTGAAGCATTTCTAACCTCTGAAGCAAGAAAGAATTGTATTTTACTGTGGCGAGGACACTATAGGCAGAATGAAGCGGTGCTTTATTATGAATAATCTTCTAAAATCTGCTAAGTCATATTCATACTGCAAGGCACTTGCTGATATAAACAGCTCTTCATGTCAGCATTGCACTTGCTGATATAAACAGCTCTGTCAGCATAAGTTCCTGTGGATGTAAAAATCTAATAGTCTTTGCAACCTTTTCCATCCCATGAAACCTACAGTATGTGTGACCAGTGCAATGGCAAAGTCTATAGTTTCCCTAAAATGTGGATATACTCTTTGAAGTTCTCCGCAGCATTGAGTTGTCATTTATCCTTGGGTAACATGGTGTAACCAAGGGAGGGTTTAGGCCTATGTGCAAGTCAAGATTTTAAACTGAACTAATTTTAAACTTAAATTTACTAAATCTCACTTGACCGTGGCTTTTTAATTTGAATAAATATTCAGGGGTTGTATTGTTTTGGTTTGCTTGGAGGCAGATCCATAGGTGTGTAGCATTTCCATTTCCTTCTTTTTAACCTCTTACCGACAAGTCATACAAATGGCAGTTAAATATCCCACTGAAGAAAATCTCAATGGAGATTTGATTGTATATTTATTATCGTCAATCAGGGCTGGATAATTATTTTCTGGATGATCTTTATGGCATTTGTTATTGATTCATCCAGACAAAAGTGAGGTCAGAGAGTAGGAAATGGCATGCATTACAGGTCGTTGTGGTTGTGTGATCATCATTGTTATTGGTTGAGTCAACAAGTCCCCCAGAGAGGTTCTAAGAGCGTTTCTATTTATTTATGTATTTATCTATGCTAATGCAAAGGAATTTTATGTGTCAATGAGTAGGATTAGAAATATTACAGTACAGTATGTCTTGATTTTGGTTGTTGATTCAATAGATGTTTGCTGTGTGTATGCAACAATGGTTGGCCTCTGGCTGACTCTGCAGTTTAAAAAGAAAGTCCAGTTTTGGCAAGTGCAATATTTACCAGAAAGCAACGCTAAGCACAACTCTGTGATATGCAGACTGCAGAGTACACCAGGACAATCTATTTAGCCTAATAGGCTATTGACAGCAGCATACCTGTGATGTGTGTCACTTCGAGCTCTCTAGTAGAATACTTAAAGGGGAATTTCACTTTAAAACACTTAATTTAAACGTCTACTCTGACTTTTGTGTGAACACACCAGACAGTTTTTCAGTTGCTTGATTCAATATTTAGATATTTGCTATCAATTAAGACAAACCAATCAAACTTCAAATTCCATTTTAACCATGTTAGAGTCATTGAGTAATTATTTTAGTTACCGTATTTTCCGCACTATAAGGCGCACCGTCAGTGCGCCTTATAGTGCGGATGCGCCTTATAATCCGATGCGCCTTATATATGTATCAATATTGGTTCCCTTGGTTTCCGCACTATAAGCCGCACTGTCAGTGCGCCTTATAGTGCGGATGCGCCTTATAATGCGGTGCGCCCTATATATGAAAATAATACATTTATTGAAGGTGCGCCTTATACTCAGATGCGCCTTATAGTGCGGAAAATACGGTATTTAGTTATTTTCAATGAAAAAAACTAACAAACAAATTTGTTCCAACATAAACCTGGATAACTACAGAAATTGTGCTTTAAATCAATCCATGGAAGAAATGTATTTGTTTGGAAGTCTGAGGAATCGGATTCCTCCAGGACAAGGAGATTATGTTGTCAGAGTGAGTATCCACTATCCAGTCATCTCATGGCAGCTCACCAGTTGATGACAAACTAAGATAGGATATAGGCAAGCCCACATCCTAAAAGATTGAAGTTGCCAGTGATTTGAAACCTCTCCAGGGGATCTTACAACCTTTTGGTTGGAGCAAATTAGGTCAGATAAATCTAAAGTACCATTTCTTTTACAGATTAGTTAGCCTATTGATTTTTTGTCTTTTTTACCGTTGCAAAATGTTAAATTAAGTATATGCCAGCCTGCTGTTGATAGTTCCAATGACCACGATTGACCCTCTCTCTTCCTAAAGCCTCTCATACAGATACTGTATTTAGTTGTATGCCACACAACTTTGCAACGGGAACATGGATTACGTTATCAATGTATCACCCATTTGTTTTGACAATGCTTGGTTTGGTTGAATTAATTCACCTAGTGACTGAACTATTTACTACCAGTAAATTGAGAGCATTCCAAGGCTTTGGCTGTACTGTATGGAAAGGGGAGGAATACTAAAACGATTTCCATAAGGACTGTTGTTGTTCTAGAAATCAAAACAATGGTATGAACCATAAATTGACAATTACAGCATTCAGGACAAGAGTAGAGCTTGAAAGCTTGTTGAACAGTTATTGCTTTGCCAGAGACTGGTGATCCATCTTATCATGGGACATGAGCCCAGGTTGCAGTCGACTCAACCCAACAGAGATGTTGGAGTGTTACCAAAATTAAAACATGTTTTTCTCTTTTCACGGCATGCAGCATCCATTCTCCTGATTACTGACAGAGCTTGACTGACACTGTGTCAAGATATGATTGGTGGTCGCTGGTCAAGGGAAGATATACCTTTAATAGTTTTACAAATTAAAACGGTTAGACAGGGGAAGGCAGGAGGCATTGTAATATTAGGCTTTTTTTGTATCAGTTTTTAGTGAGTTCGAGTTAACTGTGACAATGTGAATGTCTGAGGGTTGAGTCATCGGGCAGCCATAATTGGTGACAATATTCTCCCCTTTTCTTCTTAGAAATAATAGAAATGGCTAATTATGATTTCAGCCAGGCTTGACAGATGGATGACAGATGTCGACGTCTGATTGGGACAAAATAGTCTTTATTTGCGATATATCGTCATGCTCCCGTTCGCGATAAATAATCGATGCACTGCCGGCAAATATCGATATTTTATTACAACGTGCATGTGCTCTATGGATTCCCCCGGTTGCCACAGAGTACAGTGCTTCATGCCGCCTGCCTGGCTGTGGTGCCGCTATTGAAATAAATGAGGGTAAAGTAGGCGGGAGTAAACAGTGAAGTGAAGACGAGAAGACGAGTGAAAGTGAATGCCAAGAATGAATGGAATGCATGCAGAGAGCGAGCAAGCGAGAGAAACAGTGAGAGAGGGAGAGCGAGAGAAAAAAAGGTGACATCGCATCTAATCAACTTCTAGTAGGTGAATACGTTTATTTGTGAGTAGCGTGGCTCAGTGTAGTGTGCACACGAACGCACGCTTGCACGCACAATCACCCATGTAAAAAAAACACCCATGAATGGAAGTCAGTCAGTCAGTCCACAGCATTGCTCTTCATAGTTTCATAGCATATAAATCCAGATTATAAACCCCCCACTTGTGTTTTTCATAAATACATTTTTCATTTGAGCACAACAACCATGTACTTTTTGTTGGTAGGCTATGGCAAATTGGCTCATGGTGATGGACACTCGCCAATATGGATATACAGATAGTTAATCTTTTCAGCCTCAATGCTGAGCTTCTCAGAAATGTCACCTAAATTGTTGAACGTGAGTGTTGCGTTCAGAACTAATGGATTTCGATTGCAATCAATGCTCCCAAAATAACAAAATCAGCGTCGCATAATCATCATGCCTCATTTTAAGATCTACACACCTACACATGCAAGGTCGCCGCTAGTTCAGGCGCTAGTCCTGTGCGTCTTGGGCAAGATATCATAGCGCTGGCGCAATCAGTTTTGCCGTCTAGCGCTGGCCACAGAAGAAGGCCCTTAATCTTGATTTGAACAAGTGTTTTTAGCAGCCCAGTTAGTCATGGAGCTTAACTCAGTTTTAGTTCTGATCAATCAGCAATCGTTTCCATGTTGGCACTTGGCACTGATTATTTGTACTGCAATTTGTATATGTCACACATTCCTCTTACGACCTAACTACCATGTCAGAATGACAATGCCTTTTTGAAGCCTTGTTTGTTTGGCCAGTCTCTGTTTAGCAGCAGCTGGAACAGGCACAAGGCAGTTTATTTGAGGTTAATGGTTGTCCATGTCCCCCTCTTAGATAGACATTCACAGTGCAGCAACTGGCCATGACATCAATAGCAGTTTATAAGTGAATCAGCAGTAGGTGTTATGTGTTCTTTTATGTAATGATTACAGGCTGCACCTGACTCCCGAATTGAATTGATCAAATCGGATTCACATACGGATTCACACACAGTCAAATCATAAAAAATAAAAAAAACTGAGAGATTGGCCTAGTTTGTTATATTAAGTAACTAATAGTTTGCCAAAAATAGGATATACATCATGATTTATTGGGAGAAACTAATAGTATATGTTAAATCAGACACTAAGCACCCCTACAGCCCAAATGGAATGTTCCTCTACATATTTTTTTACTGAGAGATTGGCAGTCGAATCAGACTGATTTCGAGTTCGACTGCCAATCTCAGTCGAATCAGTGAAGTGACAATTTAAGTACTTTCAAGACCTTTTTAATACCAACAGAAAGAAAAAAGACCATTACTGCATCAAAAGTAATCAACAAACTATAATATAAGTACCGATCAAACATTGGCCAAATTATATAAGAAAGAGGCAAAAATGTTGAAAACAAGCTCACAACGCCTCGCATTGCAAGGCGTTGTGAGCTTGTAGATCTGCTATTTTCACGATTTATCTGTGGAACCGAGTCGAACAAAATTGAATTCCTCAACTCCTACAATTCCAAGTGCTTGTCAGGGAAAGGGGTCCCCGGTTCACATATGATTAGTTGAGAACCACTGATTTAGACCACACTAACCTTAGGGATGGGGATCGTTAACTTTTATACTGATACCATTATTGATACTGCTTTAACGAGCCGAGCCATTATCAATACCACTATCCGTTATTTGGTTGAAAGACGAGATGACAAATTCTTTACAGAACTATATTGCTTTTTATTAGCTTAAATGAGATAAGTTGCCGAATGTTAAATATATTTTGGCCTGTCATTTTTAAACACAACTCTAGGTCCTCCAAATCTTCTTTAGTTTGGCAAAATGTGCAAACTATTGAATAAACTTGTTTGTTGTTGTTATAATACTGTAAGTATCTTGATCTCACTAGGGATGTAAATGTATACCATATTATGGTAACAAACAACGTGTCCACAGGTTATATGTGCTTGCAGATGTGCATATTTTGCGCAGCACAATGCAGCTCCACTCACTAGAACTAGAACTAAACTACAACAATAGAATTATGGAGACTAACCAGCCATGCGTGCGTGCGTGTGTGTGCGTGTGTTCGTGGCACGACCAATACAACTGGTTAATTCAAGTGATATCATGGAAAATAAGTAGCGTTTTCAGTGGAAATAGGGTGAGTTGTGGTACCATTGTAAGCTTAGAGGAAGTCAGGTGCCCAAAAAGAACAGATCTACAACCTAACAATGCCTTGCGATGCGAAACTGTTAGCTTGTAGATAAGTTATTTTTGGAACGCAACTAACTGTATGGAGAGAGCAGAGCAGCTGTCACTGACAACACTGTTTAGAGAGGGACTACAGATTTCACGCGTGCGACCCATTCGCTGGAGGGACCCGTTCGCTGGAATGTTGTAGCTTTTTACAGCTATGTTTATATAGTTTTCCTAAGATTATACATACGTACTCACACACCCAGTATACCTGTATCTAATCAACAGTATAATCCTTTTCATAATTGTTTACTTCAAAGCGGCTGATAGTGTGTGAGGATGGTTCTGAAAAACATTAGTTGAGGTGTGTGCACATTGAATTGCAGTGTGTTCTGTCACTAAATGATCATTGTTACTATAACTGATATAATTGTCACTCTGATAGGCTGCTGCTTTACCGTTGCGAAGATAGACATTATCAAGCCATGCCCCGTGCCCCCCAACAGGGGTTTGATTTCAGAAGTTTTTCAGCCCTCATGAGTTTGCAGGTCTGTCTTCAGTCCACTCAAAATTATGCTAAATATTCCTTGTGTTATTTATGATAGTCCTTGAAAATTGCATATAGAGTAGTATAGTAACATTAACACATGGCAATATACTATAAAGCAATTAATCACTTTTGGCCGGTAAAAAATCTGCCTGGCTGGTAGACGTTAAGCTTGTTCCCTGCTCATACAGCATTCAAAAAACGATTCATTCAACTTTAGGGTTCGACCGGTAAGACTTTTTCATGGCTGATACCAATATATTAGTGATCAAAGAGGCCGCTAGCCGATATTAGGAGCTGATATGCATTTTAAGTAAATACTAAACATTTTGTGTCAACATTTTCAGTAACACAAATTCAAAAACAAAATGTCCTTTAAATGCATTTAAGAATGTTTATCAACTCGAGAAAAAAAAACGTAATGTAAGTGCAGGGAGATCCTACATGTACTAGCATTTCTTCTTATAAACTGAACTGAAATCTTTAATAAATTAAAATAATTAACAAAATAGCTCCCCAAAGGTTGTTTTCCTGTAAAGAAATTATGAAAATGAATAATAAAATAAACCAGTAAAACTTAAGTAAACTGTTCTCTTCAATTCAACTAGGGTGTAAAGCACACTAGTCCTTGTCACCAATAACCCCTCAGTATACTTCCAATTCAACAGCACCAGGTGCAGAAAGCACAGCTAAGTCTCATTCATCCTTCGTCACACGATGGTAGCGCAGCTACTGGTTAGATGAACAAGTTACGTTGCGCATCCCAAAGCGTCGTAATCTGTAAAGTGAGTTGTTGATCCCTAGTGGTACATTTATGTTGCCCTGTGAACTGTGTCTTGCTTTGGTTCGTGTGTGAGCATTGAGCAATGATCTTCCATAGACGAGAGAGAGAGACGAAGCGGGAGAGAAAAAGCAATCGAGAGATGGAGTCAGGCATTATGTTCCAAAGTGAATTTTGTAAATTAATAAATATGCGAGGTGTCTTATTTGAAAAACAGCCTTTATGTTCAGGGGTGCACATACATTTGTTGGCCTAGTTCTCAGGGGAGCACCTGGAGATGTTACTTGGTATGCACCCTAAAATTTGTTTTATATAAAAATAGGTCTTAATGACCAAATAGGAGGCTACAATCCAAGCGTTTCAGTGCTTATTTAGAGCACATTACATAGTTAAGTGCAACAGAGCCATATGAATATTTTTGTGCGCATTTAAAAGCAATAAATTCGTTAAGAGAACTATGACGGTAGACTGCTTATTTTAACTGTACGGGGAAAATCCATCAGACTGCAGACTGAACATGTGTGTAGGACTACAGTTCTGAGCGCAACCATACTATATCAAAGATCTATGCTGCACATCCAGTAATCGATGGTACAAGACAAAATAAATAACAGTAAAGAGAATAGAGAAAAGACGCTGTTGTGTACCTGATGATTGCATAGTAAGCATTTTATTGGAGCTACAGCTCTGTGCAGATGTTTTTTCCTATACCGCAATGTTACTTACTTTAGCCAGCATGAGCTAGATGAAATTAAACACTCACCTAATGCTGCGGAGGTTCAAAGAGTTTAATGCACTCCCAAAGTGTGTACATTGTTTAAGTCACAGGACTTTACAGGAGCATGGCTTTCATATCTTCATGAATTTTAACCTTGGTAAAAAAAATAGCAGATCTACAAGCTCATAGTGCGGCACAAAGTGATGCGTTATGAGCTTGTATATCTGCTATTTTTGAATATGTACTATATAGCTAAATCTAAAATGACACTGCTTTCCCGGTTTTAATGGGTTAATTAATCGTACGACGGTGCTGTGCACCAAAAAATATCAATGAGCTTGTAGATCAGCTATTTCTTTTCTTTCGACTTTGGGTACTGAGAAAAGCCCTATATAAATCTGAGCTATTATTATTATTTTCGGGGCCCACACGTCATACAACGGAGCATAAATTGGGCATTACTTGACTGATTGTTTGTGTGCTCGGATAGCTACACTACTGCAGCCTGTTTGAGTTTGTTTAACATTTAACGTAGTGAAAAGGGCATCTAAAGAGGAATGCACTGCAAAATATGGGTTCATCCTACCTGGTTTCATCAATGCAAAGCTGCTGTGTCGTTTTCTGCAACTGCAAGGAATATAATTTTAGACGGCACCACGAGACGAGAAGCATGGCACCTTTAAAGGTTTTAAAGTTTTTTTTCCACCTGAGACAGAGGCACAAAAGCGCAAGATTGAAGCACTGACAGCAGGTATGTATGCTGCAGCAAGAACGACTTTTTTCATGGCACTCATCGTTCTGCATTGCGCTGCTTGATTGTCTGTGTCTGTACATGACTGTACATGACTCGACAACAAAGTGTAATAACTTGCATTCTTAACGTGGGGATAGATTCTCTATTTGGATATTATAAAAATCTAAAAGAATTGCTCCATCGATTAGAAATTGATAATTCAAAATATGCTCCCCATTGACATCCATTATACAGTGAAGAGGCTCTGGAGTATATTTTAGGCCGCAAACTAACAAGTTAATTCTGACAATACAGAACATCAACAAACCCGGTACTATTATAATTGTTTTTAAATACAATTTCAACTTACTGTGCCGCTGTTACAAGTTTATCCTAAGGGAAACACTGAACACAGAAAGGAGAGAGTGGAAAGTTTGTTTTCTTTGAGCAAGGGGAGGACTGACAGGCAGAGAGGGGATAGAAAACACAAGAAACGCAATATGAAAGGAAGGAACAGCAATTATTAGCCTATATTTAAAAAAAATGCAAGATACACATCATGGCAAAGTCCTATTGGCTCTAGCCTTACGCTGGAGCTGAGTCAATACATAGCAAAGCACAAGCCCAGTGCATCAGATCCTGTTAGGGAATTGTCATACCCCTAACTCCGATATACACTATAGCCTACTACTACCATTTATTAAGATACGTCTATAATGGCTATTATTTATCAACATGTTTGTGTCCTGGTAGCTCAGTCGGTAGAGCTCTTGCCTTTGGCCCACAAGGTCATGTGTTCAATCCCAGGCACCGCCAACTCAGCGTATGAGTAGCACGGCTTGGGTGCGGTAAGTACTGGGATCTGATGGTAGGTGTGGCGCTCCACCTCAGCAATCCATCTCCCAGGGGTCTAGCGCATTGTGACGGGGATAGACTCCCGCGTTATCGGCTGATACTGACAATAAGTCTCTCCCGACCTACTTTATAAGTAGGTCAAGGTTTGCGTTGGGACTAGGGATGTTAACAATTAATTGACTATCGATTAATTGCTGTTGAGAATTTACTCAATTAAATTAATCAATTAACAATTAATGCAAAATGTCCCACCTTTCATAACGTTTGAGTCTGCAAAAATAGGCATATGGCGAATTATGTCAACGTTTGCCAAAAATAGCTGATCTACAAGCTCTACTAGCTTGCTCACAACACATCAGATCATGATACATTGTGAGATGCTAGATCGGCTATTTTTGGTGCACGACACCGGTGTGCAGCTAAGTATAAATCAGACCGTAACCTGAAACCAGAGCGTAGCTCCTCCAGTCAACACAACACAAGCACTCAGAAGCACACTCACTAGCGGCGCTGCAGCAGCCACAGGAGATGGCGACCCAAACACATGGGGATAAAATGAATGCGTGCATTTAGTAGCGTAACATAATGGCCGTCGATAACAGTGATATACATCCATGTGTGCTTTTTAGATAACATGCCGGCGTTGCGTAATCATACACATCAACATCAGCGTTTTACAGCAGTTATCGGTAGTTAGATTCTATAGGCTACTTTTACAATAATAAACATTATTAAGAGCATGGCACGGTCGAGAATGTCACCGCGGTGGTAATGTAATAAAAAGATAACTTGCATTACAGCAATAGCTTACACATTCTTTGACACAATTTGTTAAAGAAAAACCTTACTTAAGTTATGAGTAATTGCTACTTACATCCAGTAATTAAGGAAAACGTGGGTTGGGTTGGTGAGTGAAAGAGAGGGAAGAGAGAGACCAGGTGAAAAGAGATGGACAGAAACTGTATGGGCTGTAATTATTAATTTTAAAGATCAGTAGAATTAATCCTAATGTAGATTTTATATCCAATCCATTATTTAAAACAACAGCGTGCAACAGTGTGCAACAAGTGCTGTACACTCAGTAAACAAATGTATACCAAGAGTAAAACGATAAACAATGGACAGGGTAAAAAACACAGAGGGTGCAACACATAAACACATTGCCTAACGGAAACAGCAACTCTGTCTGAATCATCAAAAGCCAAGGAGTACAAGTGAGTTTTCAAGTATTATTTAAACACAGGCAAGGTTTGAGACTGTCTAACATGGGGTCGAAGATCGTTCGACAGTTTGGCGCTACAGCGTAAAACGATCTGTCTCCCCTGGTCTTCAGCCTTGTTTGTGGGCCTAGAAGAAATGACTGATCAGTAGACTTCAAGACCCTAGGTTTATTGGGAGGTAGAAGCTCTGATATGTACATTGGTGGTGTATATAGGAGTATAGGAACAGTAGGTAGGAGGTCTATGTAGTTCTGTGCCTACATTACATTTGTCCTACTGTCCTATGTACCAGTGGTTGAGATGGTTCCAGGGGCTCCCCAGCTAAATCATTGATAGTTAGGAACCACATGGACCCTTACAGGTCTGTAACTCTTGACAGTTTACAATATTTGTATTTTGTTCTCTGTCAGAGTTATGGGGGTCCATGGCCTAATGCCTACCAAACTGGGGGTCTTTAAAATATAAAAATTTGAGAACCACTGCGATACACTACTGTTCAGTGCATGCCAGCGTCGTACAACAAAGTATGAATATGGAGTGGAAGGAGGGCTCGTAGCTTTGTAGAGAGAGGCAGGCCCAGATGGCCCTGGAGAGAGGGAGAGAGAGTGCACTTCCAGCCAGTCCTCCAGCATTCCTGTTTAGTTGGCGGATTATATTTTAACATTGGGTGACCTGATAGCTGAGTTGTTTGGGTGCATACACAGGCTCTAATGCCTGATGGCGAGTCCCCAGTTAGATTCCCGGCTGGCCGCACCATTTGCTTCATGTCACTCCGCCACTCTCTCTCTGTGTTTGCTGTCTCTCTACGCTGTACCTCAGTAATAAAGGCTTGAAGAAGCCCAAAAGATAATTGTGGAAAAAAGTCGAATCACTTAAATAATGTTAATCCCTGGAATCCTGCCTGAAATGTATGCCCTGCCCGTGCCCTATAGCCCCTTCCTGATTTCATCTTCTCAAACTGAGTAAGTAAAGGAGAAGAATCACCATGAAGAATGCTCAGGGCTTTGTTCCTTGATTCTAAAGATGTAGCCTATACCTAGGTGACTCAGCAGGGTCTCAGGTTTCCTCACAATCTTTCTAGCCATGCCAACAATTCTGGAAAGTTTACTCCTTAAGGCCCCTTTATTAGAGATGTGTAATTGTGATGCAGAACAATTTGTTGTTTCGATGCAATACAATACGATGCAAACGCCTCGCCTCGTTAGCTTGTTATCTTGCAGCTTGCTAGCGGTGGACTGCGGATCCGGTCTGGGGCTGGAAACGTTGAGTGCGTGTATGTGTGTGTGCAAATAACCAAATACAATAGGCGGGCTCTAGACCGGATCAGAGCACTGAGCACTGCAGTAAATAGAATCCACTCTATACCCAATCTGCAAACTGCAATGTGAATTGAATCTAGTCTACTCCTGTTCATTAACATTAAAGCCAAGACAAGACAACTTCTGTCTATACCTCCGTGCAGGATTATATGATCAAGAACAAAAAATAAGCTTGAATGTTTATTTTTTAAATGACATATTTGAGTTTAGTTTTTTTAATTGAATCATACAGTCAGAAGAAGAGAAAGGGTTCCAAAGGTGGAGCTTTTTACTCTTTGTTGTTGTTGCTTTTTGGGCCCTTTTCTCCCCAAAAAGCTGTCATGTCAATGAATTCCTCCCTACACTCATTTGTGTCTGTGTCACACATATGACAACACACACCCCCAGCCCCCAGCCCGTAGGATTACGTGCAGTGACTATTATTACCCTCCCCCAAACACGGGCCTTTGTGTTCGTATAGACACTCGACAAAACCGGATGCACTGCGGTAGATTCCAACCCACAACCTCCGCTGTGGTGGGCAGGCACTTTACCACTGCGCCACTCGAGCGCTCTTGAGTACATTTATTTTGTCTTTGATACCGTATGTAGTAGCCTAATCAGCAGCTGAGCTAAATTCTATAGGATGTATTTTTGAATTAATTATTATTTTATTTCTTTATTTTATTTTAACGTTTCGTTACTCGGACGATTTAATCGATTATGAAAATAATCTTTCGTTGCAGCCCTACTAGTGAACAATGTGCACTGTGCAGTATGTTCAATCTACTCTCAGGACAGTAAATAGTGTGCAATATCAATTCAGTACACTGCCAGTGGACAATGACAGTAACATACAGTGTGTAGTATCAGCTAGGGTTGGGCTAGCCTGGTAAAGCCCCTCCCTCCGGAAAATCTCATTTCCATTTGATTTCAGGAAGTAGTCTGGCATGATCGCCCATTCTGCAATTTTGGCTGTGGGCTGGAGTTGGGTGGGAGTAATACCGTTGACTGACAACCCCTTCAGCCAATCAGCAGTGTTCCCCTTCAGCCAGTGCATTACCACCTCCAGACTAATGTGACGCAACGGGACTTTTGAGACGGCCATGCCCAAAATCGGTTGCCTTATTCGGATACATGTGTGTCACTGCCCGCCCCTGCCGGTTCTCTGAATTTTTATTTTTAAATAGGCTCCGTCATGATTAATTGACCACATATATGAAGTTAAACAACTAAAACTATCTAGGCAAACGATATCTTCAAAGTAAATTTCGTGCCTCAAAAAATAAGTTTGAGAGCGTTTTAAAACCGAAAGTAAGAAGTAAAGACAACGCACAAAAAACAATGGCTGCCGTTCGTTTTTGGTCGGCTGCACTCAGGCTGCACTCGGTTCCATTCGGGCTCACTCGAACTCGCCACCTGATTGGCCAACTTTCGCTGTCAATCACAGAACGATGAGCGACGACGCTGAGATAGGCTCGTCCATTTGGTGAATGGGCTAGAAACGCCCAGACAAGCCTTCAGGCCAGACTCCTTCCTGAAATCAAATGGAAATTAGATTTTCCGGAGGGAGGGGCTTTACCAGGCTAGGGTTGGGCCATGTCTGCTCAAATTTGACATCACAATGGGCACATCAAAACATTGTGATGGATGATTGTGGATTAGACTGGGATCAATTTTCTTTGCTCACAACAAACTTGTAGACCGGCTATTTTCCCTATTTTTGCACACAACCCTAACCCTATGATATAGGGCTTAGGTGGTTAATCAGTCTAATCAATTTAGTCGTTTATAAGAAAATCTTTACGATTTTTCTTTCGTACTGATTGTATATAAAATTATTTATAAAAACGAAACTACATTTAAAACCAATAACCGTAGTACGGTTATCGGTTCTTAATGTTGTTTTTAATATATTTTTGGTTAATTGCCCAGCCCTAACCCTACGTACATTTTAATTGGCTGCATTATGCCCCATAACAGCAGACCCAGCAAACAGAACACCGCGAAGAAGAAACACACCCAGCACTGTCTCAGTAACACAGTGCTAGGCAGTTTAGCATGTGAAGATTGCAGACTTAAAGCTTAGTAGCTACAACAGTATAAGCTAACAGTAAAGTTGGATGATGACTCGACTCTCGAGACGATGACTCGAGACTCAAGTACCGGAACTACAGCAGAGGGAGAGGTCACAGACGAGGCTAGGCTAGCTAGCACAAAGCCCCCAGGCTGGTTGAATCACCTTGCCCTCTAGTGGATGAAATGGTTGAACCTCAATATAGACAAGGTGAGAGTATGTGAGTAAATTAATGTGTGTCGCTTGCATAGGCGCACATACACATCCATATCCATATGTTAGGGGAATATAAATGGGGCTTTAGTCTGCAATTGAGGTTTCCAAACCATGATGGTAAGGTAAGACGTCTTCAGCCACTTGAATTGAATCTCAATGGCAGTGACTGACAAGATATTCTAATCCTTTCTTTCCCTTCCTCAATGTTACTTGGTATCAATAAACTTGAGCTCCTAGATCAAAACCATTAGTCTGAACTCATCAACAACATCACTTGATATTCTGTGAACTGCAATTGAACCCCATTGAGGTCAGAAGTGGTCTCAGTTTCTGGGAAATCTTGGTTTGTGCTTTACTACAATTACACAGAGGGTGTTGGCTGACCCAAAGACTCCTGATTCCCATCACCTGGATTGACTCTGTGTATTTCTATTTTGGTAAGATCAGCTCAAAAACACAATTTGATTACGCCCACATGGAGGTTACTGACTGGCTCTGTAGGCGGAGATCTGTCTTTAAACAGTGAAACAAATGCTCCTTGCCAGATTCTGCACATTCAATTAAATTGTGTTATTGCTGTTTTTATTGTTTTTATTACTCTACTGCAATAAGTTATTGCCCAGCTCAGGGCAGTGCCTCTGTCTCTTTATTGACTAGCTTTTATCATGCCACTATGACTTTTGCACAGAGATGCTCACAATTATTTGAGCTGCAGTCCAAGTCAAGTCTCGAGTCTTGGAGCTAGAGTCCAAGTCAAAGTCTCGAGTCTTTGAGGGGCAAGTCCAATTTAAGTCTTTGGTCACAAGTCACAAGTGTCTTACAGTTATGAGTGTTCTGTCCGATGCATGCAATCCAATCTGCTTAGATTAAAACAGTGCAAAGCTGCTTTGGAGCCAGAAACTCTGTTTCTAAGCCAATCTTGATAGCTATACAACATTGACACATCACAAAAAGAAATTGAAAAAAAATCAGTAAATCACACAGTTCAATTGTTGATATACACTTCTTTGTTTTTTGTACACCCACAATATTTCAGTTTTCAGTTATTCATTACTATACTGTATGTACCATTACTGTCAAATAACTGAGCCATATTGCTATTGTACACCTTCCATTGCAAATTAATTGCTAAACAGTCAGGGCACCTCAAATTCATTATAAGGAAGAAAAACTCAATTGTGCCACTTTTCCTTCATATGGATGCTATTCAGGCACTATGAGTATGTTGGCCTTCTATTTTCTATGGTGCTTATAACATTCAAATACATAACTAAATTGGTTCATTCAATCAAAGCAGCTCTTATTCAAAGGTGTTTGAGAAAGCATCCGGATTTTCTCTCTGGACACTAGCGGTAGAATCTCCCAGGCTTCTGTGACAGATAGTTGAATGAAATCAGATCTGTGAAAAAAAAGGGCAAGCACTGAGGGAGGTACACAGCCTTCATGCCTTTCGCTCAACAGGGTGCTCACTGGGGCATTTCCTCAGTGGGACTTTTTCAAAAGGGCTTGCACTGCAATTCCAGCTAAGGGCAGTACAGTAGGTCAACTGCCGATAGAGTTACAACCACCCCTTTGTGAAGGTGTCGGACAAATTAGACCTCACAACTGTTTACCCAGTCAAACAGGGACAGCTGCATCTCCCTGCCCTCCGAATGTTATGTAAATATGTTTGTTCATGTTTGTTGTCTAAGAAATAATTATTGAGCAAAGCTTGGAGATCATATACTGACATAAGAACAACTTGAATGTTTAGGCTTTTGCATTCCAGTAATCTTTAACTTTGCTACCATGTCATGAACCAGAACACATGCCGCCTTCCTTATAAAAAATGTTTTGTCTTCACATACACTAGCATCTGCTCAAGCAATTGCTGCCCAAATGATTTTACGGGGGTTCCCAGATGATTAGCTTAATGTACAACATTGTTTTCTCAGTAAACAAACCAACATAATTATAATAAAAGTGTTTAGTGTATAAAGTGACAATTTAAGGACTTTTAAGACCTTTTTAATACCTATAAAATGAACTAATAATGAGACCATTACTGCATCAAAAGTCATCAAAATGGTCAAACATTGGCCAAATTGTCAAAAATTAAGTAAGAAAGAGGCAAAGATGTTGCACATGAACTCTGCAGCCGCACTGAGGCGCTCCAACACAAACACTCTGACATTAAGCTTCACGCAACAAACATCAGCACCACACACAACATTCACCACACTAACGTTCATTGTTGACAAAGTGTTAGCACAGCCGGTTCAGCCATGACAACCACGTTAGCGTTAGCTACATGCTAACGTTGAAAGTGCGTTAGCGTTAGCCGCATGCTAAAGGCTCATGTTAAGCACCCTTGGGAAGTAAGCAGTGAAATACAACGATCGCTATCACAGTAGTGGACATAAACATGTTACATTAGTAGGAGGCTGCAGTGACCTCAAAGTGTTGACAATATGAATGACAGGGCGATTTATTAGAGACATGACAGTGATTGTGCTATCCAGCTGGGCTCGGTGCGTCCGACTGTAATGGCGGCAGCGAGCTATTTGAGGCAGTACTTAATGCTGCTGTCTGGAGACTGCCCTAAGCATGACACGACCAATGAGAGTTAGCGCTTAGGTTGTTGCTAAGATACGGTGTATGGCACAAAGCGTCTCTGCCCCATAGCTTGTAGATCTCGCACACATGATTGGCGTAGCCTGCGTTGCTAGGTCTGCCTTTTGTATAAGCGATTTTGGGCGTATTTGGGCGCGCTTTTGGGGCTCGTTTGCATAGACCACGGCAGCGCTTGTTTCTCGCCCGTTTCACGGATGTGGCACATCCAGGCAGACACACGACCACAACCCACAATTGTCAGCCAAATTGTCAACGGTGCATGTGCAGGTTTGCGGATTGTATATATAGATGTATCAGGTTGGGATCACATCCTGGTGAAATATCTTGCAATGAGTGATGCCTTGTCGCCGATCAGTCAATCGTGCGAGAACCACGATATATATAGCACGATTTCAAGAGAAAAACTTGTGCAATGTGAAATGCTTAACGATCTGTTTACTCGTCGACCATTTCAAATGTCGGACAGTGTGTAGGGGCCCTTAATGTAATGCCTCCACTCCTATACAATTCCAAGTGCTTGTCGGGTTGGGAGTTCCCAATACAAATATGATTATTTTAGGGGGTCATGTCCTTAAAAGTTTGAGAACCACTGATCTATTCTATTCTCTTGTTCGTGGTTTTGGGGAAAGAAACTAAGAAAGTAATTATAAGTGACCCAAGGTCATAGGAACAGCATGTGAATAATGATTTACAACAGAAGAAAATGTTATTCATATTATTAAAAAAGCAAAAGATGAACATGTGGTTTGGAAAATGCTAGACATGCTCACAGGTCTCTATTTCCTGTCAGAATAGGTGCTTCTCATTTTAGTAATTATAGGGTGTGTAAAACACTTAGTTCCTCCATAGCTACCATCTGAGGTAGAAATGTGTTGCCACATACTGGAGTAGGGATTATGTATCATTTGGCCCTGTGTTTTTGTAACTGGGTGTTTGCAATACAAAGAGAATCATCAGAATTCGGGCCTCTCGGAGGCAGTATTGATCTCATCACCCTGGCTGCCACTCCAAAGAGTCTTTTGTGCTTCAGGTTTGTTTGCCCCTGCACGCTCCTTATCATAGGGGGAGACCAGAGCTGCAGATGTGAGTGTTAATTATTTACTTGTGTGTATTCATCACAGTCAGTTGCTTCTAAAGTATTCGGGTACAATCCATTTTCCATTTTTATAACAGTTTCCTGTCTAAGAGAGCTGAGACACAATTAAAAACAAAATCATTATTTTGTTATATTATCTTCTTATGTTTTGGCAAAATATATAAAAGGGTAGAACATTAAAGAGGCTTTGCAACAGTTTTGGAACTTTTTCTGTTTTTTAAATCTACACATTATACCACCCGGTTAGTTTTTAAGCTGTAAGCTTCTCTGTCAAACGGGCAAAAAGAAACAGACTTAACAGACTGTGTGTCACCCCCCATCTCTCTCCCCATTTCCTATCAGCCTACTTTCCTATCAATAAAGGCAGAAAAAGCCCCCCCAAAAAAAAGAAATGGATCACTATTGCGTGCTCTGCAATAGCAGAGCTCGACGATTGACAATCAATTCGGGAGCACACAGACACGCATGTGGTCAGTACCAGATTCAGAACGGTGATGTTATTTAAGTATAAGTTATTTTTTGTATTAGAAGTTTACAGATGTAAGAGTGTGTGAAATTATATTCCGTAACCTACAAACTCCCATTAATTGCTGTTACAAAATAATCGTAAGAGTAGATAAAAAAAGAAAATGTAAAATAACAAAACAACTTTCAAATATACATACAGTGTAAATAAAAAAAATCTATTAAAATAAAGTTGGTGTACCTCAGTCCCTTTTGCAAGTAGCAGTATGACCCTTTTATTTAAATATATTCCTCCATGTATAATAGTAATAATACCAACTGATCATTATTTCAAGGAAATAGGACTGTGCCATTGCCACTTTAAGGACAACAAACCTAGTTATAAGCAAAATGACAAAACCAGTTATCAGGCTTGCTTTTGGTTTATGCCCTGCTCACATTGCAATCTTACATTCTTAATACTGAATCTTATGTCTGATGATCCCCCATTATTTATAAAATCTTGTATTTTGACAATACAAGGCAAATACAAGCTAAATTTATCATCTCCAATGCTGCTCCAATGTGGCCCTCGATCATCTATGACGTATGACTCAAGTCAAGGTTTCTGCCCAATTCTAGACCAATTGACTTCCATTATAAAATGTATGTAAAATATTCCAAAACATACAGTATGTGTGTGCACAAGAAACTGGCGCTGACAGGTCCAGTGGTTTGCAAGATTAGCTCCGGACACAAACATGCTCAGACGCACACACACACACACACACACACACACACACACACACACACACACACATCCTCTTATAGATGGCTAGCCTCCTGCAGAGCCACGCCATAAGACCCTGTCTTGTATAATGGGTCACAGACATTCGTCCATTCTAGTAAACTAGTTTGTGACAGTTAATGAGGGTCGGCACTCAGCCAGAAATTAGCATCCCTATTTGCTGTAACATTACTATGATAATGCATAGTATTTGCCTAACTCTTGTCTGTTTTCCCCTCAGGGCAAAATGTGGCTAAATGGCAAAGGTACGTGTAGACCGTAAGGATTCTCCAGCCCTTGTTCCAGCGCCCCAACCGTCTGAGAGGGTGTCAAACCTCACTGAGGCAAACCTGGGCCGCTGGCACTAAAATGTCCCTAAGTGGTGGCACTGCAGGCGGGAAAGGTGTGGACTCTAATGCGGTGGACACTTATGACAGCGGGGATGAGTGGGATATCGGTGTTGGCAATCTGATTATCGACCTTGACGCTGATTTAGAAAAGGACAAACTTGAGATGTCTGGCACAAAAGACGGCATGGCAACACCACCCGGTGCAGTTGCAGCGTTGCCTGACAACATCAGGTTTGTTAGTCCTGTGTCTGGCCCTCAAGTTAAGGAAAGCAAATCAAAATCTAAACGCAACAAGAACTCTAAAGACAATAGTAGCAAAGCCTCTGCTGGAGATGGGGCCAAAAAAGAATCTACAGGACGGGCTCAAGGAGAGTCTACAGGATCACCAGCTAGTGCCGGAGTCACTGGCAACAATTCCACTTCTGGGAAGAACTTAGAAAAAGGGGGAAAATCCTCCAGAGGAATCCTGAGTGGTAAAAAAGACAAAGAAGGAGCTACTGGGAAAAATAAGAAGGAAAAAACTGACGGAGGTCCGGTTGTGGCAATACCTGCCGCAGAGAAGGATGTAGTGACTCAAGCCCAAGTCGTTTTGGGGAGTAGCCGTAATGCATCTTTTGAAAATGCACAATCAACAGACTTGACAGGAGCCGATCAAATGGGGAATATTGCACTTGAACCTGTTGGAATAGTACCAGCACTGACCACGAAAACGGAACCAGAGGAGTTAGAAAATAGCAATAATGATTGCAGAACATTAAAAAAGGTGAAAAACGAGAAGGTAAGTTTCTCTTCTTACTAAATGTTACTTGCTTGAAGTTTTTTGTTTTGGCCTGTTAATCTCAAATTCAACAGGCCAACCCCCCCTCCCCTCAAAACAAAACAAAAAAAACGTGTATGTGTATATGGGGTAGGGCCGAACTGGCACTGATGTTCATGCTGGTATTGAGTCAATAACTAAATCTGTGTACCACAATAGCATGTGATGTGTGACATGTTATGTATCTGTACCGTGTGTGTGTGTGTGTGTGAATGGTTGAACGTGAAATACATTGTAAATGTTTTCAATGGTCAGAAAGACACTAGTATACAACTATATAATACTAAGCCATTTTGCCTATGTTACCTGCATACAACATAACAAAAACCATATTGATGCATTTTATTACATTTTTATACCAGGAATATTAAGAATTGAAAATGAACAAAATGGGTCACATCATGTCTGTGTTGACAAAGCTTAAGAAATGTCACCCTTGTTTCATCTGCCTGGACATCTGCGAAATGCACATCCTAGTTGATTAACTGATGGCAGTGTTTTTCGCAGCCCTCAGAGACGTTGAAAGGCTGGCCTTGTCATACAAAACAATACACGAAGACTTACTAAACTGTTCACCCACACATATCTTGTTCACTCACACTTATCTTGTTCACTCGTCGAGTTGATATATCAGTGTGTCTATTGTGTGCCCCAGAGCAGCCTTTTCATCCTCTCTCTGTATAAAAGACAGCAGTCTAGGGAGGTGCTGGGGACTGTTTTGTCTGTCATCGTGTTCCATTCTTAATCCCACAAGCCCCAGCAGTGCCTGTTGGAGCAGGGTGGGGGAGGGAGCTAGCTAGGGCAAACCACGATTCTGTCGTTTTTTCCTGCTTCTCTGGAAGTGGAGTGGGGGAAGGGCTGTTGAAGAAGCCTGTTTGATTCCTTAAGTCTGGGATATCCTGCCAGGAATGCAAGCTGCAGTCTCTCCATGGATCGCCTGAATGTGGAAGGAAATTTAAGGACAAGAGGCTTAGTAATGACTTTGGCGGAAAAGTCTATCTTGGCCTGGTTGAAAACGATAGGGTTGACCATAGCCATCTTAATCACATTTTCCAGGCATTGACACTAGGCAGAAATTATGATATCAATACCTGCAATTTATTATGACTGGATTTGTATATTTAATTTATACACAACCAAGTCAATGCCTAGTTTAGTTTGAGATTGCTACAGTTAGTATTATTATTATTAATATTATGATTAATATTATTATTATTTACACGTTGGTTCCCAAAGAAATTGTGAAATAAATCCACATCAGTAGGAATTATACAACCGGATGGGGAAGGAACTTATTATGTTAGGAAGTGTGGAAGCCATCTGTCATGTCAGGACTTGACTATTAACTTGACATTATTATTTTTAGAGTGGTCCCAAGAGCCATATTACCTATATTTCTTGGTAAAGATGACTCACTAACACTTATCCTCTGATTGTTTGCTGCAGTGTACCTACATTGTCTCTGTCCTTAGTTAGAGCTCCCCAAAGCATTGGCTCTTGATTCTGAATAAATCATCTCCGTTCCCTAGCCACTCCACCCCATCCCACCCCCCAGACTGTGTCTCAGTCTCACTCTCCCTCTTCTGATTATACAAGCCTGGAGGAGTAAGGAATTCATCAGCTGCCTCAATGTGCTGCTGGCCTTGACGAATGGAGCAGCTCTCATGGAAAATTACATTGGCAATGTCAGTTCAAAAGGGGAAGGAGAGAAAAAAAGGCTGTGCTTGAGAGTGAAAGAGCATGGCCACCACTCAGCACAGTTGCTGATGTGCAGTTTGGGGATTGAAGGGGTCTCATGAGAGCTAGCTTGATTTCTTTCACTTGCCTGTGCCGAACTGACTGTTGCTATTGTGTTACAGCTCATTCCTTTTAAGTAGCGCCAGAGCTTTTAAAGGCGCTGGAAGAGAAGGCGGAGTATGACCTTATTTTGTGAGGGGAAGCCAATTACATAGATGTGGTTCCACTGTCTGCTAAATTAGTCTGTTATTTGGTGAGTCCATGTGCAAGTAAAGAGATGGTCTGCTTGCGTGCTAATGAAGGTCACTCTGTTTAGAAATTAGCAAAACCGTTAGTGTGTCGAACATGTAACAGCAACATCTCCGATTGAATTCCAACTCCATCTCTGCTCTCACTTTCCTGTCATTCTATTCACGCTGTCCCCAAAGAATCAAATAAAAATGCAAAAAGATAATTGTATTTATATATTTTCGGTTCAACAGAAAAACAGCTCAAAGAAGAATTTCATTCTTAAAGGGGAATTTGGCAGATGAATGTGAATTCTATTATTTATATTGTGAGGACATGTGAAAACCTGACATAACATAAAGCATTCCCAATGCATTATTTGTCAGGAGCTTACGCTAGAAAATCACCCCAATCTCATAGAAACATCATCAACACGCCCACTCGCTCGCTGTGAATATTCACACAACAGACATTTCACAGACTTGGTACTAGGGAGCTGGCAAGTCCATTGCATGCCCAGTCCACCTGGTTTGGACATTTACGTTCTCACATACAGCCCCTCCGGTTAATGTCTAGATAAGTTCAGAGTTGCAGTGCATGTGTGAAATCAATAATCAATCAAGAAGAATCTAGAAGGGTTTTATTTGTCACTTACCTTTACAAGTACAAGCAGTAAAATGTTGATGGGACCTGTTCTGCTGAACTGTGCTGCTAACATAACAGGACAACACAATATCTTTTAGCAGCATATGTCAAAAATGTGCAAGAGCAGAGACATAATATATCCTATATCTGTGTAGCTTTAGCAACCGTATCAAATGTGCAAAAGAAGCAGAAAGCACACACAGTATATTCATCAAAAAAGAGAAGTCACAAGTTGTTGATATCACTTGTCTGTTTACACGTGCAAGCATGTCTTGTTATTTGTGAAAGAAGCTATAGATTCTCTCCACCGTGGATAGCATAATGTGAGACAGCAGAGTTGTCTTAGTCTCATACTATTAATGGGCAAGAGAGTCCATATAACAATTTTGCTGTCACCATATAGGCCTACTGTACATGCTAATGTATAAGCTCTTATGGACAAAACTATAATATGTAGTTCACTAAATATAATATTTTTAAAACATTGCTGCAGCTCTATTTAGATTTTTCCCTACAGAAGTCTAAAACAGAAATGAAATGTGTCAAATTTCACTCAGCCAAAACATATGTCCGTAATCATCACTTTAATCATTTCACTGTGTGCAACAACATTTTTAAATATAGTTAAAAATACGTATAACGCTCATTTCCACTTGCTCCCAGTGGGCCAAAGTAAAGTAAATCCATGAATATCTTCCACATAATGTGATATTGTAAATTTTGTGTGATATTTTTCTTTTTTTATGAATTAATAATCTCATCCACCGTCTCACTGTCCCTCCATATTTGGGCAAGACTGTGGTGGACAGTAACGAAACACATTTACTTGAGTATCGATTCTCTGTATTTGTATTTTTGGATACTTTGGACTTTCACTCCACCACCAAAAGTGCAATAAATATTGCACTTTTGATTCCACAAAATTTCTAGGAATGGAAAAACTACATTATGAATTAATCACTTCAGCCCTATTTCAAATATAGTGAAAATAGCTGATATACAAGCTCAAAAAGCATTGCAATGCAAAGCATTGTGAGCTTGTATATTTTCACTACTTTTTTATATTTTTAGAAAAATAAAAAATCTTTGAATTTCTTTGGAAAATGTCTAAATTTCAATACAGCAATGCCTTGATATTAAATATATATTATAATATTAAAACGTGCAGATGGCAGTTGTTTGTCAATAGCGCTCGCTGTATTGCAATATTGTAGTTATTGCGACAGCCCTATTTACAACTCTTAATTAAAGCCAGTGTTCCTAGTCTACTTTTTTATTAGTGCTAACCTATGTGCTGCACATAAGTTAGCACTAATAAAAAATATTGCACTTAGTCTTCATTCATGAGCAGCTATCAATATTGTACTCTGAAGTTATTTACAAGTTATTCACCCACCAAAGCAGAACATCTTGAAATATTTGCATTATGACTGTAACATTGAGAAATATATCTGTCAACAAAATATTTTGTTTCCAATTCAGTTGGCTGATATGCTCAGCAGAAGGTAATGCGTTTCTGAATTTCATACCCCAGGACACTGTGTGCAATGAACCACATATTAGTTGGGCTGAGTAGTACGGTAGAAGGAAAAGATGATAGAGATGAAAACGTAATCACAGCAGTATTTTCCCTCAGTGTGTCGCAGCCTTTTGCCTACTGGTAAAACGGGTAATTACTGGATCCATTTTCTGTAATGACAACCATTTTGCTCAACTTTATTTTATTTTTATTTTTATTTTTTTAATACTTTTTTTATTGGAATTTTTTGTAACATGATAAACACATCAGAGTAAAAACAACTATAAAATATAAAACAAGAAAAGACAATGACAGATAATTTGGTATGAATTCAAATAAAATATACAACATAAAAAAACAACAACAAACAGTTATACAGATACAAACAAAAAAAGAACAACAACAGACACTCTTGCCCTCATACTCTCTCTGCACAGATCTTTTGTAAAAAATTGTAAGAAAAATATTTTTTTTAAAGTGAACTATTACGTAGGAGGGCCATTTTGATGATTATGCGGTAAATTCTGCGATCGCATAATCGCATTTTTCTGGAGGGTCTAACTAGTCAGTTTGACCGTAGGCCCTCTGACTCCCAATACTGCTGTCAGTGGATCTGGGTCAAAAGGTTTTTTAACAATGTCTGACAGTGATTTTAAATATATTCAGCCAATATGACGTTAATTTTGTGCAGTGCCAGAACATATGAGCTAAAGTGTCAACTTTATTTCTGTAGGACATAAAACCACTATGCTATCCTTCCCGTCTTGCCTTAAACTGTAAGGAATGACACGTAAAAAAGTAGCATTGATTTTGACAACCCAGTGTTGAGTCGTACCTGTGTAAAAATGTGATCAAGCATTTGGTTTGTTTGTGTGGACTCGCAGTGTATTTCAAGTAGATCAAGGGCGGTAATTTTCTTCTGTGGGTTCGTGGCTGCAGTGATTCCTGTGTTGCTGCCTCTGCCTGTTTGAAACACTCACCCTCAGGGAGCTCTCACTACTCTAGAAATAAAAATGACACTAATTGTTTTCCACATCTGTCTCTTCACAATAACATAAAACATTTTGAGAAGCACAAAACACACAAAAAAGGCAGCTTTATATTTACAGAAAAAGATAGTTCAAGGACTACATACCATCTCTAATTTCATACTGATTAGGGATCAACATATAGCCCACACTCGGTGACAACATAATTATCTCCGCCAGGCAGGAAGGTTTGGAGACAAAGATTATGTTTTAGCCTGTGTGTGTGTGTGTGTGTCTGTCTGTCTGTCTGACTGTGTCTAGCTAATCTATTAATACATAATGATAAAAAAGTAGAAACTGCTGGACCAATCAGCACACTGCCAGTAGGGCAAGGAAGACACTTTACATTTAGGTCTCTTAACTCTTGACGCAACTCCCCTATAGGCCATATAATTTTTTTACCACAGTGAAAAAGCAACATGTCCTGGCAGTTAAAGACCTGGAACACCAATACGTTGTTATACCTTTCAAGCCAAAACGTGAATTGCTCTGTTGTAGAGCCACCAATTTTAAAAGTTGGGCCAGGAGTTCGTCCTTGGCCTACTGGGAGTGTACGTGCAAAGTTTCACACCGATCGATCCAACTGGAGTGCTGGAGATTAGCAGCTCACAGACACACGGCTGGACGAACAGAGGCGAAAACATGCAGTTTCCACTTTGTTGAAGACAATAAAATGTATTAGTGATCACTCAGACAGAGATCATCCTGGTTAAGGGAGCAGAGACTCACACCATATATACATAACTAGCTAAATCGATATGCCTACAGTTATGTGTCAGACCCAGAACATGTTGCTTTAGGCCAAACAGCATTTAATTCATAAACTTTTTAGAGACGGACAATATTTAAAGGTCCTGAGGGTGATTTAATATAATTCCTGGGTGATTACACTATTGGAATATTTTTTAATAGATGAAGGCCTCAGCATTGTCAAGTTCACTGATTGTAATTTATTTTCTAAAAACAAAACAAAACTTGAGATTACTGATTGTTACATGCAGGAAGACAAACTAATGGATTGGAATGGAGGTCATCATACAGATTGGGGTTGTTTGTTATTGTATAAAGTTATAAAACTCTGTAGGGCCATTCACTTAGCAGTCATTAACAAGTGAACCCTGTGCCCAAACCCCAAGGCTTACCATTTGGTTCATAAATGAGAGTGAATGCTGTGTCACTATATTTATGTCGCTTTTCCATAAATAGTCTCAGATCACCACACCTCTACTCTGCTTCGTTTTAATAGATCTCATGGTATGGTGTTTTTTTCCCAATCAGCGGAATCTCCTCCTGTCATGTCACAGTCACTCTCTCTCTCTCTCTCTCTCTCTCTCTCTCTCTCTCTCTCTCTCTCTCTCTCTCTCTCTCTCTCTCTCTCTCTCTCTCTCTCTCTCTCTCTCTCTCTCTCTCTCTCTCTCTCTCTCTCTCTCTCTCTCTCTCTCTCTCTCTCTCACACACCTAGTATTGGTGGGGACAATCCGATTGACAAGAACTCTCTGACAGTCTGATGTCAAAATATAACTGGCATACTATAACTGCTGTTGTGGTATTCACGTTGTTGTGGTATTCAACTGCTGTTGTGGTATTACTTGTGCATTGTAAGGGTTGCATTATTGGGGCTCCCCTAAGTTTTGGGGAGCTCTTTGGAGCCCCAAAGAAATTCTGTTGAAATACTCAGGTTCCTTTGGATCCTATTTGATAATTTGTCATTGTCAGTTAGCTGTAGTGTGTAGTGGTCAGCCTGCCCTACACATACTGCAACCTTATTGCTATCAGCATATGCCCTTAATCCATGAGTCAATGGCCCTGTTTGTAATTTTCTTCTGAATGTGTTGCAATAAACTTCCAACTTTCACACAGCTTGTTACGGTACCTATAAACATTCCTGCTCCATGCTGGGTGTTCACAGACCATTTTGTGTGACTTTGACAGAAATGGTGTTATAACTCTCACACTGAAGCTGACATGCCATCATTAGCAGCGATGTTGCTAGGTACGCGTCCTCTGAAGTATTAAAATCCGAAAGGACGCAGTTCACTCACACTGCTATATTGTGAGCAGCAAATCCATGTTGAACTCAAAGAAATAAACAAAAGAAACCGTGCTATTGCTGCACTGACATTCCAGCGGTTTTTAATCTTTAATAAGTGAGCCTAGATGGTGTAAAGCGTCCAAATAACATTAAACTATTATCTGTCTTTATCTCCACGAGGCTGACAGGCCAGGAGGCGGAGATTGTTTTTGCAAACCACTGGACTGATCAGCATCAAACTTTGCATGCACACTCCCAGTAGGCCAAGGCAGATTTAAAAATGTTCAAATCAGCCTCATGGTGGCGCTATACCAGGCCGATTTACTTTGGCCTATATCTCTTGAACAGTAGGTCCTACAATCAAAGATTTTCCCCTGGAGTCCTGAAATCATGACGCAACTCCCATATATACCAGATTGAATGTTTGTAAACAAACGGGTATTTCTAGGTAGAATGTCTATGGCTATTTACGCCTTAAGTGTGCAGAACATTAGCAATGTCTAGTTTGTCAACCTGTGGATATTTAGAACAAAATAATATTTCTGATATAACAATATCACAAGTGTTCCATTCTTTCGAAAAGGTTAATGAATAATACCGCTCCAATGCAACGCTGCTGGCGTTATCTACCCGGAAATACATTTTTGGTTGTGGTGATGTCATGATGAGTCTATAGGCAACCATGACATAATTTTACGCCTAACTTGATTTTCCATTTTCTTTGGGCCTGATTCACTTGTTTATGCCCAGATTTTCTACTTAAGAGCTTTTACGCGAATTCCCACGTTACAAGTCTGATTCATCAATCTTTTTTTGTCCGTGAGTTTTAACGGATGTCCGCTCTTTCTCACGTCTGCTCGGAGGTAGACTTGCATGGAACCAAAGCTTGCGTTTATTGCCCTGCCCTGCCCTTAGCAACACTTAGCAATGATAGGCTACCAGCTAGTGTCAGTTGTGGCTAGTGTAGTGGTTCGCGCTAACTCCCCCTTGATAGCATGCTGTTAAGTTATTCTACCTCTGAACTCCGACTGATTCTACCAACCACTCCAGAATATACAGTATCGTGAACATTAACCTTAAACTTTCATCACCAGGATTCCCGCTGTACATTGTGAAAACCCTTGTTTCTACTTACTGCTCAGTGCTTATATCCAGTTGAGAGCCTGCCTACTTTATCTGGTAATTTGCGCACAGACCATTTTTAAAAACATAATATAGAATATATTGTATTATATTCTGACTAAATAGCCTATTTTGCCATAATGTAGTAATTTAAAAAATTATAATAGATCCGAACCTTGCAATTGAGATCCGAATGCCAATTTAACGATAAAACTTTTGGACGTTCACGGCCATCCCTAATACTGTATATATACCCAACCATGTGAAACAGTGAAACACAGCCACAAAACGTACATTAACAATTAATGTGAATGTAGGCTACAGGGATAAATAACGTTACAGGCTAGTCCGGCAAAAAGCAATCACAGATCTATCAAACAAAGCCCTGTCATGCATTGTCTTTCCCTCTGTCTGTCTTTGTACAAGGCATGTTGATGTGTGCCTGGATCAGTATGCTATGAGGGAGGCATGCGGGGGGAAGGGAGAAAAGGCTTGTACAACTAATTCAGCTCATGAAAGACTTATGCAGCAAGAGCAGCTGTCTTCCATTGTCAGCCTGCAAATTTCCAGCGCGCCTCATTTGGCCTCTCAATGCGTGAGTAGCAAGAAGGCGAGGGAAGGGAGGACAGAGGGGGAAACAAACAAAAATGCGGTGGAGAGAGAAGGGAAAAATCGAGTTTCACAGCTTTAATTGCCCAAAGTTGATATGGGGCCTACTTCTATTTTTCTATTTAAAAACCAGAGTGGGTGTGTGGTTTGACTATGGTCTAATAATAAACCATGAATCTATTCAGACCCAGTGTGCAGGGAAGGAAGAAGGGCTCTGCTGTGGTGAGAATGGAGAGGGCACATGAGGGGTAAGAGGTGCAGGGGTAAAGAAACAAGATTATGGGCTTGGAGCTGGGGGTGGGGGGAACAGGGTTATGAATGGATAGAGTCTTTAACCCCCAGCACACTGAATAGTTTGTCCCAGGCTGCTTCAGCTGTATGTGGAATGAGAGGAGAATGCTGGCTGAAAGTTCCAGAATTCCTGAATCCTTGAGGCATGTGGTCTGATTAGCAGAACAAAACCCACACAGCGGGAGGAGCAGACATGGCTTCTCTCCCCCCTTGCCTGGACTTTACTGCAAGTTAGGGAAGTGCTGGCTCAAAGCTTGTTACCAAGTGTGTGTTATACTATATTGCTCTATTAGAACTAGCTCTGTAAAGATGGCTCACTATTGAGCAAAGGATTTTCTCAAGCTTGGCCACATTTTGCTGTTGTTATTAATTCAAATATGCCTTTGTTTTTGTTTGACCAGATTATTGTAATGACACATATACTCACTCTACAAGATATGCTGTTGATGGTCATATTATTGTACCTAGCTCAAAGACAAACTCAATGAAAAAAGCAGTAATTTATAGAGCCATAGTTTAGTGGAATAATTTACCACTTGACATTTGTCTAATAAAAAATAAATCATCCTTTAAGAAACGCACAAGTACAGAGGCATTTACTGGAATGCAGATGACTATAGTTGAAGGAATAACTTTAAACAAAATTTAAATGTATTTTTGTCTCCGCCAGGCCGAAAGGCATGGCAAGAGAGTATGTTTTGCACCCTGTCCGTCCGTCCGTCCGTCCGTCTGTCTGTCCGTCCGTCCGTCCGTGAACAGGTAATCTCCGGCACCGTTGGCTTAATCGCAGCGAAACTGTGCACACACACTCCCTGGATGCCAATTCAGAACCTTTGCCCCAAATTTACACGAAACTTGGCTTTCAGATTTTTCATATTCCATCCTGATTGGCTAAAAATGGCTTCCAAAGTTTGCAGGAGTGCTCCGTTTTGAACAAAATGCCTCAAATCATGAACACAGCTTGCAATTTCCGTGAAATTTTGCGCGCACATTCCCACTATGCCGAGGAAGAAATGCCACTTGAACATTTTCAAATCAGCCTCATGGTGGCGCTATAACATGCCGATTACCGTTTTTACCCATAACTGCACTGATCTGTGTAAAACGTTGTCTGTGCACTCCCTAGAGGTCAGGGAAAAACCTTTGCCCTGCATTTTTCACATCTGCCTTTTATAGCGCCACCAGGAGGCCGACTTATATAAAACAATTTTTTTGATATTACTCCTTCACATTTTATCAATTTCACGCAATTCAGTAGACATCTAGACTCTATAGTCATGTGATCAAGACGGATCTGTTAGATTTTTCATATTCCATCCTCATTGGCTAAGATTGACATCTAAAGTTTGCAGGAGTGGCCCGTTTTGAACAAAATGTTGCAAATCATGAACGCAGCGTCCGATTGCGGTGAAACTTCGCACTCACATTTGCACTACGTTGACGAACAAATGCCACCCTTTCAAAATTGCCCTATTATAGCGCCACCAGGAGGCCAACTTATATAAAACGATTTTTTAAATATTACTCCGTTAGATTTTATCCAAACATCACGCAAATCGGTACACATGATCTCTATAGTCAACTGATCAAGACGGATCCGTCCGATCCGCCTGATTTTTCACATTCCAGCCTGATTGGCGAATTCCGATCATTGCTGCCCCACACTATCCTACCTGACCTGGCGGAGACCTGTGCTCCGAGGAGCACTTTTTCTTGTTGTAGTTTTTTTATGTGTTTTGTAATATGTTTTTGTGTGGAACCCAGTAAGACTAGCTGATTGCAATGGCATCAGCTAATGGGGATCCTTTTCAAATAAACAAATACTTATAAAAGTGTTTGTAGGTAACGTTTCTTGATTTCTTCCAGTCTTCATTGTGCCTTCTCTTGTGTTTGCTCTCTAAAAAAAAATTCAGATCTGTTATCTTATTGTTTGTGCTATAGCAACCCCTTACATCTGGCCATTGCTTCCGAGTGTATCTGAGTCCATGGCCGAATAAAAATCTATATTCATTGTATAGCCACTAGTGTGCTAAAGTAAGTTTTCAGGGTTTTTACAGTATATAGTTATCAGCAAAGTTGTTTGGTACAGATGACTATTATTTTGCCCTCAGTTGTACAATACTCTTACAGTGTCTCTTTTTAGCTTCCTGTGGGGTTTAGCTTTTTAGCTTCCTGTGTACAGTAGGTTCCTGTGCCAGGCCTAGGCTACACATCTGACAATACTGCTCTTTTTACCAGGTTGCTTGCAGCCTGGTCTAGGAATAGACTGATCAACTACTGAACACTTTCTCAACACTTTCTAAACACTTTCTAGCGACCTTTTCATCATTGGCTGTCCTTTACTCCTTTAAGCCAATGGGGAGACTTCCCCGTTTTGCCTGTCCTTTAAGCCAATGGGGAGACGGGCCGTCCTCCCATGCTATGGGATCATAACCTTACGCCCTCCCCTGTCTCTCTTCTCCCCCTCTCTAATTCACTCAGCTGGGGCTGACGAGCGTGTATCGTTGCTCGGCCGTCAGCGCTGCTTAATGTCGCTCGTTAATTCATTTGCTCCAGGTGTGTAAGCTGAGAAGCTCATTTAAGTGGGCATTGGGCAACAGTCTAACCTCCGCGACCGTTTTGGTTGACAAAGATAGCAGTAGTTGAGCCCCGTTTGGTTGCTACTGAACATGCTAATGAGTGCTAACAACAAATGTATGCTAACACACACACACACACACACACACACACACACACACGCTCACAGAGAGAAGCAGCTGGTAGCGTTTGATCGGGGCAAAAAAAGCAACCTGGTATAATATGACTGTGCAGTCATCATTTCTTGTTGTACAATATCTTGCATAATAGGGCAACGGGTGCTGTGATTGGAGGCTTTTTTAGTTGACTGTGCCTATAAATGATAGTAAATTGTGTGTGGCTCATTAAAAGATAATGGAAATTTATAAGTAGGCTATAATTAAAAATGATCAAGAAACTGATTGCAGTGATGTTGCTAGCTATGCATTCTGTGTCACACATTAACATCTGAAAGGAGACCGTAAACTCATTATTGGCACATCCAGGGGATGTACCCTATTTCTTCTTTTTATAGTACTATTTTGAGAACAGCAAATCTGCTTTGAAATCATAGCAATAACCAAAAAGTTGTTGTTACTGACAAAAACAAAATGATAACCCCCCAACACACACTGATTTGGTGCTTCCTCCGCAGACAGACAGATACAGATATAGATAGTTTTTTTGGTTCTCGGAGACCGTTAGTCAGATACATTGTCACTTGACACTGCACACCCCCGGGTTACATGGGATACACATGTCAAGTTTGAGGCCATTTGGTCGGACAGCGCCGAGTTATTCCCAAGACAGAGAGACACACACACTCACTCACTCACTCACTCACACACATACACACACACCAGAGTGTTAAAAAATATATATATATGTTATTGTAATCAACATTCTCCAAGATGATATTAGGTCAGCCAATTTGATTGTAATCAACATTCTCCAACAGTGGGCACTCAGGTGGTGCAGGGACAAAAGTACCTGCCCACCACCGCAGAGGTTAGTGTAATCCCTGGCCTCGTTTTGGGGAGGGAAGCCCGGCGGGAGGGTGATCTCGTACTCGTATGAGCTGGGGGTGGCGCATGTCAACAGGGTGGTGCTACATCTTCCTTCTGGGGGCTCCTCACTGGCAGGTAGGATGGTTGTGCTACGTCCTCCTGGTGGGGGCTGCTCACTGGCAGGTGAGCCAGTAGGGTACAACAGAATTGGCAACACAATATTAACGTTAAAGGTATCATGACATTCATTTTCACTTTTTTTATTTTCAATGTTTTATTTGGGGTTATATGACCTCAATTACACCCAAAAAACCTGAACTTAGAACATTCAGTGGATTTTCTGTGGTCTGGGGTTTTCTGAATAATTAGGCTGAAAAGTAATCTGAGCTTGGCCCTTCGACAGTGAGGTCACAGTCGAATAATCCCGCCCACTCTCCTCCTCGCCCCTCCCCTCCCCTATCCTTTCCTTTGGGGGGGGCGGAGCAAAGGCGATGATTGACAGGCAAAATCCCTCACCAGCGACACCCGCAGGCAAAGATTTCTTTTTTCATTGCAGTTGAAAAGGCTTTAGAAATGTGAGAGAAAAACACCTGCCATGAATCACTGGAGTGGAATTTTCACTTAAAACTTTTTGTACACTTTTGAAGGACCAGGACAAAGACTTTGAATGTGGTGTAAAAGTGAATGTCATGAAAGCTTTAAGCCTACTTTATCCTGTTGGATAAACATATCATACCCAATGTTGCTGGCTGCCACGGAATCTAATTCATATTAGATTAGGAAGTTATTGTTAGTTTATTAGGAAGTTGTTGTTGGTTTATCTTTAACAGAATTTTAAAATTATTCACAAAGAATCAGTAAAAATGTGAAGGAGACTGCCTAAAAACCCTTCAGGGGCTTGAGAAGTCAAGTGGCATTCTCTGGGAATGTTTGTACATTAAATTGTAGGATAAAATTACATCAATGTGGAATAACACCTATTACAAATAAAACATGAATAGACATGTCATACATATCAAAAATAATAATAATATGGATAATATACCAAAGAAAAGAAACAACAAAAGCATATTGCAACAATAAAAGTAATTGGCACAAAAACAAAACCTCTGGGGGAAATATTTAATGGATCCAGGTTAATTAGCCAGACCATATGGGAAGTATTTGGTGGATAAGAGAAGCGATTTCAAATCCTTCTTGAATTGGTGATAAGACAACTCCAGTAGATGTAATGGCAGAGAATTCCATATTTTAAACCCTCTGTAGCCTATATTAAACTGAGTTTGAGACATACAGGGTGGGTTTGAGGAGACTTGACCTCAGTTGACCTCAGGTTCTCCCCAATGAGCCATGAACAAATAGACCAATTGATAAACACTGAGGACACCTAATCGGATAAATAAAGGCTAGTTTCTGAAGACGGTATATGGGCTCAAGTTTGGTCTGAGTACTAGCCAAGACAATATTACAATAATTAGTATACGTATAAATCATAGAATAATATTACATAGTGACTACCTCAGTGCTGATCAAATGACGGGTTTTAGGTAGGATATGTAATATGTGGTTCCCAGGATATCGATTCATCAAGCATAATGCCAAGGAATCGTGTGGAACACATATTAGTTATTAGGGATGTTATTAATCAATCTATTTTAGATGAGTTGTAAAACATATGCGGTTTAAGGCCAAAACATATGAATTATGTTATTTTAATGTTGCGTGATATAATTTATTGGACCGAAACCAAATGGTCCAAGTTTTTCATTTAAGACCATTTATAATGGTTTCAGGATCTTTGAGAGTAGAGGACGCTTGTGTCATCTGCAAATAACATTTTAGACGGTTTATCTGAGACATTTGGAAGGTCTTTACAAGAATAACAAAGGCCCAAGAGTTGAGCCTTGAGGGACACCGCATTGCATTTGAAGAAGAGGAGAATTGGTTCCATTATAGGATACAAACTGCTGTCTGTCTTTAAGGTAACTCTTGAACCAGAGGAGTGCATTGTTTTTTACTCCAACTAGTCCATACCCGTTGGGGATATGAGCATCGTTTTCATAGACCTGCTTACTTATTCCTCTGGCAAAATGTGGGAACACTGATCCCAATCCCATAGCCTGGGGGACCATGACAACAGATGGGCATGCGCAGTAACGCATAGATATAGAAACCTAGATACCTCATTGGCCTCTGCAGTTCGTTGGAGCGACCTGTCTCCACCATTTTAGAGGAGGCACGCTGCCACTCAAAGTGACTACTGGCCAATCACAGCACGCTGACCACTGGCCAATCACAGCGCGTCTAACTGACTAGTTGCTGCGCGGCTGCCTCTTAAAGGGTTTAATGGCTGGGTTACGAAAAGACACACCCCCACCTGCCTCTGTTTGGCCTACCGAACGCCCCCTTCTGTGACACACGCGGAAGCTTGCCTCCTCTAAAATGGTGCCCGAGATACAGATGCCTCAGAGCCGAAGGAGGCGTCTACCTTTATATGTCTATGCAGTAACGGCGCAAAATATGGAAACACTGATCCCAATCCCATAGCCTGGGGGACCATGTAGAGTTAGACAGTGTTTCCAAAAAAGGCTAATAAACAGCTTGAATTTGGGTAAAGTGAAAAACAGGCTTCCTCACGGTGGGCATTTGCTAATGATGAATGGCCATGTGCAAGTGCAGAGCAATTGCTTCAGCCACTGAGGAGAACCAAGCACTTCAGACAGACTGACAGACTGACATTCAGTTAATTATATGTAGGATAGGAGACAGTTTCTGAAGGAGAATATGGTGATTGACCTGGTAAATCCCCCCAAAATACCTGTAGTGTTTTACAGGTATTTTATCTCTAGCTTTATATATACTAGCCCATACCCGGTCGGCCGGTCGGTCGACCCAAGACGGACACCAAGACGGACGGTACTCCAATTATATAGTAGGATATATATATATATATATATATATATATATATATATATTTTTTTTTTTATGATTAGAGTCACATGCTGAGGAGTTGTTTCTTCAGCCTCTTCTTAAACGCATGAACAACACTACTTGATGTAATGTCTCCAACAACCGCAGGCTGTTCCATGTTGTTATAGCATAGTGGAGAAAGCCCCCATCAAGTCATTTGGTGTTTGACTTGGGGAGTGTCAGGGCGTGGCTTGGTTGTACCCTCCGGGTGATTCCACCTGGGATGTGAGCTCGGGGTAGCAGTACTAAGTGTAGCCTATAGTGCCATATATGTTGAATGCTTCTTACTGAACCCGTCCTGGCGGGATTGTGGTTGCTGGGTGGAATCCTGGAGGCCAGATTAGGACCAATTTCTGGAGAAAAAAAGATTGTCAATTTCTGTGGGTCAGAAATAAGCCCCCCATCAGCCTCAAATTCTTTTATTTTTGTTCAGAATACTATTAATTGTTCTCCAAAGGAGAGTCATGTTATTTTTTATGTTTTTTAGCTCCTCTAATAACGTGATTAAATTTATTTCTATATTTATTTTAATTGAGTGTGATTTAATGGTGTTGGACTAAAACTTTAGTTTTGTAGCCTATTCTAAAAACTTAGAAAGTTTCATTTCTAAACAAAAGGTTTTGATCTGAAACTGATCTAGTTCTGTGATCAAGAACTATTGGCATTGGAAAACATTTACAGAAAGACTGTTTACTCTTGTTGATGACTGTTTAACATCTATTTAGCTTCCAGTCACCTTGTTAGCTCTGTAATGAGACTGCTGTTGGCTTGCACACAAGCCTCTGCTCTAGAGTTGCTCCATCCTAGTGTCTTAGGCGATATAAAAGGCTTATATTATATATAAATAAATAAATATGCATTGAATGCATTTATTGTATTTATTTGTTTTAACGTTTTGTAAATCTAACACTGAATTCACACAAGTCGCTGTATTTTGCTGCCACCTTCTGAGAAAGCGGCCAGAGGTTCGGGCCACTAAACGGCCCTCACATCTACGTTGCACTGCCGATCTGAGCGATATGTCTGAGTCATAGTGCCGGGGGGCCAGTCTGTCTGTGTCCCTTTTGTGCCCATATATGGAGATCTCTGTATCTGTCGGTCCTTGTCCCTTTAATGCCTGTATTATGGCGATCCCTGATGTCATCAGGGATCTGGACAACTGGAGATCCATTATGCCAATTTATGGACATATCGGTCGGATCTGCGGTTCTGGACAACCGTATCGGGTTTGTTTATGGTTATGTCCGAGTGACGTTGCCGTGGTCCTGCCTATATATGGGCGTACCAGGTTTGTTTATGGTTATGTCTGAGTCAGAGTGACGTGGCCGTGGTGACGTGGTCCTACCTTTACCTTTTGTATCGGGTTTGTTTACGGCCCATCCTCCCATTAGCCATTACTTAAAATTGATGTATCATTTACGAACAAGCTGCAAGAGATGAACATGGATTGTCTGTACTTCTCCTCCCTGTCTGTGAGCTCTGCTGCCGGCTGCTCGGTTTTAGCCACTTGGAGCAGGGGAGCTCTTGTTGGATCACAACTGGCTAATTTACGAGGGTGTCACCTCGGACTCACCCATAATAGAAATCACTTCCGCTGCTGGTGTGAATTTAGCGTCATGAGGTAGTTTAAAACTGCTCGAGGTTCGAAACCCTTCAATACAATTAAAGACATTCCCTAAAATGGTACCAGTGCCAGTACTTGGAGTATAAATACATATTTACAAAGCACATGCTCACCTAACCCCTATGTGAGGACTTCTCTGTAAGACATTTTGTCAGCATTGTATTTGAAAATGTATCTTAACTATAGGCTGCTGTGTCAACTTATAGCAGATAACTTGGACTACTTGTCATGTTTTACCCAGTTATAGTTGTACACTGGGAGGAATGATAACCAAACCAATGCAGATAATGCTAATCCATTTTCTTATCTGTCAGATGGTGTTGTTGAGGGGTCTCTCTGGTTGTTGTGGTTTCACTGAAGAGGTTGCCAGGACTTATCCCTCTTCTCACATTTTCCTGGATGTCAAAAGGCTATCTGCCAAGAATAGAGCAGCAGCCCACATTTCAGAGTGAGAAATTGGAGAAGCAAGTTAGATCATGTGCATGCTCCCCACTGCTCTCCATATCTCATAAGAGCCAAGATGAGAGGTCAGTCCGGAGAGCAGAGCTTTATACACGCTTTTCTCTAATCCAGTGACTATCGTGTCCATTTTCAGCATAATTGAATACCATCATGGTTAGGCATAAATAGCAGCCACTTTATACATAAAGGAATTATGCACTGTAGAAGTGTTTTTCTTCTCCTTTGTGAAATGTATCTATGCATTTGTGGTTGTGTGTATGTGTGCGCTTCCAAGCCTGGGAGTACAGATCAGAGATGAAAGGATTTTCTCTCCTATTCTAATCCACACAGACAGCTAGACCCTTGTGATTATTCCCGCCCCCCTCTCTCTACTCATCTCTTTGAATGCAGGGCCTTTCTAATTCACCCTAAAAAGGATTTCAATAGGGGATTATGCTGCTGATAGAAATTAAAAGGAGAACACGTCTGTCCTTTGGGACCAATGTCAAACATTCATGAGTATATGAATGCTCACAGTGTTCAATATTGGATTTTATTTGGACCAATTGTAGCGGGGGATGATATTACATGGAACAAATTGTCCCATTTCCTCACCCTATTAAACTGTGCAAACAATTCATCTCATATTATGGAGGATAGTGTTATTTAAATGAATGATTTGACAACTAAAGGCAAAACATCATAAATGATTATTTAACTTTTAATCCATAATTAGGCACAATGTACTCCAGGGGAATAAATGGCTGAACTGAAATAGTTCAATATATTTTGCAAGACATTTTATCGGGGGCACATTCAATAGCTCTTATCTTTCCTTTGCAACACCATTTGTCTTTCATCCATAGCAATACAAGATATGTCTGAGGTCCCCTCATGCACATAATACAAATAGAGCTTGCTGTTAAACATCTTGTTTACATGAATTTGTGGGAATTAGGCAGAACATTTTGAGGCCTACTGGCTCGGGTCTCTGGCCAATTGGAATGAAGCCACACCTCCATAGAATCAATAAATCCTTTCCCAATTCAAATGCTCCCTAATAAGATTTTTGTTCAAGTTTTAATGTCCAAATGCTGTTGAAATGTACTTCTTAGTTTTAGTTTGTTGCCAACTCCTTTCAAGCATAGTAACAAGTCTGTCAGTGACAGTGTTACATGACACTTACACAACTGGCAGTGACTCTTTCACTAGATGCTCTACCAGAGATAGAACTTGGCCCATGGTGAGCTGAATTAATTATAGAGTGAAAATGAAGACTGGGAAAAATAGGCGTGTAGAGTCAGAACATAATCTAGTATGTTATCCCACACATCATCCCTGCCTCTTACACAGCCCTGGGTAGGCCACCCGGTCTAGCGGAGATATGCACTCAGTGGTGTGCCCCTTTCTCTTTAATCTTACTGGGGTACAGAAAATACTGTATACATAGTGTGCGTGTGTGTGTGTGCTAAGATATTGTAATTATAAGCAAATTTTTATACAGATTTGCACATAAATAAAGTTATTTTAGAATTTTCAACCCTTACACATTGTACAAACTATACAACACTCTTCTCTTTATTGCATAACTTTATTATGATTGCTGCGTTTTTAAGGTTTTACTTATTATACCATTACTTCGTTTTATTATATCTGGTTTTGTTTTCATATTGTGTGCACACTCACAGTCATTGCATATACTTGTATGAGTGAGTGACAAATAAACCTAAGACATATGCAAGATAATTTATCTTGCACTCTTTCATTGCTCTTTGTTTTTAGAATAAGCCTGCATCTTGCAAGCTCATTAGTAAAGTCGAGCAGGCAAGTCTTTCATAGTTTCAGAGATGGCATTGGCTAGAATCTAGCCAACTAAATTAAACATTTCATTTCAAATGTGAAAGCATGTGTCTAGACGATAGATAAATGCCTTCACACTAGAAATGAAATGTTTTATTATTAAGAATGGCACAATTCAGAATTTTTAATTGTAAATGATGAGGTCCTGGAACATCAATGCTCAGCAGGGAGGTAAAAGTTTCAGGAATGTGTTCACACAACAGTGCTCCAGGCACCTCACACAGTGTTGACATAATGATGTAGACCTACAGTATATCTTTGTGATTGTGGTATGTTGAGGGAGTGCATCAATTCTTTCATTACTGCACAATAATATTCATTGACAGAGGAACACGTAGTCCATGGCAGACCACATCAAGACTCGTCCGTTCCCTAAGCACCTGATACTCCATAGTGACATTGAGCAATTTAAAATGTAGAATTGTGTGTGTGTGTGTGTGTGTGTGTGTGTGTGTGTGTGTGTGTGTGTGTTGCTTTTTCAGCTTCAGTCCTTGTTAATCGCCTCAGGTCCCCTCTTTCACCTAACATTAAAGGTTTAATGACATTCACTTTTACACCACATTCAAAGTCTTTGTCCTGGTCCTTCAAAAGTGTACAACAAGTTTTAAGTGAAAATTCCATTCCAGTGATCCATGGCAGGTGTTTTTCTCTCACATTTCTAAAGCCTTTTCAACTGCAATGAAAAAAGAAATCTTTGCCTGCGGGTGTCGCTGGTGAGGGATTTTGCCTGTCAATCATCGCCTCTGCTCCGCCCCCCCCCCAAAGGAAAGGATAGGGGAGGGGAGGGGCGAGGAGGAGAGTGGGTGGGATTAATCGACTGTGACCTCACTGTCGAAGGGCCAAGCTCAGATTACTTTTCAGCCTAATTATTCAGAAAACCCCAGACCACAGAAAATCCACTGAATGTTCTAAGTTCAGTTTTTTTGGGTGTAATTGAGGTCATAAAACCCCAAATAAAACATTGAAAATAAAAAAAGTGAAAATGAATGTCATGATACCTTTAAGCAGTTTTGTTCATAGAGATGAAAAATGTATAAAGATCGCTATGGCCCTTTAGCCAATGTGTGGAGAACAACCCCAGAGAGTCACTCCCACACAACACTAGCCAAAACGCCCACAAGCAGCCAGCGGCAGATTGACATATGAGCATATTGAACTGAAGAAAACTCAGTAGGGATGTGCATGACTCAAACATTGTTTTGAATATTCTACTCGTCCTAGTAATTTATATTTGAATACAATATTCATATTCATAAACAATAACAGGGTCCGACATTAACAGTTATCAAATTTCCCGGAACAAGTTTAAAAAAAAAACTACGGCCAAGTGAAACCTGTCTAGCCCTGCCAAATTGGAACTGCCCAATTTCCAGTACCAATTGAGCGCAAAGTTTTGTTTTCATACTCGATTTCTCTTATCTCTTGCGGGCTGCTGCTGTGTGCCTTTTATGAAGCTCTCTGCCAGAGCAGGGCAGACGGAAAATGAGTGTGAAAGATAACATTTCAGCTGATTGAATTTGTGCGAGTGCATGATGATAATTAGGCTGGTCTGTCCCTGCTGCATGTTCATCATTAGTACACGTGTACGGTCAGTATGTGTACACTACAGTATAGTTATGTATTGTGAAAACGCATGTAACAATCCTGTTCTTCCAGCGACTTTGATTGATTGAATACTTTATTAGTCAGAAATGTAGAACCGCACGTGGTACAGTCAGACATTAAGGTATACACTGGTATACACAAGACACAAACCTATATTGATTACCTTAATAACGTTTTTTAAATTCAGTCGAATTGCCTCACGCAGGCGTTTGTTACATTTAATTTGGGCAGGTTGCATGCTGAATAAGGATTATTCTGCCGTGATATGGTACAAACTGTCCATGCTTCAAATAATGGTTCTTTTCCACTCCAAGAGCTAAGCGAACCGTGCCGTGCCATCTAATGTATTTCACAGGTTCTGGATTGGTTTCCTTGCGCTACGGCTCGGTTTCAGATAAGGTTCTCAGAACCTAATTTGGGCCCTGCTCAGGAGGTGGTATTAATACTAACCTTGAGTTCTGGGAACCCACAACTGAGACTTGCTTTTTTTGTGAGGTACTTTTTAATGTAAACAAAGTTACAGAACTTCATGGGTTCTGGAAAGTTCCAGATTCTGGAAGGTTCTGGGTTACCGTTCGTAGTGGAAGAGCTGTTAGTTAATAGTTGGTCCCTGGAAGGCTGGAACCAATTCTCTTACAAATAAATATAATTATTGATGTAATATACATAACTTTTTTATTTTTTTAAACAACGTAGTGTTTTATGTCATCAACAGGCAATGGTTTTTTGTTAACTATGTATATTGTGAAAGAAACCTATGCCCGGTGCCGGTTTGGCTTGTTAGCCGTTAGCGAACAGTTAGCTGCTGGTTTTGTTTGTTTGTTTGCTGTTAGCAGACAGCCTCAAGGCCACATGCGCCTACCTTAGTGCTTCGCACACCTGCCTTGTTGCAACGAAACAAGCCTCCTCCTCATCCCGCAGCGTCGTCTTTTTCTCGATCTTACTGACTAAAAGAACAAAATATTGCTCGTGCTGGTATTGCGCATGTACTGTAACATCTAATTTGGAGACTGGCACAGAAATTCAAAATCATACCTAATAAACAGTCCTCTTTTTCTCGCAGACCCACAATCAAGACTTTTGATCTCTGTCTAGTAAATTGCTCTCATTTGCATGATTCACCACATTAAAAGCCTAAAAGTGTCATAAGTGATAAATGTAGCTCGTCTTTTGCTTACACCTCTCTTCAAAACTTGGTTGTGTGCCAATGGGTTTTACAGCCTCTGCCATATAGGGAGGTTTGATTTTTCTCCTGCTGTTCCCTTTCCTCTGACAATGGTACCACATGCATCAAAGTCACCCCTGTCGGAGCAGAGTTATCTTATGAATGCTGATGTGCTCACTGCTCAGTGGAAGCTGAGTGTCCTTGAATAAACTAGCCCTGCATTGTCTGTTGTAGACAGAAAAGGGCCCCCTGTCAAAACACACTTTAAGCTTTCTGTTGGCTTCATCGCTTTCTCTCTGTGTTTTTCTCCCATCCCTGGACATGACCCATTTGGTCAGCACCCTGTGATTTGGATTTTATTTACTGCAGCTTCTGGAATGACAGTGATGCACTTAGAGGTGGCCAGTACAGTAGCACCACTCAAGTGAACATAATCACAAAATGCCGACCGATATGCCCATACGGTATATGGAGATCCCTGATCGGTATATGGCCATATATGAGCTTGCCCATATATGGATCTCTGTATCTGTCAGTCCATGCCCCTTTTTATGCCCATAATATCCCTGATGTCTTCAGTATATGCCATCAGTCATCAGTATATGCCCATATATGGGCATACACATTAGCCAATTGTAATATAGGATTTGTGGTGCTCAAAGACAAAGTATGATTGGAACTCCTATTTGACCCCATAGGTTAAGACCTTAGTGTCAACCCCTGGCTGGCCAGAGCTAACCACAGTACAAAGACCACGGTACAAACTACAGACTTCTATTACCAATTGCTTTCCTTCAACCTTCACATTACATGAAGCAGAAAAGGAATTACAATTGTTCTGTTTCTGTTTCTTATTATATTCCCCTTCTTGTGCACAGATGGTCAGAGGGGTTGATAGCTTGGCATAAAGAATGAATACAATTCCCTTTTAACTTGATATACAGGGCGAAGTCCCTGAATTATTGATTCATCTTGTTGTGGTGGTGAAGTGGCTTTGATCCTCAACACCAAAACATCAAAACCAATTACACATTTAACATACTTTTTCCTATGATTGGAGAAAATAGACCTAGTCTCTTGTGAATTATTGTTTTCTCTGCAAATGCCATAGCATTTCCATCTATTGTGAAAAGGACTGCAGTACAGTTGCAGGGGGGGGGGGAGACATGCAAGTGGATCAATAAAGGTGAACTTAATATGGAAATGAGCTACCCTGTATAGGCTGGGGAGTTGTTTAGTCCTTGGAATTATGCTGAGCTCGCGCACTCAATTATGTTTTGTAAGTGGGCCCTCTCTCTCCATCTGGAAAACTAAATTATATTTAATAATATCCATTAGGTTTATGTATGCCTTTAAGAATATGAGACAGCTTGCTGTTAAATCCATTCACTCAAATCAAATGTTGTAATTACAGTATTATGGTGTTTCCATATTGTTAACAACACAACTCAGGATAATACACTATACTTTGTGACATTTGGTTATTGCTGGATAATGGGACAATATACCCTGTGGAAATTAATAGTGTAACATTGCCTTGTTTCTATGCTTCAGCTGCTTGCTGCTGACCTTCATTTATACCACTCTGCTTTCCATTATAATATGGAGCTTTGTCCTCTATGATAAATCGAGTCATGTTGGTTCTGATTGGTATCTTATGAAATCCAGTTGATTTCTGCCGACCATACAGATTACTGAGGGACTGTGTGAACTCATCATGAATGAGGCTTAAATAAGACACTTGCGTACTGACTGCTGAGCACGTTATGATGCCAGATCACCACCATCCTGTGAGCAGCATGCTGTGCTGCTGACAAAATACCTGAGATTGTCAGGCTGTAGATGTTAGAGAAGATGCTAAATAAAACGTACTAATGACATGGAGTGTCATTAGTACGTTATTTTGGCATAGATCTATGTCTGCTTGCCAGAATTAAGTGTTTTGCATTGCTATTTATTTCACTGTTAACACATCGGGTGCCAAACACGGTCTGAACCGTGTTTGCGCAGAGTAGCGGTCCGGTGCCGAACACGGTCCAGACCGTGAAATATGTCTTTTTGTTTTTTTCGTTTTTCTCCCCACGGGCGGGGCTAGAGCAGCTCTGGGAGTACCCATTGTGATCTTGAGAAGGATAGGCCAGATAGATCACCGGAAAAAAAAAACATGGCTGCCATCCACTTCCTGTCTATTTCCTTCTTTAAAACACCTATATCGCCGAATCTGTTTCCGGTGGGGAAAACCGGTCATGCGCGATGCGCGATCCCCCCCCATTGTAACTCGCGAGTGAAATGTTATCGTTCCAGGCTGTAGCCAGGGTCATCGCGCAACATGAATGGATGTTTTTTTTTACATGGATTTGCTCCTCATGGAGTCTAGAGCCTTAAACAGCAAAGCGCAGTCAATGGGGAGAATGCTGGCACCCAACGTAAGTTATTATGAAAAAATGCTGGCACCCAATGTGTTAAGTGCTGAGCTGCATACGTTAAACCTTTATTCATTACTACTTTTATTTTCAATGAATAACATCAGGATTATTTACATGCATTAAGTACCGGGGAGAGAGTTCTCATAATGCATGAGAACTCTCTCACTGGTACTTAATACATGTGGTTCTGTGTCAGCTTTGTTCATGTGTGATTGTGTCCATGTGTGTCTGTGTGTTTTTGTATTGGCTCGTATACTTATATACGTATATTTATTTTATCACATTATGCTGTACTGCCTCAATTTCCCATCAGGGATTAATAAAGTATTTCTCATCTCATCTCACAGTTGTGACATAATTAACTGCCTTTCGATCTCTACAGATAACTCCACTAACTTTTTTCAGAACCATCCCCAAACACTGCCAAAATAAATTGAGCTGCCAAATACATACCATTTTGGGGGTCCTTGACATGAAAACGTTTGAGAACCACTGCTCTAGTGTGTGTAACTACTGTAATGAGTTGTTACACAATCATTCTCTTCTTCAAAATGACCATTGGCACTTCTCTGACTGGGAATTGTAAGGTTCCCGGTTTGATCCCGGCCTTCGACTGTGTTACTGTCGAAGTGTCCTTGAGCAAGACACTGAACCCCTAACTGCTCCCAATGAGCAGGTTGGTGCCTTGCATGATTTCCTCCGCTAGGAATAGGTGGGTGAATGGATAAAACGCACAATACAAATGTATCATTTATTTATGCATGGGACACATGATGATATTTCTTCCGATGTATTAGTACTGACAATTGAACCACCCTACTTCCAGAGCCATGATATATAATGTTAGCATTATCCTGTTGGATGTATCCATTGCATCAAAAATCCACAAAATCTATAATATATCAAAACAAGTACCACATTACGGGGGAAAGACGGTACCATTTTGGCTTGACTTTAAATACATTTTTGGATATTTGCACAGTGTTCAAGTGTGCGGTTGCTGCTTTTTTTCCCATTCACTTTGATCTTCTTTAGCTCCAGTACCTCACCTAAATCTTTATTTACTCTTTGACTGCCAGAGTGATAGTGTAATATTGTCACCCCACTGCCAGCGAAAAAGCGCGATTTTACTGTACCTTTGAAAAATCATGGAATATTCTCCGTGACCTCCGTCCTCACGGACATCGCCTCATCACACGCACGGGGTTGTTGTAGTAGAGGAAAAAATGTATCCGCATGGGGAAATCCATTGCACAGCTGTGGCCGTTTGAATCCAGCTTGTTTTTGCCGTAAAGCAAGAGGAACTGAGATACAGGCATTTTTCCTGGCTTTGCCCTGGGTTGGCTCCCACAGTGTCTGTTTGCTTGCCACTAGTTCCGGGTGCCTGACGCAGTGCCCTGCCCTGCTCATCCTTCTCTCTCTGACTTTGTCTGTGACCCGTGGTAGGTCCCCGTAGTGGACCACATTTCTGATGTGGTCCGTCCATGTGACACCTACTGCCATTCGTAGCATTCTTGTGTAGACTCCATCCACTGCTGTTGTATCCTACTGGCTCACCTGCCAGTGAGGAGCCCCCACCAGGAGGATGTAGAGCCTCCGTCCTACCCCTCCCGCCCAACAATCCCAGCTGACAGGTGCCGCGCCATATAGGAGTACGTGCTGTGACAACTACAGTATCACCCTCCCTGCCCGGCTTCCCTCCCCCGAACGGCGATGGGGCGTATGGGAGGGTAATTCTCCTGGACGCTAGTGGTGGAATGTGTAGGCTGAAGTCTTGTTGTGATGCCAATTCCCAATTCCCCCATGTAGCCCCTCCCTGACCACTGCTGATTGGTCTTGGGTATTATATGAGTCATCTAGCTTGGTGTCTCCCCCAATGACCCCATGTGACCTAGGCAAACATTCAGCAGAATAGAAGATCCATACTGTAAGTTAATAATGCACTCCTTGGGGACCCTGTCAACTAAGTATATTAGGTTGAAGTGGTTACCCACTAAAACCATATATATTTTGTTGACTATAGTCCCCAGGACTCTATACTAGGCCCCCTCCTGTTTTCCTTTGTACACTAAAAATATTAAAATAGGCGCTCACAAGCAACGTGCCACAACACAAGGCATTGTTCCCCTGCCTTTGCATTTGAACTACTTTTTGTATTAGTTTGGTTAGTGTTGTTTCTCTTAACTACTGCTGCTAGCTTTCCTGTCTCCAGTTCCATGTTAGGCAGTGTTTAGATCCAGAGTCAAATTTAACAAGTTCAACTCCTAGAACATTATTACATTGTAAATGACATCTAAAGACCTGAAGAACTAGGCACCACACTGCAGTAATAAAGGGGTATTAAACTCAATTCTCCATTCTGCCCACCTGAAGGCTTTCCATGTTGGGGAGGGAGGAGCTGTTATATCAGTTATAACTTAATATGTTTTAAAAAGGCAATGTAATTATGAACTGATAATTGCATGTAAGGATGTGAGGCATGGTACATCAGGGGTTGACACTAAGGTCTCAGAGGCACTTGCCCGTCGGGCAAGTATAGGTCATTTTCTACTTGCCCACAGGTCTTGCCCAAAAAGTAAATCGTCCTTTACAAAATGATAGGTAAAATGTAATTACCGTTCAATTAAACACTTATTATTTACTTTCTACTTGCGAATTATGGGGCTGGCTGCACGATAAAAAATGTCATACCTCAATATTTATGACAAATATCTAAATAGCTATGAATATGACTATGGGTTAAAGGTAGGGTAAGTGATATGTTTTGTTAAAAACAAAAAGGTTTTTGTTATGGGTTAAAGCTCTATATTCTGATAGTACTCATTGCTATAGACTCTAGAGTGTTTGTTCAGTAACAGGGGTCTCTCTGTCTCTCCAGCTCTTTGATAGACAGAAAATACATCTCCAGGTAGGTGACACCATTTCAGCCAATCAGGAGAGTACCCATTTATCAGCTTAATTTTTATAGTGTTCCAGTTCCAAATTTACATGCACATTTCTTAGTGTCATCACTTCCAATTTCACTTGTTTAATCTGTATCCTGTCTAAGTTCTCTGTCCTGATTTGATAAAATTGGTATCCTGACCTGAAAATGCATTTTCTGTTTAATAAAGAGCTGCAGAGACATGGAGACTCATGTTACTGAACAAACACTCTGTAGCAATAAGTACTATCAGAATATAAAGCTATTTAACACTTATTTTAACAAAAGAAAATCACTTACCCTACCTTAACACTTGTTATTTTATATTTTTAAGTGTAGCAACAGTGAAAACAGCGCAATATAGGCCAACAGTGCTCTTATTTTACATTCCACAGACAGGAAGACACTTACTTTCCCATAACTTGACAAAGAGCTCTTATTTTGAAGTCCACCAACCAGAAGTCAAGGGTTTACGTTCGTCTGACTTGACACGTGTTAAGCTTTGACCGTTCAATAAACAAACAGAGGTACTGGGCTGATGCTGCTGTTTTGAACTGATACTGACATAAGGAATGCTTTACAAGTTGCTTCTTGTATTTTCATTTTTTAATCTTCATACTACAGTGTCACACTAAAGTAGCAAAAATAGCCGATCTACAAGCTCACAAAGCGTTGGGATGCGAAGCGGGATGAGCTTGTAGAGTGTGTCTGTGGGTTTTATAAATATTGAACCAACAAAAGCTTGTGACTAAACCATAATTACATTGGATGGATACAGGATAGTGGGCACTAGGGACATCTGGGCACCTCGATGTAAAATTGGCTATTTTTCCAAAATGTTTTAAAAAAATCAATATTTGAAAAATGGTCTTAAGTGAACATGCACGGTACATCATTATCAGACTTGATTTTATCCTTCAACTTCTTGTTTGTGCCCCAAAACGACTGGATATACAGGTTTTGTAGCAATATTAGACCTTAATTGTCTAATGTTTAAGCATGTTCTAATCATGTATATTTGAACTATTTTCCGTCCAGTCTGACACCTCAGGAGGAGGGGTAAACCCTCCATTCAGTGAGTGTGGTTGCAGACTAAAGCAACCATGTGCTAAAGGTGTAATCACAGAGCTATCCGCTTGATGTATGAAGAGTGAAGAGTGAATTCAGATATTATAATACAACAAAAAGTCTAAATGGCACCATCAGCATCTCCAGTGAAGTTGTAGTAGCCTACAGGTGTAAACGTGTAATTACAAGAAAACATAAGAAGTGGGTTTCAGCCAGGTGAGCTTATCTGATTCTGAACACAGCCAATACACACAGTTGTCAACAGTTTCAGTAAAATTGTTAATTTGTTAACTCATTAAGTCATTAATAACATTTCATGTAATCATACAACAGGACAAAGGTGAGACACTCAGCAGGGTATACAGCACTGCAGGGAGTTGCACCCTGGATCCAGCAGACGCTAGAAGTACTAACTACCAATGCTTTGTTTGCTTCATGTCACACCACCATGTCTTACTTGCATGTGAATACAGAACATATTTAAAAAAGGGCTGAATAGCCGGTGTAAAAACACGAATCGGCTGATTACAAGCCAATCTACAAGCTTGTAGATCGGCTATTTAAAAATAAATATAAAGTGAAAGTTTGGAATATTTGCATAAATAACTGTCTCAAATATGAACACAAAGTATCCCCTATCACAGTGGTTCTCAAAACTTTTAATTTCAAGGACCCCCAGTTTGATATGCATTAGACCACTATTATTATAATAAAATGGCAGATCTACAAGCTCACAATGTCACTTGTTATTAGATTATATTTATTAGTTTTCTTAAAAAAAAAATATATAGCACCTGCAAGCTTGTAGATCTATATAATTTTACATTTATACATCTTAGGTCATGATTGAATATGACATGTCTACAACGTTGTGTTGTTGTTGTTGTTAAGAACACAGACTCCATTTTAAAAAAAAATACATTTGGGGTCCTTACAAATGCCTTGTTGACAATAATTAATTGATGAGTCTCCTATCATGCTCTGTCAAATATTAAATAAATAAATGAGAATATAGGCAAAGCTAGCAGCTTCCCAGATCAACAGAAAACATTAAGAACTGTCCTGAATATCAAACGTGTGGAGAGAGATGAAGCAGGGACCCCCACTACATATTGTATACAATTGTGTCGCAGATTAAACTTTTTCATAGATTTCATAGATAGCTTCATAGACTTGACAGCCATATCATCAGTGTTGGATTCATGTTAATGTGAATTTTCAGACAGTTAACCACTTAAACCATCAATACTTAGAAAACGTGTAGTTGATCTGCTCTTTTCCCCTCTACACCAAACCTCTTTGCCAAAAATAGCCGATCTACAAGCTCACAACATGAGCTTGTAGATCGGCTATTTTTGGCTAATGTTCCCCTCAGAAAAGGAATTCTAGGATTCAAGTGGTTAATGTAAAAAAAACAACACTAACATTGGCGGCCCCCCTGTAGTAACTCTGAGGACCCCCTGTTGAAGACCCCTGCCCTAGTGTAATACATTACAGGGGATGACTAACAACAACAACAACAACAACAGCAATATCGTTTTTACATCAAATGTAACCATACAAATCTTAATCTTAATGAAATATAAAATCTAGTCTTTCTCAGGATCTAATGAGCATATATAGTGATCAGTGAATTATGTTATTGATGCCCCACTCAGCCTGTAGTAAAACTCTATGGTGATGCTAACACGCTAGCTCTAGCATCGTTAGCATGGTTCTTCCTTGAACGGCTACATAATACATAAGTTAAATATATTTAGAATAATATGAAATATAACGTCGGGTCTAATTGGAGCATAACAGTGATCAGTGATTATGTTATTCATGCCCCACTCAGCCTGAAAACCCCTGTTATTATGACGTTAGCATAGTCATTAGCATGGTAGGTCCTGCTACATAAACTAAGCTAAATCTATTTCAAATAATATAACAATTAAATAATATAATATGACGAGCCTTTCTTTGGTCTAATACTGTTCAGTGATTATGCCATATTAATCATTAGGCACTTTACCTGTATGCTCTGCTGCAATGATATCCTCAGGCAGTGAGAGTAGTCCAGATATAAAAAAATCCAGGCCAAATGTAATTAAAACATATAAAACATAAAATCGACATGTTATTTGGGCCTAAACAGCACCAATAGACCATCATTATTGGGTTGCTGAGCCCTATAATTAATTACATTGCGACAAAGTGACATGTCCACTCCATGTAAACAAAGATGGATGCCGTGGTGGAGCCGGTCTCCCCGTCTCGCCCCCCCCCCTGCAGCAGGGAGGGAGGGAGGGAGGGAGGGGGATAGTCTGAAAGTTGTAGGCTACACCGCTCCCCAATAAGGTGTAAAGTCCCCACCCCCCTCCCAGGCAGATTGGGGAGAACAATTGTAGGGCGCAAACGATCCAAGCAATCCCGCCCGAGCCCCGTCGGGGAGCGAGCCAACCGCGGGAGCCCGCCTACAACCCCGTTGTAGGCCATTGCCCTCCTGTAGGACTGTCTTCTGCGAGCATGGGACAATTGTGTTGGTATAGACTGCGACACTCGACAAAGCCGGATGCACCACGGTGGATTCGAACCCCCAGACACTGTGGTGGTGGGCATGTAGCCTACTTTACCACTGCACCACCCGACTGCCCGAAACGAGCTCTATTGTATTTGTTTATCTAGCAGTCCTAAATTGTATTAACTAGAATTTTTCTGGCCTGTTGCCAATTTTTTACTACTTTTAAACTCAGAATTCCTTATCCTTACTATAATTCTACAAACCTCTATCCTCCTGTCTAAACCGCATTATTTTTGTCTGACCGGGATCTTTTCCTCGATGCGTTCAGCATTTGATCTGAACTTGCACATGGGCAATGATCATTACCATGTGCAGACACTCCCAATGATATTTTTCACCTTTCCCCAAATTCAAGCTGTTTAATAGCGTTTTTCAGAAACTCTCTCTGTTTAACTCTACACTGGAGTTTCGCCGTTACCTGCGTGTGCATGTGCGGCCATGCGCGGCCACGGGCTCTGTTAGCTTTTGGTGCTAACAACGTTAGCGTGTGTTGTTTATTCATTGGCATTGATACGACGGAGCACAGCGCAACGGACGGCATGCAGTGGCACGTTGGGTCCATGGACCCCCAAGTGCTCTGCGAAACATTCGCTGGTGGTCCGCGACTGCATTCGCTGGGGGTCCGCGGCTCCGGGTCCTCTGTCAATCACAACGCGTGGACCTGAACTGTTTGTGTGTGTGTGTGTGTGTGTGTGTGTGTGTGTGTATGGACAGTATGTGTGTGTGTGTTGTAACTGTCGCAGCTAAGCAGACATCGACCCATAGGAACACACACCTTGCCCATACATAACTAAAAGTCTGCAAATACTTTGCATCCCCGGGTAATGCAGCATTCGCTGGGGGTCGACCTGCCTAAAAAATATAACATTTTGTTATACCTGAATGGTGCTAATAGTTGCTACTACTACTTTGTTTAGGGATGTTCAGCAAAACAAATGCTACGCACGTACACAGTGCATAACCCAATGTCTGCAAATACTTTGAGTGTGCATATCCTCGGGTATGGACTAGTATATATAATTTACACATCAATAAATATGAAATACAAAGAATGTATTTTTTGACATAATTATTGATGTAATTAATGCTGTTCAAAATGTACTTGACCTTCATATTTTTTCTGCCATATCAGTCGCAAAAATGTGGCTTTATTGTTACTTGTTCCGCTACATGTTGTTTTGAGTGTGTTGAGTTCCTGTATATACAGGGCCTGAGTGACAGATTGCTTCTGTGATCAGATTATGTTCACTGAACAACAGTAAATAGTCAGTTGTTCTTCTCAGGGATATATAATACTGAGGAAGAGATCGCCTCGAATCGTTCAGTAATGATCCTGTTGACTGAACAAACCTACTGTATAGGTTCGTTCAATGAATGTTACATTTAGTTACATTTAGCTGTAGTGAAAAAAAAAATCTAATAGATCAACTCCAACTTACTACACATTTACCCAAACCAACAAGTTCTAACATTTTCTGTTTCAGTTTGACCGTATTCTCCAGTATGAATAGAAATGGAGGTATCAACTGTGTCTATGGATAGCAGCTGTAAACGGGTTGAAGGGAGGATCTCTACAATGGCTGCACTGACTGTTTATTTTTACAAGGGCATTAGCAGATTAGGCACTCAAACTAACAAGGTCATCAAACTATGATGGCTGAGAGCAGCAGACCTCTGCTAAATGGCTGGCAAAGAGGCAGATTGTTGTAGTGGGAGTCACTTTTCTCTTGCTCCCTTTAACCTCATCACTCGCTGAAGTATTAGTTCTTCTACTGATCTGAAGGGCATAGAGTTGTAGCCTCACTCTTTTAGTGAGAAGCCTTACCAGGGACTGTGTGACAGCTAGGGTTGGGTATCGTTTGGGTTTTCCGATACCGGTGCTAAGCCAGTACTTTTAAAACAATGGCCATGCCTAAACAGGCCACTGTTGTTGTTTTTTTACATTACAAACTTGAACATAAAAGTGTACAATATATCAACTGTGAACAGTTTAAAGTATACATGAATATAAATAAATACAAAACATTTACATAAAATTCTGAAGTTGCTATTCTATTAACTCCAGCTTCAAACTTTAGCAATTATTTTACAGAAATTTGACCCTATTTGACCATGTTAAAGTAACACCGGACTGAGGCTACTTTGCATCTCTTTACTGTTGTTTATTAGAAACTTAAACCAACATTAAAGAGATCTACAGTGCACAATATGGTGCACTATTGCGACGCATTGTGAGCTTGTAGATCGGCTACTTTTGGTGAGCTGTAGCGCCGTATGACGGAGTATAAATGGAGCATTATGCACAGCGTAGCGCTCTTGTATGTTTCCCATGCATCACCAGATGCTTCGTTGAATTTGACATGTCCCTTTTTTCATCAAAATGGTGCATGGTGACGTGAGTTGTAAGTTAGTCTGCTCCTAACCAGACTCCATATCGTCGCTGACGGGCAGAAAACCTTCATCTCCATCATTTATGGGGGTTTTATTACTGCGTGGATCTCCCGAGATCAACCTGATTAGATTTTTCATAAATGACTGCCCTATTTTATACTTTGTTGTATGACAGCACCATGTAAAAGTATTGAAAATAGCTGATCTACAAGCTCACAAGACAGATCTGCTATTTTCGCTATTTTGAAGTTGTTTTAGAAAATGTACATCTATAATTAATGACATGCTCAAAATAGGGACGCCAGGTTGAAAGTCTGTCTTTGAGTTTCATAAATGTTTAACCAATGAAAAGTATTATCAAGAACTTGTGTCTAAATAATATCTACATTGGATCCATTGGAACAGGTTATTTTTTCCATTTCCTGAAAAGTAACGGTTTTGGACATGAAAGGTTTCTGCCCGACAGCGAACGATATACTACTCTGACAAGTCATTATTTTCTGGGGCAGTGAATAGCCTATAGCCTGCTCTGATTTAAATCCTCCAAAAAGTGTGTGGAAACTTCATGTGGTGCTGGCTGCAGTGTTCATTGCTCTGAGTGAATTAACGTGCAAGTGTCCATAGGGCTTTGAGGCCATAGTCCAGAAACGACTAGCAAGCAGTAATAGTGCACATCGCCCTCCATTAAGCCAGACATGGTTCAATAGGAGCACTGTGTGACGGCCAACAGTAGAGGTCGATCAGAGTAGCAAGCCCTAGTTAAAGCAGCAGCAGGGAACAGGGCCGTGTATTTGAGTGCAGCCGCGTGGCCTGGTTGATCCTTTGTGCAGACAAGAGGCCAGTGCATGGATATACACAAACGTATGGTCGTGGTTTATGCCCAGATCATCTGCTTATCTCACTGCCCTGCTGAAGACCTCAATCGCCTTTCTTTAATTTGACGACATCAACAATCTTCTGTGAGATAATCCCATGGTTCTTCGGAGGTTATCAGCTTGACTGTTCTTTCGAAGTCATCATTCATTAACTGTAGGAAACGTTTTCCTCATGAAATTGTGGCACCTATAGCAAATTACAATTGGTTACATTAGGCCTAAAATGTGTTTTAAAATGTGCTCATTGATTTGTGGTCATGTTTAGGCTTTTTCCATCTAGTTGGCTTGGAAAAGTCGCCACCCACAGAGGAGACTCAACACAAGGGAGACAGGCTAACAGAGAACTTCTATAAATAGTTTGTGGTAAGGGGCTCTGGGGAAATCTCACAGTCACAGCCTGAATAACAGCTTGTTTTCCTTGTGTAATATGTGGGCTAGTAAATGTCTTACTCTTATGTGAAGGCTAGCTGGTGGTGGTTATGTATAATACGTCTAGAATCTTGAAGTGAAGAATATAACATTGATGAGTCTGTTGAATTTAGGAAGCTACTGTAGGTAACTAGAATTATTTAGCCTTCAAAATGCTTCTTTATTTGATAGTCCAGGTGTACTAATTCTAGAGTAATGTTGGTCACATCATGAAGTGTTCTAGTTTTCCATCTGGCCTGAGCCATGTCTTTCTAGTTTTTCTAGTCATAGCTTCACAAGTTGAAGAGTGAATCATGGGTCTTTGGGTGGGAATCTAGGTGGCTGAGCTGTTGATGGTGGCCTCTTGGTTTGTTGTCAGGTTTTCCCTCTGGTGTGAGATAAGATTTACGACTAGGGAGAGGGCTAAGGAGAGAGAAATCCTTGGAGGCTCAGCTAAGCTTATCTGGATTTCTTCTCCCCAGCCCAGCCTCTCTCTGTCGGAGTGCAAGTGTGTGACCTTGACAAGAATGTGGCTTATTATTGTAATAGATACGGTTGTTGTCAACTGACCTGTGGTCAGAGTGGGAGGCTGAGCAAGGGGGAACCAGGGGACAGGGGAAAGAATAGCCAAGATTTTTCACACCAAGAAATATGTTTCCCCGCTTTCTTTTTCAAATTTGTACTTGAAATGTTATGGTTTCTTTTCACCAAATTCTGACAATATTAAAGTGAATACTAGCACTCGCTAGGCTGTAATATGATGCTAAATTTTACTCGCATGATTTATTGTACTTTTCAGTAGCAGCATTGCTTGCAGTAAAACGCCATTGACAAGCTTGTGTAACAAAGTAAATGCTTCTGTGCTTGCTCAAGAAGTGATGAAAGAAACAAAATATCTACAGGCGTTCTCGTTTATCTACAGTGCAGCATAGGGGTGTCCAGGTTGCCTGTTTCTGCCTGGAGAGCTTCCAGTCTTCATAATCTCCTCTAGTCAAACTCGATGCACTTCTAACCCAACCCCCACCCTGCCAGCTAGCAAACAATACCATACTAGCCTAAGGCAGCTGGCTGTATGAGGAGAGGAATGGGGGGGGGGGCACATATGAACTCCGGACAATGTAGAGAGATTCAGATCCGGACATTATCCGGAGTTGCCCTTTCACACATGTAGCTCACAAAAGGGGATTGTCCATGTCAGATGTGTAGTCTCCTACATGACAGTTTTGTTCATAAAATGAGAAATATGCATACCTATGTCCCTTAATTAAACAGTTTGACATACAGTCTCCTATAGAGCCACACAAGGACTATTAAAAAACGTTTAAATAGAAATAAAGATCAGTCAAACCATTATTGCATTTGAACATACAGTATTTCACAAGCTCAAATGTTTATAGTGAGGGTGAAGTTTGTGAAATAGAACAGAGGGGAAATACAGGAATACAGAGGGTAAGTACATTTATTCATAGAAGAAAGGACAGTACAAGAGAACCGAATAAGTGGGACACTTTCACTCTTATTTTATCAGACCGATGTCTGATAAGTTTATCAGATGGGGGATTCCTCTCAGTAATTTGTGTAAAGCATAGTTCTGGACAATAATCAAACAACTTTTAAAATAAACATGTTTACATTAATACAATACAAGGACTTGAAACATTTGTTGGCTCATCCTTCTGCATTGCCGTAATGTTTGGATTCCATCTCCTGGACAGTGTAGAGTTTCCATCCTGTAGCCCGAGGAGATGGTTGGCAGCAGTATCCAATAACTAAACAGATTTCAAGTAATGTCACTTGTTCCGACTCTAGTTCAACACTTGTTTCTCTCTCCTCAGTTCCTCGACCACCTAATTATGTCCTTCCCAAATCTCATCGTCTCTCAATTCTCTGTACAATGACCTGGTCTATTTGCACATGGGCTCAGTGAGACATTACACAGAGTTTGTACCAGGGAGCTGGCAGTGTAAGTCAGTTGCAACTGTTTGGGACATTTGTGTTCTCACATTCAGTTGGTAATGTCTAAACCCTGTTTTTTAAAATGCTGGCAATTTAGTTGTACTAGACCAGTGCCCAACGGGAACGATGCAATTTGGAAATGAATGCCTCATCCAGTTATGCTGGCAATCACATGGTATGTATGTGTGAACACAGAACATGACAATGTGTCATGAAGGTGCCAATCTGGGAACCCAGAACCAAATAAGAATGAAAAACAGCGCCCCTCCTGTTTGTACTATCTTACTTGGCTCTGGGACAATGGCGACGTAGCACCCGTGCGCAAAGGAAACCGGGGTTTTGGTCTGCCTTCAGCTTTCACTTCCGGTGGTGCCACTACGTTTTCATTCCCACTAACAATATTTCTACACGGAACACTTAACACCACTTCTCCCAGAGAACATGGATCGTTTTGGTTATAAGCCCACTTGTTTCTATGATGAAAGGGTAAGTTAAAATGTGAATATCTTTCCGTGGTTTTGTCTGCTCCGCGGACGCTATTGTTAAATTAGTTTGGGTTTGTTTCGAGGGGGAAAGATCGACGGACACGTGAATCCCGCCCACTACATTTGATTGGGTAAAGCGCGGCCTGCTTCCTGATCTGAAGGCACGCCCACTTGTAGCCCAGTGCGTACATGTTATGACGAGCCTTCACGACAGATTCCAACGCAGAGCAGAATCTGTTCTTGAGAGATTATGAAGGTGCTTACATAAGAGACTTTAGTTCCGTTAGGTGTTCTATCAACAAGATGCTTCATAAAAACTACTGCTTTATACTCGATGTGGCTCAGCTCTGGTTCTGAACATCAGTATGTATGTAGCGTCTTGGATATGGTTTAGTAGCGCTCCGGAGGTCCCTAGAGCTTTGACAGACTCGGGATGCGCTGCGTTGGATACAATTATTTTTATACTGCGATAAAGAAAAGAACAATATAAAGTACGAGTTGACGCATATATAAAGTACTTTATTGACTTCCACAACTTGGCTTCTGCTGTTTACAGACGTCCAAAGTATTAAGCAGACAAACATGTATGTTGTGGCCATTTAGACGTGACTACATCCAAAAGAAAAGAGAAAAAAAATTGAAACCGAAGCACCTCTTCCTACATCTCCGAATGAAGGTAATGTAATATAACCAGCCATGAAAGGTTAGTGGATGTGTACGATGCAGTGGTGTAACTAAAGACGGTGCAAGAGTGGCACTTAATTGTCTCCAAAAGAGTAGCCTACTGTATTACGCACGCCCCTCTCCATTTGCCCATTTCAGAATAAAATAACTATTGTATATTTCTGTGCTATGGCTCCATAAAGTGACGAGGTGGACACGGTTAGTTAAGCTGTGCAATAAATGTATTATTTGATTTTCCAAAAGTGAGTAATCTTGTGTTGATGTTGTTTTAGTATGACACAGCACGCATGTAAGAGCCTACAGCACATGTAAACTGCTTAATTGCCAACGTGTGGAAGGAACGTCCTGCATTGTTGGTTTTTAAAGCGTACAGGAAGTGACATGAATATGAGGTATTGTATCATATGTGTGTGTTATGAAGTCCGCACGCACGCACAATTTGTGGGGGGGGGGGTCCTTTGCCTAGGACCCATTCTGACGTTAACACAGCTTGTTGGATCCGGGCTGGCGAGCTGCGTCCAACAGTGCCGGGCTCGAGTCTGTCCGAGTCACACCACAGTCATAATTTGATATTTTGATATCACTTTAATCACTTTGATTGTTGGTTCTTTCATTCTCCCTCCCTGCTGACAGGATCAGTCTGATAGGTATTTCAAGACATTGTGTCTTATTTGGCGCACTGCAAGGCATCCACCGCATCTTGGTTGCATTGAATGCAATGATCGTTGGTACTGTAAAATCAAGAATGTGATTATGATATTTTGCATAGAAATTTAAATCAAATGGTAAGGAAACCTAAAAAATATTTTCCCTTCCAGTGTGTAGTATCCTGTTGCTGAAACATACTATATTTATAGATAAGAGGTAAAGCACATTAGGGTATCATTTGGTCTCATATTCTCATCTGCTGGGTAGTCTACCACGTCACATTGATGTTTGTTATGGTGGTGAATATATTGGTCTGGCAGGAGTACGGTCAATTCTCAATTTTGAAATTGGCCAACTTTTTAGGGGAACTCCAACAGTGGTTTTTGTGAGCCTTGGAAAATATCTCATTCCTTCCAGCGATCCATAGACAACGCAAATTGATATTCCATCCTGACTTGTGATGTAGCCTTTACCCACTTTAGGCCAATGCTATAGGCCTACTTTGTCACATTTGTATTGTAATAATACTCTTACACTCTTACCCACTCTGTTTCTTAGCTGCTAGCTCTGCTTAAAGGGTACATACCTATACGTTTCAGAACACATGAGATATAAGCGTAAAGACCCTGTAAAGGGAATTCCATGATTTGTTCCATGATAACACATTATACATGTTAAATAGTAATGCGGATGCACGCATCGATTCTGCAGAGGACGCACAGATGTTCCGTATGTTCGGAGGATTGTATGTACTTGTCTGTACGTCATGTTTTTGCCACCTAGCCAGTATAAGTCCCTGATTGTCCAACCCGACCCATCTGCTTAACCGATTTGCCGAGCTTTGCGTAATGTTTTACCGCATAGCCACTATAAGTGCCAGCACTTGCACTGGAACAGAAAGTAGGCAAAAGCCATAATATGGAAGAATGTGTTAGAAGAATGGCAGTAATGTTGTGATGGAGGAGAAGGAAGGCATCTTAATCAAATTTAAAGAAAAGTGGGTGAGTACAGTATGGGAAGTAGGTGAGAGAGGAGGTCTTAGTAACCAGGTTAAGACTGGGAAACTAAATAAAACAAAATAAAAGATTGTATTTGATTGGCAAACATGTTATAGGTTAATGTGATCATTGCCAGGAGTAGGAGTCTGTGGGATGAGCTGAGGAAGGTGGGAGTTGAAGATAGTGAAGAATCATCTTTAGATTTATAAAAGAAAGATCCCTAAATTTGTTAATGCACAGTATAGTATGCAGGCTAAGTCGTAGGTGCTGGTTATTATGTTAAGTTAAACCGCTTTTTTTTTGTTGAACTTTGTACATTCCAAGTCTTCTGGTATGTTATCTTAAAGAAAAAGTCATTTATGGCTGGCATAAACCTGAAATGCTAAGAAACCATATGGTAAAAAGTGTTTTATCTTATTATTATCCCTTCAGAATGAAAGCTTGGCTTTCTCTCTATGACTTCAAACACACAATAGGTCATGGGTGACTGGCTGTATCACTGCTTTGTTTCCTCTCTGTATTATGTATGTGTCGTTATACTTTCCTGAAAGCCTGCAATTAGCTACTGAAACTGAAAGAGTTGCCTAGAAACCTGGAGGGCTTTTTGCCAAGCTGGTGGTCTACAATAGGCTTTTAAATAGCCTAGGGAACATGCTAACACACAGTTCCTAACACATTTTGTTAACATGCTTCTGGTTCTGTTTCCTTGTTTTCTCCTGATTGATCACTGTGAGCATGAAAGAAGTTCCATGGTTTTAGTTGCTGTGATTACAACGTAATCTCAGTAAGACTATCATAATTTGAAAGGGACTGATTTGTTTGATGTCATTGCATGTTGATTGAATCCAGTGTTCTTACCACCCTGTCCTCGATGTTGTGAACATTTCTGTCCATCAGTATAATGTGAGGCTTTTACCTGTGTTCACTCTGTGGCGTCATTCTAGTAACGATATCGTGTCTTCATTGTCTTTAATATTAGACTTACTTAACAAAGCTATCCCAAGGACAGGCTTTTGTGCCGGTAATGAAGCATATCTTAGTTTTCTGGGCCATTTCAAAATGTTGTTGGAAATCCATTGTTTGCATTTACTGAGTCCCAACATTGTGGTCTCTTTTCTAATGTTGCTTTCCTGGTTGTCAACGGTGCTCGCCAAGGTGCCAAGCAACACTAGCAAAAGGTGTAATCGCCACTGGCTTTAAGGCTACTACAGACTAAACGTCAGGAGATCAGTCAGGTCAGAACGGGTTAAAGTAACTGTGTGAACGCTGTTTACTCACCACACAGACCGTTGGCTGATGATGCTGTTGTGCGCCTACATGAGAGGAAAGGCAGTAATTTGCAGGTCCTGTAAAAGACAACCGAAAGGCTGCCTGTCAAAGATATTTTATTGAAGCTCATAAAAGACTGGTCCTGATTTTCAAAGCAACCATCTGCAGTTCTCAGACTGGATTTAACACATTATTATGTTCAAAGCGTTATATTCCGACTTGATGTGCGTTATGGATTTATGCAACATAAGGCCCAATGTGGCTGGCCGCCACAAAATCTATAACAACACCAAAACAAGTGGCACATTAACAGGGAAATGATTGCTTTAATTTTCATTTTCATTGTTAATGCCTTGTCTTTTAAAATAAACAAAAGGCTTTACTCTGAACCCGTGGCTGATAAAGAGACAGTTAGCAAACCTCACAGCAGTGGAAATCATTTCCAGAAAGATAGATGACTATTTAACTTTATTTGGACACTGTCCACCTTGTCATCTCTAATGAGACGGTGAGACGGCTTCATTCACTACATTCAAGTACTGCTGATATCAGTTCAGTTGCACAACATTATGATACCAACCAGAGAGCTCTACCCCCTCACCACCACAAATCCCCCACAGTTATCGACTGGGGATGCCGACTTAGCTGGGTGAGCGACGCCTCACTACCACCGATGGCCATGTACACACCGAACATGCTACAACCGGTTTTCAGCCGCGGATGCTAATTGCGACTTGGTGTGTACTGTAGAAGCCTTTAGAGCTCAGTGATCCGCCAAAGATCTTAAAAGGCTGTCCCTGGAGTAAAAAACTATATATAATTGCATAACGTAATTGAAGTAAGAACACAGACCTCAGCTAATTTATAGCACTACGGGAGGGATTCCTTTCTACTTAATCATGCCTTCTTGGCTCAGAATTCACATTTCCTCCATTCAAGACAGATTGTGTTTTCTTTCTTTGGTGGTAGAGATGGTGTTGAATTCCCCATACTTCTACCAGGCTGAAAGTGTATCTGGGGGACTTCTCTGTGCTTAAAAGACTGCATAGCAACTGGGGTCAGTTTACACAAGTCAGGGTGTCCATGTTACAGGTTCAGATTATGTTTTATAATTGTCTAAATGGAACCACACTTCTTTACACAATGTCAAGCTCATCCCCTGCTTTGACAAAATATTGATTTAAAATCATTTGAGACTAGATTACTGATCAACATGGCCATTTAAATTTCTATGATGGAATGGATTATCTAATGGCTGTTGTTCAATTATTATTTTGAGGAAATCAGTGGACTTGTCTAATCTAAATATGAATTGGCAGAGCTCCTCTGTTTGCCCAACCAAGATTAATTTTGTGTTTGCTTCAAAACACATACACATGTTTTGCTAATACTCTTTGATTACCATTGTTCAGACTGATATTGTTTTTTTAGTTTTTTTTTTTATCTTGAAATCAATACGAAAAACAACGCATTGCAGTGAGCTTGTAGATCTGCTGTTTTTGAAAATCTTTAATCACCCGATATATAATCACCCGATATTGGTTAATTTGTAACATCAAGTCAGGTTTTACCATTATAAAAATACAATATCCACACAATGATGTACTGAAGAAAAAGATCTCACACATAGCAGCTCTTAATAAGAGCATTTCAAATATGTTAGAAGCTTGCAGTTATAATGTTAAGCCGGCAGCATTTGCTGTCTGTGGTCTGGTATTGAAAGATGACTCGTAAAATGAATTGGTCCACTCCAGTCACAACGTAAGTTTATTATGGCCACACTCCTCCCAAGCAAGTACAGCCATGACAGGTGTCTCAGTATGACACTATACTGACTATAGTGTAATCCCCTCATAATCCTTGCCCAAGCTATGTGCTCAGTTTCTTAATCCCAATTCTAATAAACAAGTTAAAGCCAGGGTTAATGTGTCCGGCAAAAAGTGCAGCTCATGTCCCTCTGTCGGGAGAAATGGTTGGAAATGCAGGCAGATTTCCCTCTCTTTCAGCAACATTATAGTATGCCTGAGCTCAGTCCCAGATTCATCAATTAATTTGTATTTTCTTTGCAGCCAGTTAAACATCATTCTCGCTAATGTGGCTTCGTGAAACAGAAACTTTGGCGGGTGGGGGGGGGGGCGTGTCTTAACCCATTGATACCTGGAACGCATCTGTGTCACTTTAGATTTCTTTAGGCTATTCAAAAATAGCAGATATACAAGCTCATAGCGCGGCACCGAGTGCCGCGCTATGAACTTGTAGATCTGCTATTTTTGAAAAATAGTGAAAAAAAAATTTTTAGATTTTTTTCCAAAAACTGTTAGGATTTAGATTTTTTTTAAAGAATCGCCTCAGGTCTTAAAGGGTTAAGAGAATGCTTGCGTGACACTCAATCATTGTGGTTCAGTGGAGAGTTGGAAACCATGCAGTAAATCCCGAAAGAGGGGAAGATCCGTGGAATTTGGCAGTGGTTGAGTGTTGGGTAGAGCCATGTTTAATCTGACAAGTTGGGTAGTTCTGTCACATGTGGTTTCTGGAAGCCCCTGAAGGGACATGAGGCATTTCATTGTGCGTTTACATGCTGCTGCCATAGAGTGAAAGTGTTGTTGTGTTTTTCCCACCATTAATAGAACTTGGAATAGATAAGTAGATGGAGTTGGTGAATTGTTGATCAGATTTCTAACACTGATTTAGATTTGTCTGACTTCCCTGTATCATTGTACAGTACTGTACATCTATCTTAAATGACACGGTTTCAACCGTAAAAATGTTAGGTTTGTTTTCTAGGCATCTTAACATGCTGGCTCAGTATCAGAGTGTTAGGCTTGATGAATCAGAGTCTCAGACAAGTTTAAACTCACTCCGTTCCCCAAGGCTCCGAAAGTTGTGAGGAATATTTTGCTTCAGAGAAATTAACATATAATACAGTCTGCAGCTCCACTGGGACATAGTTGCATTCATCGGTTTAGAAGGGTAGAGACTTGAGTTTAACAGAAGGGTTTTTTTTTCCTACTGAGGGCTCATGAGAAGTTTGGGGTGTCTGTGAACTCAGCCTAGTTAATTCTGTCCTTTTGTCTTTATGGCACCATCGTTAGCTTTCTGTGGATTTGAAATACATTTCATCACATCGTGTTCATAAGACTTCCTTCCATTTATGCTTTTTCCATCATCAAAGTAGATCTTCATTCCACATTTACTTCACCTACGGTAATTAGCCATTGCAATTATTAGACACTATCCATATCTGTTTGCTTGTAATGTTTGCTTTCATGCCCAGCCAGCAACTTTCAAAGGCATTTCTAAAATAGTGGTTCTCAAACCAGTGGTTTCCTCAAGTCCTTGAGGGGGTTTAAAACAAATGTCTGAGAGCGTACACTTGGAACCTAATTCCATTTGTACGCTCTTAAGAGTCTCTTAACACTGATGATACTACAGTGCAGGTTGGGGGTCCCAGAGATCAAAATGGCTTTAAGTGGGGGTCTGTGGCCCAAATGCAAATCAAACTGGGGGTCCTTGACTAAAAAGGTTGAGAATCACTCCTATGCCTGTAAAAAAAATCTTCCCTTATGGGGGTCCCGGGCGTATCTTTTCAAATGGGGATCCGTGGGCTAATGGGGGTCCTTGACATGAAAAAGTTTGAGAACCACTGTTCTAAAAGGTCTACTGCAGAGTGCAGACAGACACGCTTTGAGAAGTGAGGAGAGGCCTCACACGGTTCTGTGTTGCACCTCACAGTATTTGCTGTCATTTTGAAGTAGGGTTCATTGTGTGGTCTTGTCTGTGACCCACTGCGTCTCCATACGTTCCAGGAACAGAGTGGGTTGACAGCTCGGGTGATTACCTGTCCTGTCTCATTCACTCAGCCAGGCTGCAGCTGGGCCACATCATGCATCAGGAACTGACACAGAGTGATTACAATGTCATTAGGCCCAGCTCACTGCAGCTCCCTGCCACATTAATTTGTTCTTACTCAGAAGAGCATGAGAAATGGGACTATCCTCTCACATTTCAATAAACCTCAAAATGGCTTATTCCAATAACATTAAGATTTTTGAACCAACATTAACCTGTCGCTAGTGGAAATCTTTGGTCTTCAGGGCACTCTGTTTGCAATAATGGAAATGGAAATTCTAAGTGTTTTGTCATACAGTACCAGTTGACCTTGTCAGTCTACTGGTGTGACTACTATGATGTCTATAACTATAATATGTTGCTAGCGAACAGCTTGTGTCCAAGTTTATTCCCTGAGTGCTAGCTTATGATACAGTATATAAAAAAAACTGCAACCAGAAATGAACTTTTAAGAATGTTCATGTTTTCAAGTGCTAAAATCCTCCTATAATTTGACAAACCTCTGTAGTGGTGTGAGGGTGGTGAGACCAAAATTGTTCTGCCTGGTTCTCCTCAGTGGCTGGAGCAATTGATCTGAATTTGCACACAGCCATTGACCATTACCATGTGCACCTAACAGCGAAGCCCGATTTCCCCAACTGTCAGCTGTTTATTCGCGTTTTTATCTAAAGAGAATGTCGCCATGGTTACGGCTGCCCAGCTGTGGGACGAATGATCAAACTGCGCATGCGTCGAATCCACAGACCCACTGTGTTACACTCTTGCCGTCTGCCACAAGCACACACTGTGTGTGTGGGTGGGGGTGGGTGGGTGGTTGCGCGCGACGGGGGAGTAAGCAGGTATACTGTACATGGATTAGTTACAGTATAAGGTACCAATAACCAAAGCAGATTTAGGGTCTTGCTCGGCCGTCTGTGCTTCCCAGGCTTTGCGTGATGTATGAGCTATTAACATACATATAATTAAATTGTTGGTTCATAATAAATCATTGACTATTAAATATCTTTTTTATAAATAAGTTACAGAACTGTATTTCCATCCATCCATCTTCAACGGCTTATCCGGAATCGGGTCGCGGGGTAACAGTTCCAACAGAGATTTCCAGTCTTCCCTTTCCAGTGCACCATTAGCAACTTCCTCCTGGGGGATCCCGAAGGCGTTCCCTGGCCAGTGTGGAGATATAATCCCCCCATCTGGTCCTTGGTCTGCCACGGGGTCTCTTCCCAGTGGGACGTGCAGCGAGGATCTCCCTAGGGAGACGTTTCATTTGCCAACATTAAACAACTTATTACTATGTCCTCAAATTATAATTTTTCAGACAGAAGGCTTCTTCATCTTCTTCAACAAAGAAATTGTTTTGTTTACCATTTCATACTGGTTAATGTCTGTCGCTTTAAGATTCACCAAGAGGTCACAGATTTGATGATGACATTGTTCTCAATGAGCAGAGTAGATCACTCAGAGTAGATCTACAAGGTAACACCGGGTTGTATCCCAATGCATTCTTAGCTTGTATTTTTGTATTACACACAATAGCCTACACTATGTAGCATAAACAAAGAGTCTAGACGCCAAGAGACTCTGGTGCTTTGACCATTTAAGTGGTGAACACACAAAATAAATTACTCCTCCTTGTTTTAGTGATGATTGCCAGACAACACAACTGCTCAATTCAACTTTTCTACTCAGCAAAAAAACGTCCACACACACAGACAGCATGTTGTTGCTGTGTGCGCGACTTCACCATCGTTCTGCACGTTCATGTGACTATATCCAGCACAAGATCGGATTTCTGAGACTGAAAGGCCGATCACGGCCAATCAGCTTAAAACCAGCCGATTTGGACGGGCAGTGGATTGGTTGGTGCATCTCTAGTCGTATTCAAACTGGCACTAATATTGGCACCGGATTTCGATTACAACCTTACCTACAGTATAAACCCTCATGTCAATGTTATTTATCCCAAGTGTAATTGTATTTGCAACATTTTTCCAAGGACTGAGTGGTGGTCAGTTTATGCACAATTAATACATGTGTGGTGTTTGGCTGCCTGCAGCATAGGGTTTCCTCCTAAAGTTCACTGCTAATGATTTGGAGCACTTTAATGTTGCCTTGAATAACGAGCACTAAGCCTGGTGTCACTGTGGTCCTTAAATCACAGTCAGTGTCTTTTGACACTCTTTTCCTCCTGCACTCTCTCTCTCTCTCTCTCTCTCTACCTCTCTACCTCCAATTCTCTCTTGCTCTTCCCACTCTCATCCTTTCCCTGTCTCTTCGTTAAGCACATAGGCCCCACTGTCTCTTCATAGCTGTCACAGTGCCTCAGAACAGGTGGAATCAATTACTGGCCCTCGGCAGCCTGCTTCCTCACCACAAGTTACTCCTTAATTGAGGGAATTAATGAGTAATCAGTCCATGAGATGATTTGGTGTCAGAGAGCTCAGCCTTGTGTGTGTGAAACGAGACGGGAAGGCTGAGGGGAGGGTTGCAGTAACACTACAGGTCTTATGCCTCAGAGACGGTGAAGGGAGTTCACCATCTCTCAACCCCTGCCGGGCTGCTACTAATCAGGTCTTAGTGAAAGGTTAAGGACAGCAACATGAGTCTCCGTGGCCTCAGCAAACTACTGAACCACCGTTTGACCACGCAAGGCAAAGGTTTACTTTTAACAGCCACTGGTGTTCTAGAATGTCTCCTGTGCAACTCAGCACTTAGTTCACTTCCCCCTCGTCATGGCATCCCTTCTCTAAATCGAACATCTGCTCACAGCGTGTGTTTATATGGTGGTTTTGAAGTGGCTCATGTCTTTCTCTCTCTCTCTCTCCACCCCACTTATTTCTTCCCCAGATGGAATCTCCGGTCTCAACACCCGCTCCTCCCCCCCTCCACCTCCTGGCTGCTGTGGGCAACAGTGAGATTGCCTCACCATGTGAGCAAATAATGGTGCGCACACGCTCAGTGGCAGTGAACACGTCTGACGTGGCTCTAGCCACAGAACCTGAGTGCTTGGGGCCCTGTGAGCCTGGCACCAGCGTCAATCTAGAAGGCATCGTGTGGCAAGAAACCGAAGACGGTAAGTGACTGGTTTAACCCAGTGTGCTGTTTTTTACGACTTGTTGAGTCTCTATATCAGACCCACATGTGAATGCAAGCATTTATGAAAATGAGTTCTGTTTTTCTATTCAGCTATCTTTTATTCAGAAAAATAAAAGAGTGTGAAGGTGTCAAGAATGTAGTGATTTTTTTCCCCCATCAGCAAGGCTTGCGCAGTCTCGTGAAGTCAGGTTTAGACAAAACTGAATTGGATTTGCCCCAAGCTACTCCAGGAATTGCTTTTGGTACCAAGTTTACACAGCCTGTATCCTACTTAATATTGCTCACTAGAATAGTCTGCAGATAGTTCTTAGATGGCCTTGGCCCTTGATTTGTTTTTCACTCAGGTGTACACAGATGGTTTGTTTGCTGCACAGAGATATCTGCTCTCTACAACAACAACACAAAGCTGCTCTTCTTTCAACTCAGCCGATCGGGACCGATGCTGGCTCCACTCCCACGGTGTCGGCTTGAGTGAAATGGTAGATGCTCTCAGCATTCCTTCCTTTGATGGAAAACACTACCCCAGTGCGTTTTTAATTTTCAGATGTGTCACTAGCGGTACCCGGGGTTTGTTGGGTCTGAATAACTGCCCTCATTTTCCGTCGTGCATGTCAAATAACACAAACACCTAATCTTCAAAGCGGCTCATGTTCACTCGCTCGGCAGGCATGCTGGGTACAAATCGCCCACACATCCACTGTGCTGCTTGGCGATCCACTTGGAGTAACTGAATAGGAAAGGTCCCCGCCTCATCTACATTCCCAAGGCACAGTCCCTGCTATTGAGGATTTCTTTCTTTCTTTCTTTTATTCAGCTGTGGGCTGTGTGTCTGATTCACCGCAAACCTCCTCTAGCACCCAGGCTGTCGCCCCTTGACTCTGTTTCCGAGCAAACTTGGAGAGAGTAAATGCTGTTTTGGGTGATGGGTACACAAGGCTACTTGTGTTGGTGACACAAACATGGCTCCGAGCCAGCTCCAGTGTTGTGATTGTCTGCCTCCCATAGAGTGACCACCCTCTCTGCTCCCTCTCAGAGCCCTTCATCCCCCCCTCCCTGCCCACTCTCTATCAAGGCTGTTATTTTGGCTGGAAAGAGGTAGTGGTTTGGGTGGATGGAGCATTGTTTTCATCAACTCCAATCTACGTGGCCCTGTGGGGATGCGGGTGGTGGTGAGTCAGTGGTTTTAGGGAATGGATAGCAGATAAGGGACTGGAGCACTTATCTCTGCAGTCATAGCCCACAGGTTGTTCTGATCCTTAATGTTGTAGAAACCAATAGGGCTGCCAGAATGTACATTCCCTCTCTTTGAAGCCAGTGTTTTGTTTTTATTTCCTAAGCAGGCAGATCTTTTCAGAGATATTTTTTGCTTTTTATATATTCCCAAACTGGAATATCTTTGTCGCAAAAATACACATGGGAAGAAAAGGCGAGATAAATTATGTGGCATAGGAAAATCATTTAATAAGTGCTACTTAGAAAATCTATCCTTCGCTTGTTTGTAATCTGTGTGTGTTGAGGCATAGATCTCTCCACATCGATGACTGCCTTTGTTTGACTTGGCTATGTAATTTGAAAATACTTTAGCTACGGTACCAGTTCATTGTTTAGAAAGTCTGCCATTGTTTTGTAGTTTGGTGTCTTAAGCGAGACCTCTGTAATTGAATTGGCGGGCTGTTCAGGAATTTTCCCTGGATGTGTAATTGTGGGTTTTTATATGTGCATTAACAGCCCTCGGTCTATAGCCTATACTCTTCTCTCCTTTTAAGATCATTGACTCAAGGGACTCCAAGTCTAGTGCCTCCATAGCATTATATCTAGCATAGTACATTAGACAGCACGAACAGCCGTGATATTATCCTGTAAGGACCCAGTGGCTAGCTTTTAATTGGAGAGACCCAGTTGCTATATATTCACATCATACCACGCTGCCCCTTTTTTTCCTAAGTGAGCTGTGAAAACACACATCTCTTCATTGTGGTAGAATCAAACAAATGAAAACCAAATGAGGAAATCTAGGCGAAGCACTGGGGAAGAAGAGTGACAATAAACAGAGGCCCTACAGCTATAACAGAAACTGGCTGATTAACAATGATGTTGAGCAGTCCCCCACCTCTCTGCATGACAAGTCTCATACAGAGCTGTTTAGGCATGCTGTGTGTGTATGTGTGCGTGTGTGCGTGTGTCTGTGTGTGTGTGTGTGTGTGTGTGTGTGTGTTTGTGCGTGTGTGTGCGCGAGCGAGCATGTCATTTAGCATGCCAAACAACAGCTGCTTCTTCACCTCTGCCTTTCGCCCTTGTGGGAGTAAATGAACAACAGGCTCCCAGTAATAGTCTGCACCTCACTTGACTCAGGACTCGGGAGAGTGCTGGAGAATGAAATGGATGAGAAGAACGTTTCATCTAACAAAATGCGATCCCAAAAGTCAAACCTTTGGCCCCAGGCACAGCCATGTCAGCTGATGCGGATAGATGAATCATTGATCCCGCATAAAGTGGCCACAGAGTAACAGCCTTTTTTGCATTAGACAAATAGCAGTGCACTTTAAAGCACCATACTGGTGGACTAGCATGTTTTGCCCATTGACTATACGACTCACCATGTACTTGAAATTACTGCCAACCATTTTCCAAAGCATACCGTGATTTGTTTGGTCATCAAGGAAGTCGTGTTTCAGTACGTTAAGAAACTTTCAGGGACTTCAATATTTCTTAAGATAGAGCTGTTATTCATAATCACTATTGTAGAGGTTTTATGCAGGTTTTATTTTTAAATTGTGGATTGATTTGACAAATCTAATCGAAGATAACGTCTGGAGAAAATATTGATTTACAAATTACAAATGTCCATGACCTTCTAATGGCACAGGTTTGTTTAAGTAACATTGACAGTTATTCAGGTACTGTAAGTTTGGTAGAGTTTTGATGACTGAAGCCAATCTTACTCCAATTGACCAAAGGGGGCGCTATAGCAGTCGTTTGAAAATGCGAACTTTGAAGTCATGCCTCGTTTGGCCTACAGCCATGAAACTTGCTTACACATGTGCCTTGACTAATGAGGAACACATCTGTCGCTTTCACCAGTAAACTCCATCCTTACATTTTCCGCCATTTTGAGTAGTGTGAAAAACACTTGACAAATCTCCTGGGATTTTTGAGCAATCTGCTTGAAACATTCTACACACACTATATGGACCATTATCTAAAATCCCAATTGAAGAGAAGTTTGTACATTAAAAAATAAGCCACCATGAGCCAATGAATATGGGCATGGCTTCATTAAAAACAAAAATTCAAAAATAGCTGTGCATGGGCTCCTTTCTCTCAGTCTCAATTCTGGAATTTCAGTAGCTCAGAAGTTAGTGTCTACCTATCAGTCAGAAGGTCCCTGGTTCGAACATTGGCTTATCCAAGTTATCCAGTCATACTTTAACTTGACACACAGAAATCATGACCTTATTAATTAATGCATGTCCACTTTTTAAGGAAAACATGAAATGGCATTTTGACAGTATTTCATTTCATTCAGTATTGTGACCTATTTCCTAGTGAAAAGGGGGCATGACTGACAGAAGAAGGCTTTTCAGCAATCTTAAACAGGGCTTATAGCTGAATGCTAGAGAGGAGGCCTGGGAAACAGAAGGTCACAGGTTCGATTCCAGGCCCCGGCTAAACCGACTGGCCAGGAATAGTGATGAAAAGCTATAGCCTGATTAAAATACTGCAGTTTATTCTGTTGCGTAGATGAAGCAGAGAAATTGGAAAACTTTTGTCTTTAAACAGGATTTTTAACAAGAGTTTGAAATCTGCCATTATAAGCAACATAATAAAGACATGCATTTTTATACCCTCAATCCCTCAGAACTCTGCAGAATTGTTTCCAATGCTCATTTGTTAATTGCATGGTCTTCTTTCTCTCAAGTTCAGTCTATTATGACTTATTGCGCATATTGCATTTAGCAAATTGCATATTGCATTGCTTGGCCCCCGTATTGCTGCTTGCAGCTATATTTATTATTATTATTTTTGCTTTTATAAAGATTTGAAGTTTTTCAGAAAACTTCAGGTCAGGATTTAGAAGGCGTCTTCAGGTCTAAATGGGTTAAAGAGTAGTATGATTATATGAGAATGAGTGGTTGCATTGAATGGTCTCTATAAAGGCACGTGTCCAAATCAGCTAGTTTGACACATCCCTGTCTGTACAGGAGAAACAGAGAGGATGTGAGGAGAGGGGGTAGGGGCGAGACATGTCATCCAGTCAGACAGCTCAGGGGGCTTGTGAAGCTGAGATCAGGGGCATGATATTTTAAGGCCCAGCTCCTGACACAAATCCCTTCAGCACAGACGAGGTAGTGGCAGCTCCCAGGGTCACGCCGGCATAGCATCAGGCCAACCCCTCCCAGGATTAGCATGCTGATACCTTCAAATGTCATTTCTGAAGTGCTGGAGAAGTTTATTGCTCTTGAAGCGTTGCCCAGAAAGGCTTGGCTCCTGCTCTGGGGCAGAGGGAACACAGAGGGGGCCCTTTGGCCAAAACACTGCAGCCCCATGCCAACACACCCCCTCACAAGCACCACAACCACGGTTCAAGCACTCACACAAACACACACAAACAGCAACCACAGTGTTCCCCCTAACATGTCGTGCACAATATGCTTTTCCCCTTGTATGACCCACTGTCACTTTGGTTCCTTATTAGATAAGTAGTACAGACAGTCAAAAATGTTTGCCCCTGGGATTATTAAAGTAATAATGTTAGATAATTATAGGATTGCAAGTGTCAGTTTTAGCACATGAGTTAACAGCTCTGAGCAGAAAAGAGGTCAGTATGAAACGGATATTCCTGTATAAACATTTGAGCTATGTCTTTTTGCTCTTTAGTTATGGAACACTGTCAGCCTAAGAAGGGGAATATTGTAGGGAACACTTGGCTATAAAGCTCAACTCGCCAGCCATGCTTCCTTGCTCTTTTGAACACCATCTGTCAAAGGCTTTATTGAAAGGTTTTTTTACAAAGGAGAGCACTCCCTGCTCTCAGTGAATGTTCATGAGGTAAGAGTGAGCGTTGACAAGGGGAGCCCATACTTCTCTGCCAGGTCAATGACAGAAATCAAGGTGGACAAAAAAACAAAGTCAGACATCTATTAACTGCAGAAGCCATTTTGAGAGGAGTAATACATGTGCTCTGCTTTCTCTTCCTTCTCTCCCCCGCTTCCTGTAATTTTCATTCCCCAATTCCCTGGCCACAATTGTCACTTTTTGCCATACCACGCTAGTCATTCCTTGTAACAGTGGGCACTGTTCAAGGAAATGGCCAGTATCCAGAGTTATTTTCATCTTACCACCACACAAGACATATTTTGAAATGGAATTTTATTGCTGGCTAATGACAGTCCCATTCTTACTGGCTGACAACTACATTCTTTTGTGCACTTAAATAGTCTTAAGAGGTAATCAAATGCCCAGAGGAATTGGAAAGCCCTGCTAGTAGCGGTCATAAGATATCATGTCAGCTATGTACACGTCAACAAGGGTTTGACTAATGTGGCTTTGACAAACCTGTCTCTTAATATCTGTACCATCTTGTTGATGAAAAATACTCAGGGGGTTGTTTTAGAAATGAGATAGGAGATTTGAGATACAGTACCAGTTTTTGTAAGGGACAATATGTGCCTCACCACAGAATTACTGACTTCTGAAATAAATGCATGTGTATTTTCAGCCTGCATCTGCATGGCTGCATGGTTTGTAGGAGTCACTCCTCCTACAAGTACAGTGGTTTTTGTGAAGGAATGACTGCATTAATCAACCATGTGGAAAGTATACTCGTGCTCTTGTCCCTTGACTTTCTCACAGTTTGTTACTCTTGCCAGCGAAAGTAATTTTGCACTTTCACCTCTTATGATCCAGAGTGCAGGCTTTAAATCTTCAGGCAAGAGCCTCCTGGCTATTCTGAAACTGAGGCTAAAGGTTACCAGGCCTTTGTGTCATCTTTTAAATTCCCTGCTTTTAAAACACTACAATAAATCTGTGTAGGCTGTTATTTGTCTGTGTATTCCTCTGGTAACTTCATTCATTTATGGTATTTTTGCTTGTCGCTGACTTATTTTAGTTTGAAATGGTTTTAAAAAATAACTCTGTTTTGTTTAATCCTTTTCTATGTTGTGATATACAGTTGTAAAGCTTGTTGGAATGTATGGATCATGTGACTTGTTTGATGTTAAAGCACTTACAGTAAGTAACTTATAAGTAACACTATTGCTCATGGCAACACCCGGCTATCCTTTTACTCCTATATTTACATCAGCATCTCACTGTGTTGAAAATGTCTTAATACTCCAAGCCAAAAGCGCCTTACATCAGTGATTGTAATTCCACTCAAGATGCTGCTGCTTTAGTCTAGCAAACTGCTAGGCACACTTAATGATAAACTGACAGGATATGTCATCTTAGCATTGGCAAAAATAGTCCCAATGTCATAGCATAACAGCAAGATAACAAAAGCATTTTTACAAGGGACATAAAGGACAAGGTCATTAACCCTACAAAACTCCCTTTTGAGTTGAAGCAGCGTTGAGGTCAACCAAGGAACCCATGGCCCTACCAGACTTGACCAGCAGCGGGGGACCTGATAATGTGGCCCCACACTAACCTAATGGAACATGTCAGGGGGGACCAGAGAGCCAGTGACCTGTAATGCAGGCTCAACCCCCTGACTGATTCCCCACCATCATTAGGCTGTTATTAAATAATCGCACACAAGTAGGCAGTGGAGTTTGGTGCACAAGGAGGGGGTTCCATTTGTTGCACAGCGGCACTGAAAGGAAATGAGTGGTAAAAATTACAGGCCCATTTCTCTCATTAATTCATGCTTCACTCAGCTGGCCTGTGTGACCCTAATGAGCCTGACGGAATCGGGGAGGGGGTTGGGAACAGCCCTATCCTCAACCCTACTCCAACCTCAACATTCGCCAGCGCACTATCAACAAAACACCCAAGCTAAACCTTTATTTGAAAAAGCTTTGTGTTTGTAAAAATATAATATTAAGTTGGCGGGAATACTGAATTTCTGGTGTATTTTTCTACCAAAAGGACATCAGAATTTCATAGGGATATGTTTTTTCCTTTTTTTTTCATCACTGCCTGTTACCATTAAGACCTAATGAAGTCTAAATGTAAAATGCGTCTTGGAAATGAAATTCTGGGTCTTTTTTTAATTAACTGGCTTTTAAGGTTCACCACGCATCTTACACATTTCAACTCAAAGTGAGTGTACTGTTCCTGAAAGTCAGCGTGGTTTATCATTGTTATGTTATTTACCATTCATCTTTGAATCTGGTTGCTAGCCGACACATTCAGAGTTATTTAAGTGAGAGAAACGGAATAGTGAATTGAAAATCTTGGAATTGGAACGATCGCTGGTAGCTGACTGGATAATGTGTCTACCACACAATTGCCAAGTGTTTGATCTGTGTTCATTGCATGTCTTTTTTGCTCTCTGCCCTCAGCTTCTTGTCACTATGCACCTAAAAATCATCTTTAAATGAAAATCTTGGAATAGATTATTGAATTGTTACAAATGGAAATCATCACCTGTCTCAGTAACAACAAGACTAATATCCTTAATAGCTTCCCATTATTGCTCTAAAATTAGAATGTAGCCTATTGAAGTCATTTAAGGTGGGGTGCTCTTCAGTTTTTGCTGGTGCTAACTGCTTTTTGAGGTTCGAAGGTTTGTCCCCTGTCTTGAAAATAAAAGATATAAGCCTATTCTGCCTCCTGCTAATGATTACTGCTTATCCAGCTCCATGTAGTCTGTTGTGTGATTGTCTTGTGATAAAAGACTGCTTTGGTGTACAATCACCTATCCGTGTTTCATTGTGTACCTTTGAAAAAGCATGACCTTTTGAAAAGACCCATTGTTCATAAAACAATTCTCCATCTTCCCCATCTGTTAGGATTTAAAAGGTTCTATAGTCTGTCTCTGCCAAAGGATGAAACCATGATTATGCCACATGCTGTCCTTTTTGGTTTGGGGTGGGAATCTAAAAGATAGTTTTTAAGCACAGTTTATTCTATTTTGACATTGTATATTGGGTTACTGGATGTTTTCTTTAAGCCAATTTAGGTATTGATGAATTGATAAACTATTTAAGGTAGGAAGGAATAGGGGTGATAGATCGTAAACAAAATTAAAGCCATTTATGGGCTAACAGAATCAATTGCCAGAGCCATATTGTTGTAGTGTTTTGGAAAAGCCATTAATACTTTTATACTGTACAGTATATGACAGACTTCCCCACCATAACACTCCCAGTTCAATTCGGCTAAAAGAGCTGTGACTAGGGACTGCTGCTTTCAGGCTATAGCGCTGGAGGAGGGACTCGTGGCCAAGAGTCAGCAGGTTCCTGTAAAACCCACTCATTTGTAAATGCCTTATGCACTCACTATTTTATGCCAGAGGCAGCAAGAGCAAAATGAGTCCTGAACCGTGTCTTGTCTGCAGAAGGGGTAGAAGATAGAAAGTCGGAGATACACTAGGTATACTGTTGAAAAGAGGAAATGGGGTGAGGGTGACAGAGAGAGGGAGGGAGAGAATGGGGTGAACAAGAGAGGTTTCCTGAGCTAATAAAATGCTTGGAGGACTGGAAGCTGCCAGCCAGCATTCTTGTGCCATTAGATAAGTTAGCTCACTGCAGCCTCCAGTTTCACTGCAGTGCTGAGGTTGCATGCTGAGGTCACCAGTGGGAGGTGGGAGAATGGAGAGAGGGGGGCAATAAATTTAGAATGTTTTTGTGGAGGGTGATTGCTCCCAGTCCTCCAAACCTACTTTTGTTGTTTATTTTTGTTTTATTGTTGTTTAGTTTTTTTCTGTTCTTACCTTAATCAGAAATCTATGTAGTGTATAAACCTGCCTTTACGCCGTTTCATTAATTACAGATGATTTTCATCAGCTCCTCATCATTGTTCTAATGTATTATAATTATTTTTGTTTAATTAGATAGGAGAGTGTAGAGAGACAGTAAACCAAGGGTAGAGAGAGAGGGGAGAGACATGTCAGACAAGATTCCAGGGGTGGGATTCAAACCCACTTTCTCACAGCTCACAAGGATCATGTGGTCAGTGCACTAACTAGTTGAGCCGGCAACAGGCACCCCGGGTTTGACAGATTTTGAACCAGATTTCGGATACACTTGTCTGTCCTCTCTGCAAGAATTCTGCAGTCAAGCCATGTCTGTTGTAACTAATCTTGTATTTTAAATGCAAGGTCAAATATCACACTTGCCACAGGTTGTGCCTATTTAGACAAGCTCATACCAAGTATAACCAGCCTTAAACTATCCAAATGGTGAAACAGAAGCTTCTAAGTCAGACACATTACAGCAATGCCAGTGGAGTCAAGGACATTCCTGTGTTAGGTGCCGGCACTTCCCACTGAAGCCTTGAGTGAAATAGTGAAAGAGGGTCTCTGCTTGGCTTCTCAGTTACAGGCTTTGAATTGGAACCCTTCAAGTCAAATTGGTTAGGAGCTTGGAATGAACTGCTGTACAGTAGATTATTCGTGTGAAACCTTTTTCACACATTTCCCTATACTGTAGTAGTGCCATCTCTCTGTCTGTCTGTCTGTCTGTCTCTCTCTCCCTCTCTCTCTCTGAATGCTTTCCTCAGCAGGGATGCCAGATAGAGGACAGCACATTGTTTCCGTGCAAATAATTATCCAATAGCGTATTCCCTGTGAGCTGGCTTATTTAACTGGAAGGGTTACTCAGACAATATCCCTTAGTAACCTCAAGCTTATATAGTTGTACCTTTTGTCGCTGCCTGATATATCTTGACGAATATCCAAGTACGGTCCTCAGTTTGCAGTTGTTTAAAATCATTTCTTAACCTCAGATCTATCGGACGCAGGAGCAGTTTGGAATGACACTGCTTTCACATGTTAGTTACTGTACATGAAACACCGTCACTTACATTAAAATCTCACACCGATTGGAAATCTTTGATGCAGCTAATTAATGAACATAATTAGCAAATTGATTGTTTCGGTTCATGGCTCGTGACCTTTTGCCCTTTCCCTTTCTTACAGGAATGCTGGTGGTCAATGTCACTTGGAGAAATAAGACGTATGTGGGCACACTGTTGGACTGTACACGGCACGACTGGGCTCCACCCAGGTAAAATGCATTTCTTTTTTTAAAACCTTATATCCTCCTTTGGAAACCAGGGAGCAAAATATACATCAGTTCAGAATGATTGACATTCAGATTATATACATCAAATTCTACCACTACATTTTATGTATAACGGGACGGATGGATCCCTTGGATGCTGGTTTGTAAAAGAAATAAGGACTACCTTCATTGCTTTAAAACATCTTCTACTGTGTCACACACGGTGGTTCTAAATGCCAAGGTGGAAAAGCAGTATTGCTACATAGCTGCCATCAATCATCAATGCTTGCTCTCTATCCCACCTGCACTTGGTCCCTAACCTTTTCATAAAGAGCACACACTCTGATAGAAATCTGTTGTATCAGCCTCGGCTCAAGGATATAGCATTCAGCACCTATCTTCTATTGTGCAGCAGAACTTGTCTATCCTCTGCTAGTCTTTATCTCAAGCCTGGGGAAACAGGACTCACTGCTTGCTGGCAAAAGGCTTCCGTCCCAGGAGGAACTGATAGAAATAGAATGCTGCTCTAACAAGCCAGATTGCAGAATCCAATTATTGCACTAATAGCTTTTCCTCAACACTGTATCACATTCTCTATCACAATGGAATGAGATTTTTCTTTTTAAGATGAGGATTGTAATTCACGTTAGTTGGCCTGTTTTATGCATTTTATACTCAAACCCCTAAAATGTACCCTGTAAATGTAAATTAAGTAAGTTAAAAGATTAATGTTAATGTAATATCCAATTGCACCATGACGTATGTACTGTATAGATTACTATACCTTATAGAATTATATTACATATATTTATATTTATAAATATTCAAAACTGTACTCTAAATAAGACCTAAGGTTAGACTATATCATACTATCAATAATGGCATTGCTTTGCTTGCGGTTTGTCAGGGTATATTTGCACAAAGATTGTCTTACAGTTTGCAGTATGACTACATTAGGGACCCTCTATGAATAATTCAAAAAGCCATCTCCAGCCTGAGTATAAACTCAGGCTTGAGATGAGTAATGACTCTGAATTCCTGAACCTCTGTCAGACTACGGATGTATTCACATACCCTGCTGAGGCTGAAATTGTTTGGAGAGGCTTGTAGGGAAGCTGTGACTCATCCTAGCCCGGTTTCTCTCTTTGTCACAGATTGCTAACCTTCACTGCTGCACAGGAAGATAATTACATTACAATTATAGAGACACGAAACCCAACCGCTATTCTAAGGATTTGAATTATGTTTAGATTACAAGGCAGGTAGAAAGTTCACCGCATTGTCTTTGCTGAATTATTATTTAAAGGCAAATTGATGGGTTTGTGGTTTTCAAGCTTTATTAAGCATGCCTCCTGTTTATTTCTCTCTTACATAATGAAACTAAGAGTGCCCTTTAAATGACAGACAAACGTTTATGCTGAGCATACCCGTTCAGCGTAAACTTAATATAACGGGTGTTATACGGTATACCGCAGTTTAGTTCTGACCTCTATTGTGAGAAGCATTCTGATGGCTGAGAGCCAATATCTCCCGATATAGCACTCAGAACATACAGTATAAACCTTATTTACCTTATAATCAAACTATGTAATTTTATCAATTAAACAAAAGTTATTTTTGATATCGTCTTTCACTGGTATATTATACCGTAAATATATGTATTTATCTATTTAAAAATGAATACATACCGTTTCTGAAAACGTAGTTGTTGCTTTCTAAAATATCCTCAGTACTACGACTACGGTTGAATCTCAATTCACAACTTGATGAAATTCGTAATGAGAATTTCTACAAAACGCTGCAAGCCTGTTGAATATTCACCAGAGCAGTAGAATAGTCTAATTAAATTTTGGTCAGTTTTCTGCATCCCTATAACATCTTAATGTGAATCAATGTGGGGTTTATTTTGAAGCTTAGTATTATTTCTTTTTGCAGTGTGAACCAGCATTCAGAGATGTAACTGTTCCTGTTGTTTTTACACTGTTTGCTGTTTCTTTATAGCACAGGCCACTTTGAAATGTTACATTTAGAGTATACCCACTTCTACAGACACCGCTACACAACTGGACCTCTTCTGTCTGGATTCCTGATTAATCTGGTGGTAGTTTGGTTCCAAAATTAAATATCCTTAATTGTAAATGTTATTGCATTTTTTTTTGATTAATGGCGAGTAATCACAGCAAGTCTTGTAATTGATTAGTGTTTTTTTTTTGACAGCCCTAATCAAAATATCTTGCCAAAGAAGCCTGCTTCAAAATGACATTTAAATGTCAGTGTACTTAACTTTACGTATTGGATTCATCTTCAATAATCTTTTTTATGGTGGACAAAATGCAAAAACAAATGAATGAATACATATACATTTGTGTCTCCATGTTATCCCTTTCTCATTCAGTTGTTATTTGTCTGTTATATCAAGATCATAGTATTGAAGCTTGTATTGAAGTCAAAATGTCTGTATTATATAACGGCACTAATAATACTCACATTTGTCCAGATTCTGTGAATCCCCTACAAGTGACCTGGAGATGAGGAACGGCCGTGGCCGCGGCAAGAGGATGAGACCCAACAGTAACACACCTATCAATGAGAACAGCAACTCATCTGACAACAAAGGTACCAACAACAACAAGACACGGGCTGCCTCCAACAGCAAGGGGCGGAGGGGTAGCCAAACTCCATCAGAGCGCCGCA